>NC_134902.1:16821363-16828863 GCF_041734735.1 Babylonia areolata | reverse complement strand
TTTTAGGGTACAAATTCAAGTCAATTATAGATTATTTCATGTAGCAGTCTCATTATCTCAAAAGAATGAGAGAGAAAACATTTGCCATCAGAGTAGACACAGGGCAGCAAAAGGTGGATCACTGCTGTGTGGCACCAATCCTATGTCATCTCCATCTGGAAAGGTGTCAGTATGTTCCCCTCACCTGCAGCATCAGTGAACTTGACCATCATTAACATTATTATTAACTGTTACGGCTATAGATCAGAGAAGGTTGCCAAACTGGCTGACAAAACTGTGTTGTGGGTAGCTGTTAGTGTTAGGTGCACATGTATGTTAAAATGTATGTATCCATTTTGTGTGTGTGGGTGTGTGTGTTAGTCACATTTTGTTGTGTGTATGTAGCATTGATCTAATGTGTTATATAAACAAAAGTGTTTGTGATTGACAGGATTATATGACAGGATCCATGACAGACTTGCCCTTTCACTGTGAACACTGAAAGGTAAGATCATCTTTTCTCTTTAGATGGCTAGCACAGTACGTAACAAATGACCAAGGTTTCTTATATTTAGTGTTTAGTTGAAACATGGCTATGAATAGTATGATCATTATCATCATTAATATTATCAATCTTAACTGTTACGGCTATAGATCAGAGAAGGTTGCCAAACTGGCTGACAAAACTGTGTTGTGGGTAGCTGTTAGTGTTAGGTGCACATGTATGTTAAAATGTATGTATACATTTTGTGTATATTCTATATCTTTATTTAAATATACAAGTTGTAACATGTATGTAGAACTTATATAGATAGATAGATACATTGATTGATAGATATACATATAAAATACACATGCATGTATACACACATATACATGTAAAATACACTTGGCACCATAAAATTTTATCATTACAAAGTTTAAGTGTCCAGTTCAGCTTCAAGTATCTGCCATCAAACGGGTTGATAGATCAGATACATAACAAGTAGAAGTTTACACTCGCATATTAATTGACATTTGATCACATGCAGCCACAGCAGAAGCTTTGGACACTTGTGCATGTTGTTTGCACAAAACAGTGCGTTGCTGTGTTGGCATGCACTTTTTCTGAAATAGATGCCTTGATCAGGAAATTTGGGATTGTTGAAAAAACTTGCTTCACATATATGATGTAGATCTATAGCTCTTTCTCGTGAGATGGTCCATTCTAATTTGAAGATGGTTTTTGGTGTGGAGGGTATACTGCCTTGTACTGGTGTTGTAGGCATGGAATTATGGTTAATCAGCAGACAGTGAAATGTCAATAAAAATTGTAGCATAAGAAGAAGACCAGATTTAAATGCTTAAACATAATCCATTGTTTTACTTTTTTTTCTTTAAATTGCAAACTATTCAGTAAACATTAGTGCTAATATATTGTGTTTTACAAAGTGAGCTTCACATTGGTTTGTATATGACATTCTGACAAATGAATACATGAATAAACTTGATATGTTACTACCCCATGGAACTGATACCTTGTCGTGGTGGGGTAGCTTGAGTGCTTCAGTGACCTGTCGAGCTATGTCATTTGATGTGTCACATGCCTGGTAGGGCCTCCCATGCTGGACAGGTTGTGGGTATTTGTTCCACAAACTATACCAGCTGGCATGATGCACGCATTTTTGGGTTTCCCTTGCTGAAAAGGTTGTATGGTAGAAGCCCGACAAAATTCAGTTGCAAACACTTGTCTTTGCATATTTATCTCTTATGACTGACAATTCTTCGTCCTTCTGTTTCAGGAAATGGACATCAGCTAGGACAGGAACAACAGAATATTCTGTGAGAAAACCTGTATGCTTTTGATCTAAATAAACACAATACAATACAACATCATAAGCCTCTGTTGCTTGATCAGTTGATGTTTGGTTTGTTGAAGGTGCTGTTTGTGTGCCTCTGTGGGGATGTCAGGGACTCTTTCCATTAAAATACAATGCCCACCCTCTGGAAACCCTCTCCTGAAAATTTATCATTTTATATGTCACTTCCTTTTCTGTCATTTATTACTTCAGCCATGCTATTCATTCCCATCCATTTTTTTCTAGATAGCCATGATTATTTATTTTTCTGGACTTCATAATTGTGCATTCTTGCAAAGCTGTATTCAAATTTGGACCTAGGATATACGAGTTGCCTGCTGGCATTTTTGTTGTTGTTTTCTATGCCTGTTATGTACAATTTGCGTATTATGTATAATTATGTCAATGTTCAGGTTTGATTGGTTTACTCTATCGATAGATTAATGGAAAGGCCAATTTGATGCATGTAGTTATATGTGCATGCATACGACTATTCATGCACACACACACACACACACACACACACACACACACACAAAATCCCTCCCCCCACACCCCTTTTTTTTTATATATATATACAAGATCAAGATCAATATTATATGACACACAGTCACACACAAATTGTTTGTTTTTTTTAATGGCTAACTCATGTTCAAGATTTTAAATCCCAAAACTAAGTTCATGGCAGAAACTATATTACATATTTAATTCAGCATTTTTATGAATGAGAAGTAGCCAAAATGAAAACCATCACTGTGGTGATTGATATTCAGTGTCCCAACACATTTACCACTCTGAATAAAGTCCACAACTTGCTGCAACACAAGCAGCCATTACTTACATCTAACCGAAGTCATGCTTACCAAAAATAAAAAACAAAAATCAATAATAATAATGATATTAAAATAAGATAAATGAAGATATCTTATTTTAATATCTAACCAAAGTCACACCTACCAAAAAAAAAAAAAAGATAATGATATTAAGATAAATAAATGAAAACAAGAACATCACTACAGTTAAAGCATTTCAGCTAAAAAGCTGGCCCAGTGCTTCCCTCATTGAACGACAAGCAACCTCCAGGTTGATGACCACTCCCTCCAACCACCTGAGCTCATCTTCTTCCACCACCAGTCAGTCATTTCAGAAACCATTTCCATCAGTACATTCACAATGTCAGTTTCTCAAGATGGTGGCATTAGAACAAACTCATATATGTGCTAAACCACGTCTACCACACAGATGCCTGATCAGCAGCATAACCCAATACATCAGGCTTTGAGTGCATGCATATGTTTGTGTACCTATTGGGGTAGATTTCGTCTGCACAACTTTTGCCAGAGGACAAACACTTATGTTGCCATGGGTTCATTTTCTGTGTGCAGTATGCTTCCTGCACATTAGATTGGTGTATCGTTGCATGATTTTAAATAAAGTATGAGAAGACGGATGAGACATGGATTTCAAACTCGGACTGTCACGGTTAACAGTGTAAACGCACACTGTCTCTCTCTCTCTCTCTCTCTCTCTCTCTCCATTGTCAATCACAGAGTATTGGGAACCGGGCTTTCACCAACATACACATATTTCATAAGGACATGGAGTGATTACCAGGTATATAATATACTTGCAATTTTCCTTTCTATGCATTGAACCAAAAAGTTGTCATTTGGAAAGGATTCACACATGAGCCATGAAGGCTTTGCCTCTTGTTCAAGTGAATCACAAGTGAGTCTTGAAGGCCTTGCCTCTCTTGTTTAATTTTTTCTGGAAGAGAATCCAAAGAATTGTTAGAAGGAGAAATTATAATAGACGAAGCAAGCAATGCACTGAAAATACGAAAACGGGTAAAGCTAAAGCACTGATGGATTTGGGGCATAATTCTAATTTTCTGCAAAAGACTGGGTTATTTTGTTGTTAGATCCTGGAAAAAAAAGCATACAAGGAGG
This sequence comes from Babylonia areolata, assembly GCF_041734735.1. Lineage (NCBI taxonomy): Eukaryota > Metazoa > Mollusca > Gastropoda > Neogastropoda > Buccinidae > Babylonia > Babylonia areolata. The sequence continues at coordinate 16,825,097 of NC_134902.1, read as the reverse complement.
TTTGTTTATTTATTGTGTGTGGTTTGTTTGTTGTTTTTTTTGGGGGGGGGTATTTTTGTTTGTTTGTTTTTTGTTTTTTTGTTGTTGTTTTTTTAACTTCTCCTGTCTAAATAGAAATCTCAGTTATCACGCCTGAAAATTCGTTTTGTAACCTCCGTGTGTGTGTGTGTGTGTGTGTGTGTGTGTGTGTGTGTGTGTGTGTGTGTGTGTGTGTGTGTGTGTGTGTGTGTGTGTGTGTGTGTGTGTGTGTGTTTGTTTATGTGAGTGTATGTGTGTGTATGTGTGTATGCGTGCGTGCGTGCGTGTGTGTGCGCGCGTGCGCGCAAGCTCGCGCGTGCATGTGTACTCGAGCGTGAGTGTGTGTATAGATGTGTGTGTGTGTGTGTGAATGTTCCACAGAGGGAGAAAGACATAGAGACAGAGACACCGACAGACAGACAGACAGACAGACGGGCAAACAGACAAACTTAGAGATAGAGGGAGAACCAGAGCCATATGACCTAATGTCAATTCAATCAACGGATGCAAATGTTTCGGCGATAAAACTAACACCGACCAAAAAACAAAAAAAAACAAAAAAAAACCACCTTAGCAATAAGCCTACATGCCCGATACATTCCCAATCAGTAATGATTGTTTTGTCGGTTGATGTTCCCGTGATTTGATTTCAAGGAGAGGTTGATATGCTGGCGTTCGTGTGTGTGTGTGTGTGTGTGTGTGTGTGTGTGTGTGTGTGTGTGTGTGTGTGTGTGTGTGTGTGTACACGCACGCGCGTGCGCGCGTGTGTTTGTGTGTGTACGTGTCTATGTGTGTGTGTGTGTGTGTATGTGTGTGTGTGTGTGTGTGTTTGTGTGCAGCATGCACTTAGCGCACGTAAAAAAAAACAAAAAACCCACGACAACAAAAGGATTGTTCCTGGCAAAATTCTGTAGAAAAATCCACTTCGATAGAAAAAACAAATAAAACTGCACGCAAAAAAAAAAAAAAAAAAATTGGTGGCGCTGTAGTGTAGCGACGCGTTCTCCCTGGGGAGAGCAGCCCGAAATTCACACAGAGAAATCTGTTGTGTTAAAAAGAAATACATACATATATATATATACTATTCCTCATCTAGTAGTAATTTGAATCCGTTGACATTAACGGGGGGCAAACCTCCCGCTTGTAACCTTTCCTCTGATGCGTTTTAAAGTGTCTTCCCTCCCATACACCAAGAGTGGTAACAACATATGTTTTAAGTAATAGATGAAAAACATCCAAGCATAAAGAGAAGAAAAAAAAAAGAAAAAAGATAGAGAAATGCAGAAAGTGAAGAGGAGGGGGGAATTGGTAATGGGGGGAGGTGGGGGTGGAGGGAGGGAGTGGGAGGGAAAGAGACAGGGGGTAGGGAGAGGGAGGGGGTAGGGAGAGGGAGGATGAGTGAGGAAAGAAAGAGAGAGGGGGTGAAAAAGAGGGGGAGAGAGGTAAGGTAAGGGGGCAGGGGAGAAGAAGAGAGAGAGTAGAAGAGCGAGTGAGAGAAGATAGAGAAAGAGAACAGAAATAAGGGTTATAAGGGGGAGAGAGAGAGAGAGAGAGAGAGAGAGAGAGAGAGAGAAACACACACACAGAGAGGGGGGAAGAGAGAGGGAGAAGAGAGAGTGAGAGAAGATAGAGAAAGAGAAAAGAAATAAGGGTTATAAAGGGGGAGAGAGAGAGGGAGAGAGAGAAACACACAGAGAGAGAGGGGGGAAGAGAGAGGGAGAAGAGAGAGTGAGAGAAGATAGAGAAAGAGAAAAGAAATAAGGGTTATAAGGGGGGAGAGAGAGAGGGAGAGAGAGAAACACAGAGAGAGAGAGGGGGGAAGAGAGAGGGGGAAGAGAGAGAGGAGGGAGAGACAGACAGAGAGAGAGACAGAGAGAGAGGGGGTAAGAGAGAGAGACAGAGAGAGGGAGAGGGCGATAGAGAGAAAGGGAGTGAGAGAGAAAAGAGAGATATAAAAGAGACTCGTGTATGTATATGAGTGTGTGTTTGTGTGCGTGCGTGCGTGCGTGCGCTAGCGCAAGAGCAAATGTCTGTGAGTGTCAAAAAGTGTTGTGTTAGTTAGATTGCATATTTGTCTATGTGACTGTGAGCGTGTCCATAATGTATGAGTCATGCATACAAAGAGACGTAGGGGGAGAAAAGTATAAGCAGACGAAGGGGATGAGGTGGGTGGGGGTGGGGGTGGAGGTGGGGGCTTGGGTGGGGGAGGAGGGAGAAGAAGGAGGAAAAGAGGAGGGAGAAGAAGGAGGGGGGAGGGGGGGGGTGAAAATACTCTGCAAAGTAAACACGCATCACTTCAAAGAACTGTATGTACATGAGGGAGAGAGGTGCATGATTTCACAGGCTGTCATCCTTCACTGCACTTTGGGGCAGCAAGCTAAGGGGGCGAGAGAGAGAGAGAGAGAGAGAGAGAGAGAAACACCCACACACACACACAAACACACACACACACATGCGCGCGCCGCGCACACACATACACACGCATATCAATAGTTAGATATAGATATATATATAGAGAGAGAGAGACAGACAAAGAAACCGAGAGAGGGAGACAGAGAGACTGCCAGGAGAGAGACACAGAAAGAGACAGAGTGACAGAGACAGAGAGAGATAAACAACAGAGATATATAGAGACAGAAAGCTGGAGAGAAACAGACAGAGACAGAAACAAAGAGACAGAGAGAGGGGGGGGGGGATTGAGAGGGAGGGAGGGAGAGACAGACAGAGAGAGAGAGAGAGGCAAAGACAGAGACAGAGACAGACAGACAAACAGAGACAGAGAATGAGAGAGAGAGAAAGAGGTTGAGAGGGAGAGAGTGGGGGGAGGGAGACAGAGACAGACGGACAGAGAGAGAACAACAAGAAGAAGAAGATAAAGACAGAGAACGAGAGAGAGAGAGAGATGGGGGGGTAGAGAGAGACAGAGAGACAGAGACAGAGAGAGATGAGGAAGACACCACCCAACAAAGAGGAAGAGAATTTCGTTTTGCCATGAAAGTTTTTTGCCATATGACAAGGAGGAGGATGTAGGAGTCGGGGGGGAGGGGGGGGGGGGGCGGGGGCTGGGGGAGGGGAGGGGGCGTGGGGGGGGGGGGGGAGGAGGGGGTAGGAGGAGCAGTGGAAATCTGGAACTGATGACCGAAACAGACTTGCACTTGCTGCCTAAACACACAACCATAGTCTGCTCCATCATGGCCGCAGCTGAATAAACAGGGGTGGGAGGTGGGGGATAGAGGAAAGGGAGGTTAAGGGGGGAGGGGGGAGGGTGAGGATGGGAGGTGGGTGGGTGGGGGGGGTGTGTGTGCTGGGGGCACTTAAAAACGAATCGGCCTCTCTACCTTCCTTCCTCTGCCTTCTCTCTGTGTATCTCTGTCTCTGTGTCTCTCTGTCTTTCTCTCTTCTCTCTTTCTATTTCTCTGTCTTTCCCTCTTTTCTCACAATCTCTCTCTCTCTCTCTCTCTCCGTCGCTGTCTACCCCTCCCCCGCACCCCCTCTCTCTCTCTCTTCTTCTTCTTCTTCTTCTTCTTCTTGGCTTCAAAACATGTACATGAACGAGTGCATGCATGAGTACCCATGCACCCGCGTGCGTGCGCGCGTATGTGTGTAATACCTTGTACTTCTTTTTCCTGTCCGCATAAGTTCAATCCTGAATTTGCCGTCTCTCTCTCTCTCTCTCTCTCTCTCTCTCTCTCTCTCACGCACGGACATACATGCAA
>NC_134902.1:16813863-16816363 GCF_041734735.1 Babylonia areolata | reverse complement strand
GAGAAGAAGAAGAAGAAGAAGAAGAAAATTTTACGAGCTCGTGCGCGTGAGAGACAGGAAATGACAAGGAGGTTCGGGGGGGGGGGGGGGGGGGGGGGGGGCAATTGGGGGGGGGGGGGGGGGGGGAGAGAGATGCTGGAAATGAGCGGGGGGTGGGGGTGGGGTGTGGGTGGGGGCGGGGCAAAAGACCTCTATCTCATTATCCCTCTCTCTCTCTCTTTCTTCTCTCATTTGATAGTCGTCGCCTTCCTTTTTTTTCTCTCTCTCTTCTCTCTCTCTCTCTCTTTCTCGTTCCTATTTGGTGGGTGTAATAGTATATTCACAGGTCACAAGCTATGGCCATGACCATGACCATTGCCCTCGTAATTTCCATGAGTTCAATGGTATGACAGCCTGATTCCCTGTCTCTCTTTTTGTCTCTGTCCCTGTCTCTGTTTGTCTGTCTGTCTGTCTGTCTGTCTCTCTCTCTCTCTCAATAGACCCTTACAGGTAATGACAATAAAATGTCAAAGTGTCTCTCTCTCTCTCTCTCTCTCTCTCTCTCTCTCTCACTGTGTGTGTGTGTGTGTGTGTGTGTGTGTGTGTGTGTGTGTGTGTGCGTGTGTGTGTGTGTGTGATCTTGTTAAACAACACACAAAGCGTTTAAACTGCGAATGTGCCTTAGTAACAACATGAAAAAAACTTCCGTGTTATTTGAATGCGACGTTCATGTTTATACCACCTTCCAAGGTGCTATGGCTTTTATGAATAAAACATCTTCAGTCTTCAGTCTCTCTCTCTCTCACACACACACACACACACACACACACACACACACACACACACACACACACACACAGAGACAACGGCACACAGACAGAGAGGTTCAAATCTACTAACAGAGGGTCAGAGAGAGGAGGAGGAGGAGAAAAAAAAAAACGTGAATGGAGGGAGACACACACACACAAAGAGACAGGCAGATATACACAGATACGGATACGGATACGGATAATTTATTCATGAATAGGCCATTGCCCCTTATGAAGGGGTACATACACATGATCATGTAAGAAAAACAAGAAGAAATAATAAAATAGAATATTAAAAAAAGAAATAAAGCGGTCATATCATCAAGAACAAAACTTCACTATTCTAAGACAACAGAGTTGATCGCAGTTTCAATGCTTTAAACAAACCCCCCAAAAAAAATCAATTGACAAATTGCGAATGCTCTGTTTATGCTAAGAAGCCATGAGTAATACTAATATACGCAGATATATACACAGAGATAGATAGATAGATAGATAGAGAGAGAGAGAGAGAGAGAGAGAGAGAGAACAGACAGAAACAGCTGAAAGATAGCCGATAGATAAGGGAATAGTAAGGGTTAACTCTCTCCATACGAACGGCGAAAGAGACGACGTTAACAGCGTTTCACCCCAATTACCGTCATCAAAATATTGCAAGCGGAAGGCTCTTATACTGAAGAGGTGAATGTTGACAAAGAATACCACAATTCTGACGACGGAAGCTAAAGCTTGGGTCATTCAGACAACCACTGGACATCCGAGGGGTCTGTGTAGAGGAGAAGAGAAGACTGGCCGTACTGAGTGAGTTAAAAAAAAAAGTTTTTAAAATAAAAACAAATAAAATGAAAAAGAGGGGTGATTGCAGGGATTGGGATGTGGAGAGGGGATGAAGGGGGGAGGGGAGTGGTGGTACAGGATAGGGGAGGAGAGAGGAGGGAGAAGAAGGAGGATAGGGGAGGGGGGTGGGGGAGGGTGCCTGATCCAAAGACACTCTGTGCCATGTCATTACAACACGCCGGCCATTCGTGCAACGTTCGAAAATCGTCTGGGAGACATCCACTGAATTTGTTCAGACAGAGTAACAGAAAATTATTCGCACTCATCCTACCACCAAAAAAAAAAAAAAAAAAAAAAAGCCTTTCCTCTTCACGTAACAAGCCCTCGCGGACTGAAACAAAAAAACACACAATATTCTGAGCATCATGTTGAACGTATGTTGGTAGTATTCGAACAGGTGGGGAGGAGAGGGAATTACCATCATCATCACCTTCTTCTTCTTCTTCTTTCTTTTTCTTCTCCTCCTCCTTCTTCTTCTCCTCCTTCTCCTCCTCCCCCCTTCTACTACTTCTTCTTCTTCCTCTCTCTGCCATGTAGGTAGCCATACTCCGTTTTAGGGACGGGGACGAAACATAGAGAAATGAAGACATGAGAGAGAGAGAGTGAGAGAGTGAGGGAGGGAGAGAGATATATATTTATTTGTTGACCATAGGCCATGGGCCATAATTCAAAACCAAAAAGATAAGGGGGTGGGGGGGGGGGGGGGGTAGGGGGGAAGCAGAGGGAAAGGAAAATTCAGACAGTATATGAAAGAAAAACAGTGAGAGAGACTGAGAATAACACACACACACACACACACACACACACACACACACACACACAGAAGAACAAAGAGATAAACGGAGAGCGAGAGAGAAAGAGTCTCTCTTTCTCTG
>NC_134902.1:16788863-16791363 GCF_041734735.1 Babylonia areolata | reverse complement strand
TTTGAGTTTCTGTATGTGCCTCTGTGTGTATGTGTGTGTGTGTATGTCTGTGTGTCTGTGTGTTTCTATGTGTGCCTGTGTGTGTGTGTGTGTGTGCCTCTGTGTGTGCCTATGTGTGTGTGTGTGTGTATCTGTGTCTGTGTGTGTCTGTGTGTCTGTGTCAGTCTGTGCTTGTGTGTCACTCTCGTGTATTTTATTTGGTTCTGATGTTCCTGTATGGATATTACCCAAGTGAAAATACATGAATGTTTACACAGGATTGTCGTTCTTTGTATGCATGAGAGAGAGAGAGAGAGAGAGAGAGAGAGAGAGAGAGAGACGGAGAGAGAGAGAGAGAGAGGGCGGGGGGCAGAGAAGAGAGATGGAAGGGGGATGGAGAGAGAGACTTGACATTTTGGAATTCTATTGTCATTGCTAGGTTCTTTTACAAAGGGTGTGTGTGTGGGGGGGGGGGGGGTTGCAGTTGAAGGGGGTCAGTACTGAACAAACAAAAAAAAAGCAAACAAAAAGTTGTTCATACGCTAGATCGCACATACGCAATCAGTCATCCTCGGGAGTGAAGAGGGAGGGAGGTGGGGGATAGGGGAGGTGGGGGCTCAACGGGAGGGAGAAAAAATAGTGATTGAAAAAAAAAAAAAGATTAATAACTTCCAGGTCAAAAAAAAAGAAGGAAAACAAACAAACAAACAAAAACAAAAACAACAACAAAATAAAAAACAGCAGCTACTCGACCATCGCGAAATATAAAGAATGAAAAATTTTAAAAAAAAAAAAAAAAAAAAAATTTAACTCGACTTGCTTTTCACAAAACTAAAAATGCAGAGCAACTCGACTGAAAACTGGAATCTTGAGATTGAACCTGCGGCTTCACTTTTTTTTTTTTTTTTTTTTTTCCGGGGGGTTGGAGGTGTGTGGCTAGGAGGGAAGGGGGGGGGGGGGGGTACGTCATACCTTAATCTTATCTTCAGTCTGTTGCTCCAAGCATCTGTGATGAATTTAGCAGTGGACTGTAAAAATTTATTTCATCTTATGACGACAATGTTACCCCCTCGCCCCCCCCCCCCCGCCCCCCCCCCCCCCCACCCCTTTTATTTATTTATTTTTTAAACTCAATTTAAAAAAAAAGATAGTGTACATTTTGATCTGGTATGTGTTCATGCGTCACAAATATAACAAAAACAATGGCTTTCTCCAACACTGTCCCTTTTCTCTTTCAGACATCTGGGCTTGTGTGTTCGTATGTGTGTGTGTGTGTGTGTGTGGCGGGGTGGAGGTGGGGGGAGGCTGTTAATCACTCTGTGTGTGTGTGTGTGTGTGTGTGTGTGTGTGTGTGTGTGTGTGTGCGTGCATGTGTGTATATGTGTGTGTGCATGTGTGTATGTGTGTGTGTGTGTGCGTGTGTGTGTGCATGACAGACACAAAGAAAGAAACAAGATGCCAGCCCCTCATTGCATTTAGGGGCTAACTCACTCAGTACGGCCAGTCCTCTCTTCTCCTCTACACAGACCCCTCGGATGTCCACAGAGTGTCTGAATGACCCAACCCTTTAGCTTCCGTCGTTAGAATTGTGGTATTCTTTGTCAACATTCACCTCTTCAGTATAAGAGCCTTCCGCTTGCATTATTTTGATGATGGTAACTGGGGTGAAACGCTGTTAAAGTCGTCTCTTTCGCCGTTCGTATGGAGAGAGCTAAAGCAAGGGTCATGGAAAGAAAAGGAAAACGAAAAAGAAAAAAAAAAAAGTGTTCTGTAGTTGTTCATCTTCATGTGGAGTGATGGCCTACAGGTAACGCGTCCGCCTAGGATGCAAGAGAATCTGAGCGCGCTGGTTCGAATCACGCCTCAGCTGCCGATATGTTCTCCTCCTCCACTAGACCTTCAGTGGTGGTCTGGACGCTAGTCATTCGGGTGAGACGATAAAACGAGGTCCTGTGTGCAGCATGCACTTAGCGCACGTAAAAGAACCCACGGCAACAAAAGGGTTGTTCCTTGCAAAATTCTGTAGAAAATTCCACTTCAATAGGAAAAACAAATAAAACTGCACGCAGGAAAAAATGCAAAAAAAAAAAAAAAAAAAAAAAAAGGGGGGTGGTCCTGTAGTATAGCGACGCGCTGTCCCTGGGGAGAGCAGCCCGAATTTCACACAGAGAAATTTGTTGTGGTAAAAAGAAATACAAATACGAATACAGCTATTTATTTTGTTGTTGTTTTGTGTTGCCATATGCTTGATGGAAGGGGTGGGGTGAGGGGAGGTGGGGGGTGGCGGTGGGGGGGGGGGGGGTTTGAACATGAAGAGGAAAGCAGACACCTGTACCTCTGCACTGCAATTGCTGGTTAAACAGATCTTGTTCTGGGTATCGCACATCTCTCTCTCTCTATATATATATATAAATATATATATATATATATATATATATATACATGTGTGTGTGTGTGTGTGTGCGCGCACACACACACACACACACACACACACACACACACACACACACACACACACACA
>NC_134902.1:16781363-16786363 GCF_041734735.1 Babylonia areolata | reverse complement strand
CGATCACTACTCTCTGTGTGTGAGTGTGTGTGTGTGTGTGTGTGTGTGTGTGTGTGTGTGTGTGTGTGTGTCTGTCTGTCTGTCTGTCTGTCTGTCTGTCAATCAGTCTGTGTGTGTGTGTGTGTGTGTCTGTGTGTCTGTGTGTGTGTATGTCTCTGTGTGTGTGTGTCTGTGTGTCTGTCTGTGTATCTGTCTGTCTGTGTGCGCGCGCGCATGCGCGCGTCTTAACTAGTGTCTTAAATTTTACTGAACAAAATGCAAACTCAAAAGATAAAGAAAATAACTGAAATAAAGAACAGCGACTGACAACAACATCCTGACATGCAATCTCCATATAACCTTAGTGGAAAGGTAACTTTCCTAAAGTGGCGAGCACACACGTCAGCATAGAAGCTAAGGGGTTAAAAAAAGAAAAAAAGAACAGACTGAATGCAGCATGCAGCGTGCAGTGGGAATGGATACAGAAAAACAGACAACACCCACACCCACACTCCCCACCACCTCTCCCCAAGACTGCTGCTTCTGAAGACCCTTCTTCTTCTTCTCCTTCTTTCGTTCGTGCGCTGCAACTCCCACATTCACTCGTGGGCATTTACGTGTATGACCGTTTCTACCCCACCATGTAGGCAGCCATACTCCGTTTTCGGGGGTGTGCATGCTGAGTATGTGCTTGTTTCCAAAACCCACCGAACGCTGACAAGGATTTCAGGATCTTTAACGTGCGCATTTGATCTTCTGCTTGCGAATACACACGAAGGGGATTCAGACATGATTTATTTATATAGCACACTATCCAGAAATCTGCTCTAGGTGCTTTACAAAAACGCTTTTGATAACATAAAACATTATATCTATGTTACATACACACACCAAAATGTGACCACACACACACACACACACACACACACACACGCACGCACGCACGCACGCACGCACACACACACACACACACACACACACACACACTGCATACATACATTTTAACATACATGTGTATCTAACAGCTACCCTAACACATACACACACATAGGCAGGCACATACTTACATAAACACACGCACACACAATACACATTCATATACATGCATGTAGTTGTGGGCCTGCCACAACTGAACTTATTGCTGAGGGAAAAGGTGAGTTTTGAGACGAGATTTAAAAGATGCGAGGGAATCAGAATGACGGAGGTTATCAGGGAGCTTGTTCTACGTCTTTGGCGATTGAAAAGAAAACGATCTGTGTCCATAGGTCTTACTTCTGACGTGAGGTATCCTGGGAGATCGGGGAAAAAAAAAAAAAAAAAAAACACCCTTTAACCCACCAGGCGCCGGCCGTTGCCGAGATTCGAACCCGGGACCCTCATATTGAAAGTCCAACACTTTAAACCACTCGGCTATTGCGCCCGTCCTTCTGAAGTCAGATTGAAAACCTCCAAAAAGCCAAGAAGGTTCGGGCTGTGGCGGCAGCAAGTGACGGTAATTTCGTCACAGAAGCTCATCAGGCCAGCAACTACTTCCTGTTTTGCCTGTTTGAAATGAAGCACCGCCAACAAAAGGCAAACAAACATGGTCAGTAAAGATGTGAGGAGCGGTGGGCAGAGGGGGGAGGGCTGGGGGGTAGAGGGGTGGGGTGGGGGGGGGCGCAGAGGAAGACATTAAAAAAGGTCCCCCAATAATTGGGCCTCACTTCTTACACACAAGCAATATTCTTCTCCTCTGACGTTGCACGTGAACAGTGTGTGATTTCTTAATATCCTGGGCGAGGTGGAAATATTCAAAGACCGGCTCTTGGGACCAATGAAGAGGGATGATTATCTTAGAAAGATTAGAAAGAGAAAATGTCTTAAAGATAATACGTATTTCCAATTTTCTTCTTCTACTTTTTAAATGGACTGGACATTGCACCAGCAACCGGAAGGGATTACTGGAGAAAGCAAATCACTCCAATATCGAAACAACAACAACAATAATAATAATCATCATTATTATTATAACAACAGAAACAAGCAGAGACAGACATAGAGAGAGAGGGGGAGAGAGAGAGAGAGAGAGAGAGAGAGAGAGAGAGAGAGAGAGAGAGAGAGAGACTCAGAGGCATAGAGACAAACAGAAAGGACAAAACGTGTAGCCTTTTCAAGTAATAAAAATTTTAACGCTTTCGCTGTTCACTGCCGTTCCAGTTAACATTTCTTAATAATCACAACAGAACCGTAATTTTCCTCATACTGAATGATGATGATGATGACCTTATTTTCCTTGAGACGATAACAGCGCGTCGCCGTTTGAAGGATAACAGCCAAAACCACCATCTTCAATTCCCTCAAAATCTCATCAACATCCAGAAATTCATACACATTGATAATACCCGCTTGCTTATGGTACGAGGTCAAACGTTCTCGTTCTGAAATCCACAATTATTTATTTTTATTTTTGCATTATTTTGGTTGAGTTCGAAGTTGTTTTGATCATATCATCTGCTGATACGTTCCAGTACGTATACTTCATCTCCAAAACTTTACTCATCACTGTTTTTTTCAACACGTTTGTATGATAGACGTGTTCGACTAAGACCATCAGAACAGTGGAGGAGGTAACTGCTGTCCCAACTATCTGGGAGAGAATTTGATTACAGTGGAGAGTATCTTGCCCAGCTTACATCCCCAACTCTCTGGGCCAAGAGGGTTTTAGGACAGTCGGCGTTGGGAATGGTTTTCCAAAGGCCAACTAGCCCACAAGGCTGCAGCACTAAGACCCAGTGCATTTGTATTTTGTATTTGTATTTCTTTTTATCACAACAGATTTCTCTGTGAGAAATTCGGGCTGCTCTCCCCCAGGCAGAGAGCGTCGCTACACTACAGTTCCACCTTTTTTTTTTTTTCTTTTTTTTTTCCTGCGTGCAGTTTTATTTGTTTTTCCTATCGAAGTTGATTTTTCTACAAACTTTTGCCAGGAACAACCCTTTTGTTGCCGTGGGTTCTTTTACGTGCGCTAAGCGCATGCTGCACACGGGACCTCGGTTTATCGTCTCATCTGAATGACTAGCGTCCAGACCACCCCACTCAAGGTCTAGTGGATGGGGAGAAAATATCGGCGGCTGAGCCGTGATTCGAACCAGCGCGCTCAGATTCTCTCGCTTCCTAGGCGGACGCGTTACCTCTTCTAGGCCATCACTCCACTCCTAGTCCTTCACAAAAGACTAAGCTGTATATGATTTCCCATTGCAATTGGAAAAAAAAACAAAAAAAACATCAGCACGTTTAGAGCAGTGACATCAAGAAAGATTATCAAAGTGTGGAATGAAGGGAAGAGGCCGAAGGGAAAAAGAAATGGCTGTCGTCTTGTCTTGTCTTGTCTTGTCTTGTCTTGTCTTGTATATTGTATTCATTTGTGTGTTCCTTTCTTTGTGACGACAGATTGCTCTCCCCGCGCCCTCCCCACACCCTCCCCCCACCCCCTCAGGGAAAGGTGTGTCGCCATAGTGAAGTGCCACCTGCTTTTATGTGTGTGTGTGTGTGTGTGTGTGTGTGTGTGTGTGTGTGTGTGTGTGTGTGTGTGTGTGTGTGTGTGTGTGTGTGTCTGCAAGTGTGATTGTTTTACTTATCAAACAGAGATTTTCTACAGAACTTTTTTCCCCCCCAGGAAAATCCTTTTGTTGACATGGGTTGTTTTTTGTTGTTGTTTGTTTGTTTTGTTTTGTTTTCATGTGCGCTGCGTACATACTGCACACGAACATCAATTTGTCGTCCCTTCATTAGAAAGACAAAAGTCCAACTCGCCATTCTTACATCTTCTGATTCGCTACTGTTTCAGTTTCAGTTACAGTTACAAAGAGGCGTCAACACGTCATTACACCTGAAAATGATAAATGAATAAATGCATAAATGCATAAACAGATAAATAAATAGATAAACAAATACTACAATCAGAACAACGTTAAGAGTAAGTAATAGGATCGTGTTATCATCCTCATCCATCTAAAAGGCTTCCCAAGTTTCCATGCCCACTCATGCCCACACAGAGTAAAAAAATTCTCAGACAAAGACCGAACAGAGAGAGAGACATGGAGCCAGAAACAGACACACTGGCAAGGAATGATGACAGAGGCAAAGAAAAAAAAAAGAAAAAAAAAAGAGTAAAGTCAAGTAAAGTATCCCTGAGAGAAAACACAGAAGAACAGAAGAAGCACTCGGGTCATCCAAAATAGAACAGCAGGACTCCGTAAACTTCTCTCTCTCTCTCTCTCTCTCTCTCTTCCTCATTCTCTCTCCTCACTCCTTCTCTCTCTCTCACCCTCTTTCTTCCTCTCTCTCTCTCTCTCTCTCTCTCTCTCTTCCACATTTTCTACCCTCACTCCTTCTCTCTCTCTCCCTCACTTTCTTTCTTCCCCTCTCTCTCTCTCTCTCTCTCTCTCTCCCATTCTCTACCCTCTCTCTCTCTCTCTCTTCCCCTTTCTCTCTCCTCACTCCTTCTCTCTCTCTCCCTCACCCTCTTTCTTCCTCTTTTTCTCTCTCTCTCCAATTCTCTACCCTCTCTCTCTCTCTCTCTCTCTCATTCTCTACTCTCTCTCTCTATTTCTCTCTCTCTATGTCTGTCTCTCTCCTTCTCTCTCTCTCTCTCTCTTCCCCATTCTCTCTCATCACTCTTTCTCTCTCTCTCTCTCACCCTCTTTCTCCCTCTCTCTCTCTTCCCCATTCTCTCTCATCACTCTTTCTCTCTCTCTCTCTCACCCTCTTTCTCCCTCTCTCTCTCTCTCTCCCATTCTCTCTCTCTCTCTCTCTCTTTCTCTCTCTCTCTATGTCTCTCTCTCTCTTCCCCATTCTCTCTCCTCACTCCTTCTCTCTCTCTCTCCCTCACCCTCTTTCTTCCTCTCTCTCTCTCTCCCATTCTCTACCCTCTCTCTCTCTCTCTCTCTCCCTCACCCTCTTTCTTCCTCTTTCTCTCTCTCTCCCATTCTCTACCCCCTCTCTCTCTCTCCCATTCTCTACTCTCTCTCTATCTCTCTCTC
>NC_134902.1:16751363-16773863 GCF_041734735.1 Babylonia areolata | reverse complement strand
GTATACGCACGCAGAAGATCAAATACGCACGTTAAAGATCCTGTAATCCATGTCAGCGTTCGGTGGGTTATGGAAACAAGAATACACCCAGCATGCACACCGCCCCCGAAAGCGGAGTATGGCTGCCTTCATGGCGGGTGGCGGGGGGGGGGGGGGGGGGCGGTCATACACGTAAAAGCCCACTCGTGTACATACGAGTGAACGTGGGAGTTGCAGCCCACGAACGAAGAAGAAGAAGTAGGCTCTCGATGTGTGACGAACTTTGTTCGTTGGATCCACAGGACCGTAGGAAGGGCCTAAGCTCTTTTTAACTCACTCAGTACGGCCAGTCCTCTCTTCTCCTCTACACAGACCCCTCGGATGTCCAGTGGGTGTCTCAATGACCCAACCTTTAGCTTCCGTCGTCAGAATTGTGGTATTCTTTGTCAACATTCACCTCTTCAGTATAAGAGCCTTCCGCTTGCAATATTTTGATGATGGTAATTGGGGTGAAACGCTGTTAACGTCGTCTCTTTCGCCGTTCGTATGGAGAGAGCTAAGCAGATGCAGTGTAGCGTCTATAGTTCAATCTTTTAAAAGCCGCATTTGAAACTGAGAAACTGGTTGACAGTGTTTATGATTAAAAAAAAAAAGAGGACAACACTCCAGGGAGGAGGGTGGTGGTGGGTAGGGGTTTGGGGGGAAGGGTGCGGGCGGGGAGAGGGACGGAGGGTGGGGGTGGAAGGAGGATTAAATGTGTTTACTTTGATGATATCCCCCGTAAGCGAAACACCGGACACATCACTCGCAATCATAGAGCGGCTCCACTGGGTAATGATTAGGATCCAAACCTAAATAGATTTCATCAGCATCATCATCATCATCATCATCATCAGTAGCAAACATCATCATCGTCATCATCATCGCCAGTTTCGTTACTGATTTTTTTTTAATGATCATGGCGAATAAAGTTAATGCTATCTTCTTACAGTGCTAAACACACAAACAAACACTCACACACACACGAGCGCGCACGTACACACACACACACACACACACACACACACACATACGAGCGCGCGAACGCACGCACGCACGCACGCACACACACACACACACACACACACACACACACACACACACACACACACACACACACAGATGGGTGGCACGCCACAAGAGAGACAGAGACAGACAGCGGCAGACAGACACAGAGAGAGAGAGATAGAGACAGAGACAGAGAGAGAGAGATGGAGAGGAAGACAGGGTGTTCTTGTTTAGTGACCTCATAAACAAAAGCTATCGTTGCTTTGTGTACAAGGCTTCAATGTCGTTTACAATTTCAAGCAATCATAACAACAGTGCTGTATTACAATCTCGATAATAATCATCCATACTGAATGACGATGATGAGAGCTGTGACAATAACCATAACCCTTGTCAAGACAAGGGCAACAACTACCATTATCATTATCATCATCATCATCATCATCATCATCATCATCATCAACAACAACAACAGTTAGCTGCAGCGTCGTAGATGGAGCAAACTGAAAGTATATAATATCATGTTTGTTCAACTTTCTTTTTCTTCCCTTGGTTACCTTCTGTTCCATCAAACTTTCTAGTTTGTTTGTCTGTTGGTTTGTTTGTTCGTTTGTTTGTTTGTTCGTTCGTTCGTTACCAGTTTTTGTTTGTCTGAGGGTGAACCAGTTCACACAAAAATGTTTGCACGTAAATTGAACAAAAGTATGAGAAAACGTCGTAAGAAAAAAGTGATTATCAGAGATATGTCATTCAGCTTTTTTTCTTTTTTTTTTCTTTTAACTGTCTGCGCATACTCAGATTCAAACAGCAATGAAAATCATGTATTGAGAGAGAGAGAAAGAGAGAGAGGGGGTGGGAAGAGAGAGAGAGAGAGAGGTTGAGATCGAGATCGAAAAGGTTTATTCACTAAGGCCCCTCAGAAGGGGGAAAACACAGTAAATGCTCAAATCGTACATTCAAAGTCCTTCATTATGTGACATAACTATATACCTCTTTATACAGATAAAGAGCGAATTTCTTGACAGGTTTTTTTCATTTAGAGAGAGTGAGTGAGTGAGAGAGAGAGAGAGGCGAGAGGGAGAGAGAGAAAGAGAAGAACAACAGAATTATATTCTACTCAAGACATGTGATATGAAGAATAACATAGATGCTTTTGTGTGTTTATTTGTTTGTTTTTTCGCCCCACTCTGAAGACAAACAGAAAGACTGAGATGGAAAAACAAATAAAAAGAGAGACAGACAGACAGAGAGAAACCGAGAGTGTGTGTGTGTGTGTGTAGCGCGAGAGAAATAGAGGAGGTGGGGGGCGGGGAGAGAGACAGAAACAGACAGATAGACAGACGCAAACAGATGCACACACACACACACAGACACACACACAGACACACACACACACACACACACAGAGAGAGAGAGAGAGAGAGAGTATCCTTGATTATTCAAATAATAAACCAGTGCTTTCATCATATGCAGATAAGGTTCCCGTTTCCATTGACAATTCCAAATAATAATATAAAAAAAAAATTAAATCATGACGCATGATTGTGTTGTATCAAAACAAGATTCACGAAAGAAATAAAAACAAAAAACAAAAACCAAAAAAAAACAAGACGCTAGGCCTTGATTCCTGCTGAACAACAACCAAACCCCAAACATGCTGTAGGGGGGGGTGGGGGTGAGGGTTATTACCAGTGCTTCTTCGTCTTCTTCTTCTTCTTCTTCTCCTCCTCCTCCTCCTTCTCCTTCTTCTTCTCCTTCTCCTCCTTCTTCTGCTTCTTCATCTTCTTCCTCGTTTCTGCGAATCCCACGTTCACTCGTATGTTTAGTGGGCTTTTACGTGTATGACCGTTTTTACCCCCGCCATGTAGGCAGCCATACTCAGTTGTTGGGTTGTTATTGTTTTGTTTTTGTTTTTTTGGGGGGGATGCCCGGTGGGGGGTTGGGGGGGGGGGTGGTACCAGTGTTTTCAAAGGCCTATGTCGATCCCAAATCACATTTCCGCTTCATGATCAGAAACGAGTGTCTGTAAAAAAAACGAAAGCTATCTGCTGGAAAACGGAACAATTCCATCTTAAGCAGCCCGCATCGATTCGGTTTTGCATTGGTTTTTTGACTCACTTGTGTAAACAAAGTGAGTCTATGTTTTAACCCGGTGTTCCGTTGTCTGTGTGTGTGTGTGTGTGTGTCCGTGATAAACTTTAACATTGACATTTTCTCTGCAAATACTTTGTCCGTTGACACCAAATAAGGCATAAAAATAGGAAAAATTCAGTTCTTTCCAATCATCTTGTTTAAAACAATATTGCACCTATGGGATGGGCCCAAAAAAATAAAAAATGAAGCCTAATTATATGCAAACTGCATTTACTGTTTTTTTTTTTTTTTTTTTTTTTTTTTGTATTCTCTAAACTTGGCACTTTGATCTGATATTCTGACCCAGCAACAAGAGCAGTCATTATTATCATTTTTTGTTCAAACAGGAACTTCTTTTGCTAAGTAAACAAGTTATATTTATTTTGCAAACGTTTTGGTGCAGATAGTAAAAAAGGGAAATTACTCTGTAATTAATGCTAGGGGACTTAATTTGCTTTAAACTGATCTTTCTCATCTTAAACATTACATTTTGAAATTATACTCAATACATAAAAAGCTTGGATTTTTTTTTTAAGTGTATCACAAGTGAGTCTTGAAGGCCTTGCCTCTCTTCTTTTACATTATGATATACATCTGTTAATGTTTTCAAACTTTCCTTGTTTTTGTCACGACTTTTTGGCTTCCAAAAATGGTAAATAAAAACTCGATATCCATTTCACACACACACACACACACACACACACACACACACACACTCGAATTCTTTCGACAAATTTACCATCGACGGGCCGGAGACGTTCGATCGTAATGTCAGTCATCAAATCAGTGACACGTCACGCCTGTGTTCACATTACGAAAGTCACTGACAGTAACATCTAAGCCTGTTCCAATGTTTCCTAGAACTATATTATTGACACGAACACATAAAAAAAAATAAAAAAAAAAAAAAAAAAAAAATTCTCTCTGTCCATATCCGTGAAAAAACACGCTCATCTGAAAAAAACAAAAAACAAAAAAAACGAATACTCTCACTCATGTATACATTTTATAAACCGGAAAAACTTCGTGAAATTCTCATGATAACATCAGACGCGCATGCGTTATTTTGTGCGAGTTTACTTTCACTGTGAATACTGGACATTCTTTGCGTGTGTATACGCAAGTGAATCTGGTGTGTGTGTGTGTGTGTGTGTGTGTCTGTGTGTGTCTGTGCGTGTGTCTGTGTGTTAGAGTGAGTGTATGTGTGTGTGTGTGTCAGTGTGTGCGTGTGTGTGTGTGTGTGTGAGTGTATCTATGTGTATATGTGTGTGTTTGTCTGTGTGTATGTGTGTGTGTGTGCGCGCGAGTGTGTGTGTGTGTGTGTGTGCGCGCGCGCGCGCGCGCGTGTGTGTGTGTGTGTGTGTGTGTGTGAGTGTGTGTGTGTGAGCGTACATTTGTGTGTAGGTATATATGGGTACGTGTGGTTCCGTGCATTTGTGAGGGGGTGCTTGTGTGTGTGCGTGCGTGTGCGCGTGTGCGTGCGTGTGTGTGTGTGTGTGTGTGTGTGTGTGTGTGTGTGTGTGCGAGTGTGTATGCACGTCTTTGTGTGTGTGTGTGTGTGTGCGTGCGACCTTGTGTCTACGTGTGTGCGCGTGCGTGTGTGTGCGCGCGTGTATGTGTGTGCGTGCGTGCCTGTGTGTGCGTGTGTGTGTGTTCGCACGCGCGCGCGCGAAAGTTGGCGCATGTGTGTGTGTATGGTTGTCTGTGCATTTGTGCCATTTGTGCCAGTGTGTGTGCACGTCTGTGTAAGTGTGTGCGTGCGTGCGTCTGTGTGTGTGTGTGTGTGTGTGTGTGTGTGTGTGTGTGTGTGTGTGTGTGTGTGTGCGCGCGCGCGCGCCCGCGCGTATGAATGTGTGTTTTTGTCCCTATTTCTTTCACAAACACATAAATCAAGAAACTAGAATAGAAAATAAGAAACCCAGACACATAAATTCAACAAACAATGGGTGACAAAGCTGGCATTTCGAGAGTCGAAAGAAGACGATCACACACACACACACACACACACACACACACACACACACACACACACACACACACACACACACACACACACACACACGCACGCGCACGCACACACACACACACACACACACACACACACACACACACACACACACACACAGACACACACACACACACACACACACACACACACACACACACACACACACACACACACACACACACACACACACACACACACAATGTCAAACAAACACTCCAAAAGGTCAGAAAGATCAACGGTAATCACATCCGACAGACACACGGTCACAAACACACAATACAAGTCTACATCCCGGTGAAGCAGCCCATTCATGCACCCCCGTTTGGATTTATACCCCGGTGGTCAAATCTGGCTCGCCCAGACTTAATTCCGGGGTTGGGGGGGAGGGGGGCGGGGTCAATGTAATCTAGCGTGGAATGACTCCGTGGGGTCAATAGTAATGAAAACTAATCAGAACTGACACCCTAGATTGTACTGTTGTTGTTTTTTTGTTTGTTTTTTGTTGTTGTTTTTTGTTTTTTGTCTCTTCAGGCGTCGCTACACTGAGAGCGCTCCCTCCCCTCCCCCCCACCCCCCTCCCCACAGTGGCAAGTGTTATCATATATTTTTGGAATTGTCTATGTCCCTAGATTTCAGAAAATCATGACAATGTTGTGAACGTGGCGCAGCTTTCTGCCTGTTATCACGTCATTTCTAACCCCACCCTACCGCGTCGAGAACGCGTACCGCGATCAAGCTCTGTTCTCCCAGACCCTATAGCATTGAAGATAGGAAAACAGTTACTGAACAAAAAAGATGTATCATTGCATTCTAAACAACGTTTGTTCTTATAAGTATATCAAATTATTATTTGTTCGTGAAATGTAGTAGCATTTTGAGGACTTCATGGCATCAATGGTTGAGAACAGAGCTTGATCACGGTGCGCGTTCTCGACACGGTAAGGTGGGGTTAGAAATCACGTGATAACAGGCAGAAAGCTGTCACGTTCACAATATTATCATGATTTTCTGACATCTAAGGACATAGACGATTCCAAAAATATATGATAACACTTGCCACTGTGAGTGGTACCGACCCCCTTGATTTGAGGGGCTAGCTGAAGGACTAGTGCGTATACTACACATCTCCTACAAGGAGCACAAGACCAATGACTATGTGCGGAACCTGGTCAGCAACCTTGTTGGCCCCAAGAACCACTGCTGGCGACTGTCAAACGACGGAAGATGGCATGGTTTGGTCACGTCATACGACATAACACCCTCTCCAAAACCATCCTGCAAGGGACTGTAGAGGGAGGGCGCAGACGGGGGCGGCAGAGAAAGAGCTGGTCCGACAACGTCAAGGAATGGACCAAAATGACGATGCCAGATCTCCTCACGACAGCTGCCAACAGAACGGCGTGGCGAGCTATGACATCTTCCTCATGTCCCCCCAACGACCCCAGCGGTCGAGGGAATGAGTGAGTGAGTATATACACGAAGGGGGTTCAGGCAATAGCAGTTAGGTCTGCACACATACTGACCTGGGAAATCGGAAAGAAAAGAAAAAAAATCTTCACCCTTAACCCACTTGGTGCGATGGGGATCGAACTCAGGAAACGTGTGAGTACAGTTCAGCCCAGAACGAAAGACCCCCTTCGTTTTGTATTTTGTATTTGTATTTCTTTTTATCACAACAGATTTCTCTGTGTGAAATTCGGGCTGCTCTCCCCAGGGAGAGCGCGTCGCTACACTACAGCGCCACCCTTTTTTTTTTCTTTTTTTTCCTGCGTGCAGTTTTGTTTTGTTTTTTTGTTGTTGTTTTTTTGTTTTGTTTTTTGTTTTTGTTTGTTTGTTTTTTGGTTGTTGTTTTTTCAAGAACAACCCCTTTGTTGCCGTGGGTTCTTTTACGTGCTCGCTGCACACGGGACCTCGGTTTATCGTTTCATCCGAATGACTAACGTCCAGACCACCACTCAAGGTCTAGTGGGGGCGGGAGGGGGGAGAAAATATCGGTGGCTGAGCCATGATTCGAACCAGCGCGCTCAGATTCTCTCGCTTCCCAGGCGGACGCGTTACCTCTAGGCCATACCTCCACATTTTATTCATTAGCTTGATCTTACCTGTTGATAGGCGGTGGGGGGGGGGGGGGGGGCGGGGGGAGGGGGCCGGGGGGGCGTAATTTCCAACACGGGTTGCTCGATCTTGACTAGTTATAACTGACCCCGAGGCTAGTCCCGAGTGTGATCCAGGGGTAAAACAGCAGGGGGGTGGGAGGGGGGAGGCGGGGGGGGGAGAGAGTGCGGGGAGGAGGGGGGCAGCGAGGGGGGGTTGCGGGGGGAGGGGGGGGGGCATTGAAGCTGTTGCACCGATATGTCATCCACTCCCCCCCCCCACCGCACCCCCACCCACCCACCCACCCCCTCCCCACACACACACATAGATCTTTCTTTGCCGTCTCTCCTTCTTATATATTGTTCTCTTTCTCTCGTCAATGTTTATGACTCCTGTGATCTTCGCTGAGACTGCTTCGGTTCACGGCTACTGCTATCATTATCCAGTCTGTCTGTCTGTCTGTGTTGAGTGGTCTGTCTGTCTGTCTGTCTGTGTTGCATTGTCTGTCTGTCTGTCTGTCTGTCTGTCTCTCTCTCTCTCTCTCTCTCTTCCTCTTTTCTCCCTCTTTCTATCTTTTTCAATTCTCTGTCTCTGTCTGTCTGTCTGTCTGTCTGTCTCTCTCTCTCTCTCTCTCTCTCTATGTATGTTTGTATGCATGTATGTATGTGTATATATGATATTATATATGTGTGCAATGACAGACAGACAGGGAGACAGACACGCATACACATATATATATATAAAAAAGATTATGTTCTATATCCATTCAATTTACCATCTTTCCAATATTTCGATACAGACGAAGTTTAAAGGGGTGGGTTTGAGTTTGAGATCTTTCTTTTTGTATGTATGTATACACGTCTTTCTGTCTATCTTTATACAGGTCTGTCTTTCTTTCATTCTTTCTTTCTTTCTTTTCCGTCATTTGTCTGTTCCCCTACCATCCCCCAACTCCACCCCCCCCCCCCCACCGCCCCTGTTCAAACCCTATGAATGAATGACGTCATGAATCAGTCCAGAGTTCCTTGAATGAATGACGTCATAAATCATTCCAGATTTCCTTTTAGGCTGCTGCTGCTTCTCCGGCTCCTGCTGCTGCTGACCGCCAGAAAACTAACAAGACGAAGGAAGGAAGGAAGGAAGGCAGGGAGGGAGGGAGGGATAAACGGGTGGGGGAAGAGCAACAAGATATAACAGAGAGGGATGTGGAAGAGGAGGGGGAGGTAAAGGGAGTGGGGGTGAGTGGTGGAGGGGGGAGGGGTGTAACAGGAAGCCAAGTCAAGAGTGTAAGAAAGTGTTTGTTGAGGCGGAAAAGAAAACAAAACAAAAAAAAAGAAGAAGAACAATTCTTCTTCTCCTTCTGCTTTTGTGGGCTGCAACTCCCACGTTCACTTGTGTGTGTGTGTACACGAGTGGGCTTTTACGTGTGTGACCGTTTTTTTACCCAGCCATGCTCAGTTTTCCGGGGGAGGGGGGGTGCATGCTGGGTATGTTCTTGTTTCCATAACCCACCGAATGCTGACATGGATCACAGGATCTTTAACGTGCGTATTTGATCTTCTGCTTGCGTATGCACACAAAGGGGTGTTCAGGCACTAGCAGACCTGCACATATGTTGACATGGGGGATCGGAAAAATCTCCACCCATTACCCACCAGGCGCCGTTACCGAGATTCGAACCCGGGACACTCAGATTGAAAGTCCAGCGCTTTAACCATTTGGCTGTTGCACCCGTCAACAAGAAGAATAAAAATTAAGGGACAGAGTGAGGGGGGGGGGGGGCGGGGAGAAAGAAACACATATGAGTTGGGTGGTCGAGTGAGGGTGCGGGGGGTGGGTGGGGGGTGTTTGTTTTATACGGGCAGGGCGATGGGGGGTGGAGAGGGGTTGGGCAGGGGGTCAGGAGAGAGAAAGAGAGAGAGGAAGACAGAGAAAGGAAAGAGAGGATGAGAGGGGAGGGAGGGTGGACGAAGAAACTTGGTGTGTTTCGTTATTTATTCATTCATTGATGTATTTATTTATTTATACATTCATCCATTCATTTGTTTGTTTGTTCAATCGCTTTTGATAGTATCAGTATCAGTAGCTCAAGGAGGCGTCACTGCGTTCGGTCAAATCCATATACGCTACACCACATCTGCCAAGCAGATGCCTGACCAGCAGCGTAACCCAACGACCTTAGTCAGACCTTGAGAAAAAAATAATAAATAATAAATAATAAAGATAAAGTAAATAAATAGATAAATAAAATAAATAATAATAAGGTAAAATAAAATAAGATGGATAAAATGAAAAATAACATTTTTTTTTTAAATAATAAAATAAAATGAAATACAAAACAAGAGAAGCTAAAGTAAGCTTGGTGTAGGCACTGATATTTGATTGTCACATTTTCTGTATTTTTATTTTATTGTTTCATTCATTTATTCATTCATTTGTTTATTCGTTCATTTCTTTGTTTATTCAATTCCTTTGAATAAATTTTGTTTGATTGTTGTTGTTGTTGTTTTTTTCATTGGTATTTTAGGCTACTGCTTGGAAAGCGTTCCACTGTGGGTGTGTCGAAAGCAATGGCCAGTAACTCGTTCCAGTGAGCAAGGCTTTCTTCTGTTCTCATAGTCTGTAACACAATGAGAGAGGAAGAGGAGAGGGGAGGAAACGAAAAAGGGTAGGTTGGGTCAGTGAGTGAACGAGAGAGAGAGTGGAGGGAGGGGGGAGGGGAGAAGGGAGAGAAGAAGGGAGAGAGAGAGAGGGAGAGAGAGAGGGGGGGAGGAGGCGGGGGAACAGAGGCAGAGGTGATGGAGGGACGGGGAAGAGAGGGGGGAAAA
The DNA here is from genome assembly GCF_041734735.1 of Babylonia areolata. Lineage (NCBI taxonomy): Eukaryota > Metazoa > Mollusca > Gastropoda > Neogastropoda > Buccinidae > Babylonia > Babylonia areolata. Next base: position 16,763,774 of record NC_134902.1, on the reverse strand, counting down.
GAGAGAGAGGGGGTGGGAGAGAGAGAGAGAGAGAGAGAGAGAGAGAGAGTGGAAGGGAGAGGGAAAGAGAAGAAACAGGCAGAGAAAATGAGACAGAGAGACAGAGGCAAAAAAGAAGAGAGAGGGAGAGAGAGAGAGAGAGAGAGAGAGAGAACAAATGAACGAACATTTTTATTCATTACAGGCCATAGGCCCTCACGATGGAGAGAGAAAGAGAGACCGACAGAGAGAAACAGAGACAGAGAGAGAGAGAGAGATAGCCAGAGAGAGACAGAGAGAGAAGGGGGGCGGGGTGGGGTGGGGGAGGGGGGGGGCAGGGGGCGACAGAGACACAGATACAGAAGGAAATTCGTTTTTATTTGAATAATAAACAATTGCTTTTACCACATGCAGATGAGGCTTCCTTTTCAATTAACAGGTTTTGGGAGTGAAAAAAATAAAACAAAACCAAAAAAAAAAAAAAAAAGCACAGCATGATCATGTTGCATCGTAACATGATTCATATTGAATGAGATGACTCCTTCTCCCCAAATATCAACAACGATCATCATCATTGTTATTAAGGTCACACAGCAACAGCAGCATCTGTTGTAACACCGTGTGCGTGCGTGCGTGCGTGCGTGCGTGCGTGCGTGAGCGCGCGCTCGTTTGTGTGTGTGTGTGTGGTGTGTGTGTGTGTGTGTGTGTTTGCGAGTGTTTGTGTAAGTGTGTGTGTCTGTACGTACGTATGTACGTTTGCAAGTGTCTATATGTTTGTGTGTGTGTGTGTGTGTGTGTGTGTGTGTGTGTGTGTGTGTGTGTGTGTGTGTGCGGTGTGTGTGTGTGTGTGTGTGTGTGTGTGTGTGTGTGTGTGTGTGTGTACTTTTATATATGTGCGTTTGAATAAATGTGCGTGTATATCTGCATGTTTGTGTGTGCATACCTGTATGTGTTGTGTGTGCGTGTATGAGTGTGTGTGTGTGTGTGTGCGTGTGTGTGTGTGTGTGTGTGTGTGTGTGTGAGCGTGTGTGAGAGAGTGAGATGGAAAGAGAGAGAGTCCGTGTGTGTGTGTGTGTGTGTGTGTGTAGGGGGGTGGTCTCGGTTTGAGGGTCTGGGTGTGGCGGCGGGACTGAATAGAGGTATTTGTTGAGTGTGTGCTTGGCATGACATATCATTCCACGAAAGTTGTACACTAAAAGGTAACTGTGACATGGGTGTAAATTGGGGATATGTTTCACTCTATAATGGAATGCTGATTGATCCTGCAAATGAGGTTAATCTAGTTCTTTTTATTTAAAAAAATGAATTGACAACAACAACAACAACAAAAAATATATATAGAGACATAAAAATTATATACGTATTCATTCTTCCGTTCGTTCTCTCTTTCTTCCTGTCTGTCTTAGTGTTTTTCTTTCTTTCTTTCTTTCTTTCTTTCTATCTTCTTCTTCTTTTAGAAAACTTCTGTCAAAATAAAGATATAGAAAGAAAGTTTTCTGTTCCATTAATGTTTATTCATGAAGTCTTATCTCATTTAGTATCGCTAAAAAAGTAATAATAACTCGTATGGTTTCGATGGTATTAGTCCAAAAATATTAAAAATATCTGCACCTTATATTGCTGATTCTCTTACTTATCTCTTCAATCTTTGTCTATCCAAAAATTATTTTCCAAAAGAGTTTAAATATGCAAAAGTTATTCCACTGCATAAAAAAGGTGATGCAAATGATGTCAATAATTACAGACCAATCTCATTGTTGTCTTCTGTCTCAAAAGTTCTAGAACGTCATGTACACCTTTGTCTTACATTCTTTATTGAAAAATATCAGTTTCTATATACCAGTCAATCAGGATTTAGACAGCACCTTTCTTGTGAGACCGCTTTATGTAGAATAACTGATGCATGGCTGCGTGATATCAATAACAGCAAGGCGATTGGAGTGATATTCCTTGATTTCACAAAAGCGTTTGACTTATCAATCACGAAATATTGCTTCAAATATTGAAATGTTATGGTATTGACGATAACTGCTTATTGTTTCTCAGGTCTTACCCAGAAAACCGTATTCAGTCTGTCTATTCACGTGGCTTTATATCTTACAAAAGGCATATTCCAAGAGGAGTACCACAAGGGTCAATTCTAGGCCCTCTCTTATTTTCCTTGTATATCAATGATCTACCTTTATCAATTCAACATGCAATCTGTGATTTCTCTGCTGATGATACATCAATACAATATGCTAGTCACAATGTTGGCGAAACTAGTTATCATCTGAATGCCAACATGAAATCGGTCGAAAACTAGTGTGATGCTAATGATATGGTCGTGGTCCCTGAAAAGACAGAATGCATGTTAATTTGTCCTCGTCAGAAAAGACAGAACATGAAAGAAACACAACTTAACATAAAATGTAAAGACAGTATTATTAAACAAGTTACTAAGCATATGTTATTAGGCATTACTATTGATCAAAATCTTTCGTGGCAGGAACATAGTCATTGCCTTATAAAACAAGTATCATCTAGTGTATTCCAATTGTCACAGATCAAAAACTTTCTTGATAATCAATCTAGACGTGTGTTTTACTTTTCCTATATCCAGTCTCGTCTCAGCTATTGCTCAATTATTTGGGGTAAATGTCCTCCTTCTACATTAAAGCCACTTTGCTCTTTACAAAAATGTGCCATTAAGATGATTAACCGTGTAAATACCACAGGCGGATCTGTGCACAATATGTACAAAGAACTTCAAATATTACCTGTTCATCTACTTATTAGATATAACACACTGATTCTTACGCATAAGTTTGTTCATAACGCATGCCCACAATATTTAAAATCATTATTTTGTTTCCAGTTCCAATGTAAGTCAGACAGAGCTATGGTCCCAAAGCCTAAAATTGATTTATCTAAGATGAGTCATTCATTTAATGGAAGCATAGAATGGAACATGCTTCCAAAGACATGTCGTCAAATTCCATCCAGCCATATCTCTCTTTAAAACTAACATAAGAATATTTCTATTCGATACTTTTGATTGATCCTACTCGCGGTCTTTTGCAAATGCTTGCTTGTACTCAGTCCACTAGCTGCCATGCCATGATGAATGAAAAACTGAATGTATGTGTGATCGTACTAGCAAATGAACAGTAAGTGCGTGTGTGTGTTTGTGTGTGTTTGAGTGTGTGGGCGTGAATGTGTACGTATGTCTTTGTTTGCTTGTTTTTATAATTTTGTGTGTGCGTGTGTGTGTGTGTGTGTGTGTTGTGTGTGTGTGTGTGTGTGTGTGTGTGTGTGTGTGTGTGTGTGTGTGTGTGTGTGTAAGTACGCACGTACATGTAATGTACCAATTGTTCTTTTCATCGCTTTGTTACCTTTAATAGACTATTCCAGTCACTATTCTTATTCGTCGTTCTTCTTATTTTATTCTATTTCACTTTATTTCTTTATTTCCATGTTTTGTGTCGTTCTTTATTTCTATGTTTTGTGTCGTTAAATGGGTAGAATTGTAAAAAGGCCTTTACTGTGTCTCATTCTTTACCCATTAAAGATTCAATCAATCAATCAGACTTCTTCTTCTTCTTTTTCCCCCATCAGACTGTCGTCTCGCTCCTTTCATAACCCCCCCAACCCCCACTGTACCCCTCCTGATCTGTGAATGATGCTCGACACGAACACAAAACAAAAGAAAAAACAAGAAGTAACAAAGGGAGGGGTGGGATAATGGAGGTGGGGCGGGGGTGGGGGGTTAATTGTGTGTGGTGGTGGTGGGTGGTTGGGATGGGGCCTGTGTGTATGTGTGTGTGGGGGGGGAGGGGGGATGTTGTGGGGAGGGGGTGTGGAGGGGGATGGGTGTGTCGGGAGGGGTTGGGAGTCGGAGAGCTGGGGGAGGGGGGGGGGGGTTGGGACGGGGCGTGTGTACGTGTGGTTGGGTGGGTGGGTATTTGTTTCCGGGTGGGTGGATCGGTGGGTGGGTGGATGGGCATGTGTGTGTGTGTGTGTGTCTGGGTGTGCGGGTAGGTGGGTGTGCGTAGGCGTGGGTGGCTGGGAGGGGGGGTGTGTGCGTGGATGTGTGTGTGTGTGTGTGTGTGTATTTGTGTATCTTTGTTTGCGTCTGTGTGTGTGTCTGTGTGTTTCTGTGTCTGTGTGTCTGTGTAAATGAGAAGACAGACAGACAGACAGACAGACTTGAGGAAGCCATCCCACCCAAAACTTCTCTTTAAAGGCCAATGACCCCTGACATAGGTCAACACGAAATGAATTAATATCGCTGAAGCCTTACTGTTTGGTTTTTGTTGTTGTTGTTGTTGTTGTTGTTTGTTTGTTGTTGTTTTGTTTTTTGTTGTTGTTTTGTTTTTGTTTGTTTTGTTGTTGTTGTTTTTTTGTTTTTGTTTTTTTGTTTGTTTTGTTGGGTTTTTTTGTTGTTTTTTTGTTTTGTTGTTGTTGTTTTTTGTTTGTTTTTTGTTTTGTTTTGTTTGTTTTTTTGTTTTTTCTTTTCTTTTTTTGGGGGGTGGGGGTGGGGTATATATATATATATATATATATATATGTATATATATATATATATATATATATAGAGAGAGAGAGAGAGAGAGAGAGAGAGATACACCGGAGACTAGTGGGATGGTGGGTATAACATGCGGGTGAACGGGAGAGCCAGGGAGACGAAGATTGCGTTTTGATGTGGTTAGGGTCTTTTGTCTTCGAACCGAAATAAAGCAGTTTAAAAAGATCAGTCAGGGGAGATGGATATATATGATGTACTCATGTGACGTGAGAGAGAGGGAGAGAGAGAGAGAGAGAGAGAGAGAGAGAGAGAGAGAGAGTGTGTGTGTGAGTGAATAAATGTGTGTATGTGTGTGTGTGTGTGTGTGTGTGTGTGTGTGTGTGTGTGTGTGTGCACGGATGTGGATGAGTTGTGTATATGGATGTGTGTGTGTGTTTGTACAGATATATATGTATATATATATATATATATATATATATGTATACAGATATATATATATATTATATGCACATGTGTGTGTGTGTGTAAATGAGGTGGGTATGTGGATGTGTGTATGTACATATATATGTATATATGTATGATATATATATGTGTGTGCGTGTGTGTGTGTGTGTGTGTGTGTGTGTGTGTGTGCGCGCGGATGTGGATGAGTTGTGTATATGGATGTGTGGTGTGTGTGTGTGTGTGTTTGTACAGATATATATATATATATATGGGGGGGAGGGGGGCAGAGGACAGGGCTGGTGGGAAGGACGGATGCAAAGGAGGAGAGGGCGGAGGAAGAAAGGAGGAGAAGGGAGGGTATACAGAGATGGACAGAAGAGCGAAAGAAGAGGATAACACTGCTGTTCTCGCATCGTCTATGTATCAGCTTTGTTCTTCTTTGTTCGTTTGTATGCTTGTCTGTGTGCATTTCTTGACTGTTTTGCTTTTGTTTGTTGGTTTGTTTGTTTGCTTATATTGTTGTTGTTTTTTGTATCTTCCTGAATTACCTTGGCGCGTGCAGTAAACTGTCTCGAAAGCGTTGGACAAATTACTCGAAGCCATGAAAAAGGCTTTCTGTTCATAGCCCATAACGCAATGCGTGAGAGAAGGGTGAGGGAGTAAAAAAAAAAAAAATTGGAGGAGAAGACAGAGAGAGAGAAAAGTGGGGAGGAAAAAGTAATAGAGCACACACACACACACACAAAAACAGAAATAAAAGCCTATAGATAGACAAGAGATAAACAACAAAGACAAACAGACAATTAGACACAGACACACGGATACACACGGAAACACACACACACACACACACACACACACACACACACACAAGCAAAACAAAAAACATGCAAACGCAATCGTCATGAGGTAGATACACAGTTTTGAAGAGATGGCGGGGAGGTTGAGAGAGAGAGACAGACAGACAGACAGACAAAGACAGAGCTAACCAAAGCTAATGTAAATAAAGCCACACGTCCCGTTCAATCGCATACACACGTGGAGGCACACACACACACACGCATACACACACACGCACACACACACACACACACACACACACACACACACACACACACACACACGACATATCTGCTCGTGAGAAATACAAAGTTCAAGCCCCATTTCTTCTTATTCTCCTCCTCCTCCTCCTCCTTCTTCTTCCTCTTCTTCTTCTCCCTAAACTCCTTAGGGAGTCAGTCACTGGAGCGTCGCACAGAAGAACTGTTCACCAGGTCTGCAGTCAAAGTCTGGGTCTCTACGAAACGAAACGTCGCCCTGTGTAAACCCACAATACATGGAGTTCTGAAGCACAGCTCAATTCCACACCATCTTATGTATGACTCTATCAGTAGTCACTTTGAGGAACTCTTTTAAACTCTCTTATACAGCCATGCATCACGGGATCTGCAAGGCCCAGCACTCAGCCTATATCACAGAGTGACATAAGTTTGCAGCTGGGCCAACAGCAAAGTGAGAGCTGTATTGTCAATGGTTTCTCTATTGCAATGCGAAATCAATAAAAGCTTAGTCTTTTGTGAAGGACTATGACTCTCAAAACTAGGAGGCAAAATTGCACTGGCTCTTTAGTGCTGCAGCCTTGGGGTTATTGTTGGCCTTTGGGAACCATCCTAACGCCGACTGTCCTAAAACCCTCTTAGCCGAGAGAGTGGGGATGTAACTTCGGCAAGACACTCTCCACTATAATCAAATAGTCAGGAAAGCAGTTACCTCCTCTGCTGTTCTGATGGTCATAGTCGACTATTATATAAAAAGGTGCGTATGTGATTTTCCGCATGTGTGTATAGTTATACACGACGGGGAGCAAGTCATTTATGTTAACCTGGGAGACTGGTTATTCCGCATATTACGTATTAAATAGTTTTATTATCCGGTCGTTCCCTTCTGTGTGTGTGTGTGTGTGTGTGTGTGTGTGTGTGTGTGTGTGTGTGTGTGTGTGTGTGTGTGTGTTCTAATGCACCACGCGCGTGAATAATTATACTAATCTTTAGAATAACAAAATCAGTTACCTGGTTTAGAAAACACGAGGAGGATATTTGAACCAAACTTTTATAAAGCCAAAACAAAACAACAAAAAACACCATTACATGAATAAACAAAACAAACAAACAAAATCATAAACAAACCAACCATTATCTAAATGAGGAGACAATCGAGAGACTGAAGACACACAGTCAGTATGTATGCACGTGTTTGCAAAGATACCACAAAGAAAGAATAGATACACGTCTGCTTTACTTTGATTGAGTAGCTAGGTATACTGCTAAGCATAATGCTTAGTATGGTGACATCTTCTTCATCATTTTACATTCAATCATCTATTCAGTAGTAGTGGTAGTGGTAGTATCATGGAAACTTATATAGCGCCGGTCTTCTTAAGATTTTTAAACTTGTGCTTATCAACCGTTTGAATGTGTACCCATTTGGCAAACGTTCATCTGTTTTACGTTCATATAAATATACAATTTAACTGAAAAGCATATTTTTTTTTTAATCAAAAGCATTATGTTTTCAAGTGTTCGTCTACTTCCAAATAAACAAGACCAAGTGATACGTGAAATCGTCATGTTTGATTATAACAGTTTTTACAATCATTGTGTCCACAACATCCGCAAACCAAACTTTACTCCCTATCCAGTCAGCAGCCGGGCAGAAAAGGAGACAAGAAAATGGCTTGTGTGCACGGTGATGTCCACAGAAACAGGAAGATCGATTCAACGACCTTATTTCCCGTGGATTTTATTTTAAATTAGGTTTCTTTTTTTTCTTCCGGTGTCCATTTTCATCCTTCGGGAAAATATATCCGAAGTTGTAACGTTCACCGCGCACACATAAACAGACACACATACAAACACACATAAAGGAAAACACGTATGCATGCTCGCTCGCACGCGTTCTACATACACACGCAGGTCAAACACACACACACACACACACACACACACACACACACACACACACACACACACACAAAAACAAAAAAAACACGCACGCACGCACTCACGTACGAACCCACTCACGTGCGCACATATTCTCTCAAGTTATACCGACAGAAAAGAAAATCGATTAAAAGAAACAAACAAAACATTATTTGAATTGGATTGTACTTTGTTTTTCGTCTTTTTTATGGAAGGGCCTGTTGGGGTTTTTGTGTGTGTGTGTTGGGTTTTTTTTTCAGTAAATAAAACAAAATAAATAATCCACACAAAGCAACGAAAAGCCCAAGCCATGATGTAAACAAGAATAAAATGAAGTGAAATACAGGTCATGGCTCAAAATAATGCAATGAAATAAAAAAAATGACATTAAGATAAATAATGAAACAGGTAAAAGAAAAGAAAGTAAAATTGAATGGATTCGAATAGAATAATTCTTTTTTTTTTTTTAAAAAGGAATAAAATATAAATTGAAACAGAAACGAAATCAAATAAAATGAGATGAAAACAAACTGAAATAAAACGGCTGAAAAAACTTCTTTTTTTTTTCATTAAACAAAACAAAACAAAACAGAATAAAATAACGAAACGGGATAAAAATGAAATAAAATCAACGGAAATAAAGCAGAATCAAAATGGACAGAACAGGCTTAAGACCATAATTTGTACAGGCTTACACGGTTTTCTTGCGTTTTAGCGTCAAGGTGTTTCTATTTTTGCCAAACATCATTGTTGCTCTTGTTGTTGTTGTTGTTGTTGTTGTTGTTTTGTTTCTTTGTTTTCGCTCTGTTTTGTTAATTGCTGCTGCTGTTCTTCTGTTAGCTGTGACAATGACGGTATGATGATGGTGATCAGGTTTGGACGTTCTCTCTCTCTCTCTCTCTCTCTCTCTCTCTCTCTCTCTCTCTCTCTTTCACATTTCTCTGTCTCTGTCTGTCTGATGTCTGTCTGTCTTTCTGTGTCTGTCTCTCTCTCTCTCTCTCTCTCTCTCTCTCTCATTCTCTCTCTCTCTCTGTGTGTTTCTGTCTCTCTCGCCTTTTACCCACATTTCTGTCTGTCTGTCTGTCTGTCTGTCTGTCTGTATGCCTGTCTCTATCTATGTCTCTATCTCTGTCTCTCCATTTGTCTCTTCACCTTTATCTGTCTGTCTGTCTGTCTGTCTCTCTCTCTCTCTCTCAGTTTGTCCCTTCACATTTCTCTGTCTCCCTCTGTCTGTCTGTCTGTCTGTCTGTCTGTCTCTCTCTCTCTCGCTAGCTCGCTCGCTCTCTCCATTTGTCTCTTCACCTTTTTCTGTCTCCCTCTGTCTGTCTGTCTCTCTCTCTCTCTCTCATACTCTCTCTCTCTCACTCTGTCTCTCTCTTTCTCACTCACTCTCTCTCTCTCTCTCTCTCTCTCTCTCTCTTCACATTTCTCTGTCTCTGTCTGTCTGATGTCTGTCTGTCTTTCTGTGTCTGTCTCTCTCTCTCTCTCATTCTCTCTCTCACTCTGTCTCTGTCTCTCTCTTTCCCACTCACTCTCTCTCTGTGTGTTTCTGTCTCTCTCGCCTTTTACCCACATTTCTGTCTGTCTGTCTGTCTGTCTGTCTGTCTGTATGCCTGTCTCTATCTATGTCTCTATCTCTGTCTCTCCATTTGTCTCTTCACCTTTATCTGTCTGTCTGTCTGTCTGTCTGTCTCTCTCTCTCTCGCTAGCTCGCTCGCTCTCTCCATTTGTCTCTTCACCTTTTTCTGTCTCCCTCTGTCTGTCTGTCTGTCTCTCTCTCTCTCTCTCTCATACTCTCTCTCTCTCACTCTGTCTCTCTCTTTCTCACTCACTCTCTCTCTCTCTCTGATTCTGTCTCTCTCGCCTCTTTCACCTACATTTCTGTCTCTGTGTCTGTCTGTCTGTATGCCTGTCTCTGTCTATGTCTCTATCTCTGTCTCTCCATTTGTCTCTTCATCTTTGTCTGTCTGTCTGTCTCTCTCTCTCTCCCTCTCTCTCTCTCTCTCAATTTGTTTCTTCACATTTCTCTGTCTCCCTCTGTCTGTCTGTCTGTCTGTCTGTCTGTCCCTCTCTTTCTCTCTCATTCTCTCTCTCACTCTCTCTCTCTCTCTCTCTCTCACTCTCTCTCTCTGTTTCTGTCTCTCTCGTCTCTTTCACCCACCTTTCTACAAAACCTGACTCTGTTACTGCCGTGTATGTTGATCAATATCTATACATTTGCAACTGAAAATTAAAAAAAATAATTTCGAGTCTGTTCAGAGAGGAGCTCATTAAATTAGCTAGCTTCATTTTTACAGTGGAAAATATATACATTATAACATAACATAATATACGCTTATGAGAAACTATTTTGTGAAATTCCTGCCTGCAACGTAACCAACAACAACAACAACAACAAAAACAACAAAACGGAAATGAAATATCTTCGTCGGATATTTTTCAATTAGATGCATTACCAGCACGTTTGTGTCTTGCGTGTTTTAGAAGATTAATCCACGAAAACTTTTAAGCTGAAATGTCTCTCGAGTGCCTCGTTCATTCGCTAATTTTTTTTAACCTCTTTTATTGTTGCATTTCTGTGAATCTTACGGCATTTTCCTTTCCTTGGCGAATGCAGAAAACACACTTTTTTTTTTCTTTCTAATTCTTTTCTTCTTGAAACGATGGACAATAATTAGGCTAGGGATTCTTGAGGGGGAGGCCAAGATATGCAAATGAGATCTAGAGGTCTTCTAAGGGTGATTTCAAGGTCGTAGGCTGTCTCTTTTCCTGGTGGTATGGTATGATTCATTATTTTTTCAAAAATGGGCTACTCGGCGTGCATAACTTAGTGCAGTGTAATTTAGTTGTTTGGTTATTTGGGGGCGTGGGGGAACGGGAGGGGGTTGTGTGTGTGTGTGTGTGTGTGTGTGTGTGTGTGTGTGTGTTTTCCATAATATAGTTATCTCTGTCTTTGTTTTTCGTAATGTAATTCTTTGTTTTGTAGTGCAATTATTTGGTTCTTTGTTTTGTTATGTAATCATTAATTTTGGTTCTTTTTTTTCGCCGCACTTTCATGACATTGTTTTTGTGATGTAATTATTTTGGTTCTTTGTTTTGTTATGTAATCATTCGTTTGATTGTTTTCGCCTTCTTACTTACATGACACAGTGACAGTCTCCAGAAACGTTGATTTTTTTTTTTTTTTTTTTTTTTTTACATTCATCATCATGCATCAGTTATCTCTTTATGCCAGGTTAACGACTTCACTTTTACGAAGTCCATTAATTGATTAATTAATTTCCTTGATGCATGCTTCTGTTTGAAATATTCATCTTAAACTACACCCTCCATCTGTCCTGTGTCCACCACAGCCTAACACTCAGCTAATATCACAGACTGACATGGCTTTATAGTTGGGCCAACAGCAAAGTGGAATGATGGCCTATAGGTAACGCGTCCGCATAGGAAGCGAGAGACTCTGAGCGCGCTGATTCGAATCACGGCTCAGCCGCTAAATATTTTCTCCCCCTCCACTAGACCTTGAGTGGTGGTCTGGACGCTAGTCATTCGTATGAGACGAAAAATTGAGGTCCCGTGTGCAGCATGCGCTTAGCGCACGTAAAAGAACCCACGGCAACAAAAGGGTTGTTCCTGGCAAAATTCTGTAAAAAGAAAAAATCCACTTCTGTAGGAAAAACAAATAAAACTGCACACAGGAAAAATTACAAAAAACTGGGTGGCGTTGTAGTGCAGCGACGCGCTCTCCCTGGGGAGAGCAGCCCGAATTTCACACAGAGAAATCTGTTGTGATAAAAAGAAATACAAATACAAAGTGAGGGCTGTATCATCAGTGGTTTCTCCACTGCAATGGGAAAGCATTTACAGCTTGGTCTTTTGTGAAGGACTATGACTCTCAAACTAGGAGACAAAATTGCACTGGCTCTCTTAGTGCTGCAGCCTTGGGGGCTAGTTGGCCTTTGGGAACCATCCCAACGCCGACTGTCCCAAAGCCCGCTTGGCCGAGAGAGTGGGGATGTAACTCGGGCAAGACACTCTCTACTATAATCAAATTCTAACCCAGATGGTCGGAACAGCAGCTACCTCCTCTGCTGTTCTGAAAGTCATAGTCGAACACGACTGACTATCATAAAATATCCCCCCAAAATCACAATACAGCTGCACCATCATCTCTGATCTTTTGTTCACCTGTTTCTAAACGATAAAATCAATAATTTTCCACCAAGTGTGTGTGACTAGATATAAAACAGAATGCCTTCCTTCCTGCCTTCTTTCTGTGTGTGTGTGTGTGTGTGTAGTGTGTGTGGGGGGGAGAAGGGGGGGGGTTCGGAGGAGGGGGGGAAGGGGTATCAAAGTCTACAAGAATTTCTGAGTTTCAGGAGATGTCTCTTGGGTGCAGTGTACCCTGTGGTGCGCACCCACGTGTGTGTGTGTGTGCGTGTGTGTGTGTGTGTGTGTGTGTGTGTGTGTCCGTCTGTGTGTGTGTGTGTGTGTGTGTGTGTG
>NC_134902.1:16698863-16741363 GCF_041734735.1 Babylonia areolata | reverse complement strand
AGGAAATGCTTTACAAAGAAACAAAGCAAAACTACGTATAGTGGTTTTATCCACCGATTATATCAGTAAACATAGTCGAAATGTACACGGAAATGCATAATATTATTTTTAGGAATGAGCTGGATTCGTAGGAGAGAAACGGAGAGAGAGAGAGAGAGAGAGAGAGAGAGAGAGAGAGAGCGTGGGGAAGGGGGAGGGTGAGTGAGTAGGGACGGAGAGAGCGAGACGGACAGACAGAGAGGGACAGACGCTCAGACAGACAGACAGACTCTGAGACTGACAGACAGAAAGACAGGGAAATTGACAGACACAGGCTGAAAGAGAGAGAGAGAGAGAGACAGAGACAGAGAGACAGACAGACAAACAGACAGACAGAGCGAAACTGAGGCACACCGAGTGAGACTGAGAGAGTGAGAGACAGAGGAACACAGAGACAGAGACAAGAGACTGAGACAAAGAGAGAAAAGTAAGAACAACAAATTAATTAATTAGAACGTCTAGTCCGCCGATGTGGATAAATCTCCTAGCTGTTGCACGATCGATACAACACCCCCACCCCTCACCCCCCACCCCTCACACTCCACCCCCACCCCCACCCCCCGGTATGCAGCTTGACACGCACTTGGAAATTACATGGCTTCAGACGGTCAGCATCACACACGCACGGCACGCGTATATGCACGCGCGCGCGCCCTCACACACACACACACACACACACACACACACACACACACACACGCCGCGCGTTCTCACACATGCATACATACACACACAACTGACGTCACATTCAATGCGTCACACACTGAGACAAATGCACACACACACACACACACACACACACACCGTCATATTCCGTACTTCACACAGACACAGACATACAGAGATGCATGCGCGCGCTCGCATGCATAACCCCCCCCTACCCCTCACCCCCTCCTCCCCCCCTACACCCCTCCCCCGCTTCCCCCCACCACACACACACACACACACACACACACACACACGACGCCACAATAAATGAACAGCCAGTCAGATATTGCCCGACAACCCCACAACCCCAGAAACACGCATCGTACGTACTCTGCACGCAAGCAACTCCCTGTCTGTGCGCCCACGATCTCTGAACGTTCATGCCTGGTGGACTGATGACTTCAATCAGAGAAAATTAATGTTGAAGTCTGGTAACTTGAACAAATTCCTGCTGATCCATCCACATGAAAAGGTTGAGGGAAGTCCGTATCAGTATCAGTATCAGTATCAGTAGCTCAAGGAGGCGTCACTGCGTTCGGTCAAATCCATATACGCTACACCACATCTGCCAAGCAGATACCTGACCAGCAGCGTAACCCAACGCGCTTAGTCAGGCCTCAAGAAAAAAAACTAAAAATAGAAAAAATAAAATAAAATAAAGTAACATTTTTTTAATAAAAATAAAATAACCAAAAATAATAAAATAAAATAAATAATAATAGATAAATACATAAAAAATACTGCTACTACTTCTTCTTCTTTTCTTCTTTTCGGTCGCACTTGTCACAGAGTCAGGCTGGCCTGCGAGACAAATGTCGTCGTGGCTTCCAGGTCTTGTCTGCAGCCGTAGAGCTTGGTGCGTAGTGGGGTCACTTCTGGCCACACGGTGTCTCTCAGTCCCTGGTGGAGGGGACAAGTCTGCAGAACATGTTCTGGTGTTTGGTCTTCAAGACCACAGGGACAGGTCTGTGATGGTGCCAGCTTCAGCTTCTTGAACATGTGCGCGTTAAGGCGGCAGTGTCCTGTGCGTAAGCGCATAATTGCTACCTGCTGCCAGCGTTCAAGCTCGTGATATGCATCCCTTGTGGCTTGTGGTCGTAGTGCTGCCTTCACGAGGGTCTTCTTTTCAGTGAAGCTAACACTGTTGTTTGGTTGTCTTTCTTTCGCTCCAAGTTTGGCGAGCTGGTCCGCAATTTCGTTGCCTGGAATTCCGCAGTGGGCTGGAACCCATTGCAGGACTACTCGTCGTTGCTGGGCAACTTCTTGTAGTTTCTCCTTGAGACGAGGAAGTTTATCTCTTGCAAGGGCTTCCAGGACAGACAACGCATCTGTCAGAAAGACAACTTGTGGGCATTCGCTCTCCGAGTCGTGAACCATTGAAGCGGCCTGTATGAGCGCCTGAACCTCAGCTGCGTAGTTTGAACAGTACTTTCCTGTAGGTATCCTTGCTGTGGATGTGTGGTGCTCAGGAGACTTCATGTACACTCCTGCTCCTCCGTCAGCAACAGCGTTGGTTGCAGAGCCATCTGTGTACACGTGAATCCAGGATTCTTCAGGGTACCTTTCAGCAATCATGGCTTGTGTCAGAGTGCGTTTGGCCGTGTCATCCTGAGAATCTCCTGGAGCGACCTGAGGGACTGATGTTGAGATATGAAAACTTGTGGAGTCTTCATTCCATGGCTGCGGCAGGTCGTTGGGACTCAGTGGAAGCGTCAATGGAGGCACACCATCCCGGTGCGCCCTGGCAAGTCTCTTGCTTTCATGGATAAAGCTACTGCGCTTGAGGCGGTTCTTTGTCAGTCCGTTCATCCTCTTCTTCATCGGATGATCAGGCAGGCACTGGAACTTTTCTGCTTGGACCATGATTTTGGCGTCTCTCCTTTGTGCAAGGGGTTGTATGGCAGTAACCTCCTCCATGGCCTTGATTGGTGTGGATCGCATGGATCCGGTGATGATGCGTAGGGCTTGATTTTGGACCCTATCCAGAGACTGCTGGTGGGTCTTCGCTGCAGTAGACCAGGCTGTTGAGCCGTACTCAAGGTGGGGCCTGACGGTTCCCTGGTAGACGCGCTTGAGTATCGTTTCGTTTGCTCCCCAGCTGGTTCCGGCTAGCTTTCGCATGATGGCCAACTTGCGTCTGGCTTTTGCTTCAGCACGTTTGATGTGTGGCTTCCAGGTTTGTCTCTTGTCGAAGGTGACACCAAGATAGGTAGCCTCCTCGTCACTTCTCAGGGGTGTGTCGTCCAGTTTGATGGTTCCTGGTTTTTGTTTTGGTGACAGTGTGAAGAGTGTTGTAGAGGACTTTTCTTTGTTGATGGCTACACACCACTCCTCTGCCCATGCTGCTAAGCGGTCTGCTGCTAGCTGCATTCTGTAGGTGGCGGTAGTGGCATGTTCCTCCTTACACCACATCACTAGGTCATCAGCGTAGAGTGCAGCATGGATACCTTTGGGAAGTGTTTCAATGAGGTCATTGATGAAGATCAAGAAGAGGGAAGGGGAGAGGACTCCTCCCTGTGGAACTCCGTGTCGCAGCAGTACTTTCTTGCCTTTGTGTCCGTCAACTGTGACCCTTGCCCTGCGGTTGTGGAGATAGGATCTGATCCAGCGCATCATGTTCCCTGCGACCCCACATCTCTGCAGCTTCACGAGGAGGCCGTCAGTCCAGACTTTATCAAAGGCCTTTTGCAGATCAATCCAGGCAGCAAGAACTACCTTCTGCTCCTGGAACGCATCTTCTATTTCTTGTGCGAGGTAGGTAGCTTGGTCCTCTGTGCTGTGAAACTGACGAAAGCCTGCCTGTTCAGAAACCAGGATGTTTTCAGTCTCGAGATACCAAAGCAGGCGCTGGTTCACCATCCTTTCTAGGGTCTTCACAACGCAGCTGGTCAGGCTGATTGGTCTGTAGCTGGCCGCCTTCTTCTTGTCCTTTCCCTTCTTAAGGATAGGAATCATGATGGCTTCTCGCCAGACTTGAGCCAAGGTCCCAGTTTCCCAGCTGTGGTTGTAAACCTCCAGAAGTTTCAGGACAGCGGTGTTGCCGAGGTGCTTCAACATCTCGTTAGTGATCCCATCTGGCCCTGGGGATTTCCTGGTTTTTAGTTTCCTCAGAGCTGTCTGAAGCTCGTAAAGAGTGAGGGGCTGCTTCATGAGTTTCACATCGGTGTTGTGGGTCCGTTCTCTCTGTTCCCTTCTTGCTTCTCTTGTTTGGAGAGGGCTGACAGGTACATTGCTCTCCTCTGCGTAATTGTCAGCAAAGCGGTTGGCTGCGCGTCGTCCTGTCAGTAACTCTCCGTTCTTCTCCAGCGTAGTTGTTTGAGCTCTGCTGCCTTCATCATTGAGTTGACCTACAACTTTCCACAGCTTCCTTCCATCTTTCTCAAGGTTCAGCGCCGCTGTCTTCTCTCTCCAGCTCTGGCGTCTCGCTTGTACTTTTGCCTTGAGGAATTTGGCTTTCGTCTGCTGAAGTCGCAGGTGGTTCTCATCTGATGGATTTCTTTCTGCTTCCTGTCTGGCTTCTGTCATCTCGTCCTGAAGTTCTTGAAGCTGGTTTGACCAGTAGGGTTTGTAGTCTTTGCGAGCTCCACGTGGAATACATTCTTGGGCTGCTTGAAGGATGCAGCCGTTCAGCTCTCTGACAATGTTATTGATGTCTCTGCCGTGGACGTGGATGTCCCTGGTAAGAGCATTGGTGCGGTGTCTGAAGAGACCCCATTTGGCCTTCTTGTAATTCCAGCGTGGGGGCACTGGAGTGTTGGTGGTGTTCCTGTTGATAGTGATGAACACTGGCCTGTGATCGCTGCCTCCCAGCTGATCCCCTACTTTTCTGCTAACGTCTCCGTGGAGGTCGTCAGTGCAAAAGGCAAGGTCAGGGGTAGTGGTGGAGCGCCATCGTCTGGAATAGAAGGTTGGGGTGTCGCTTGGGGAGTTGATGAGAAGGAGATGATGGTCGTCTTGCCAGTCTTCCACTTCTTCACCTCGGCGGTCCATATGGTCGTAACCCCAGCTCTGGGAGTGGCTGTTGAAGTCACCCACAGCAAGAAAACTTGCGTCTGGGACCTCTATGGTGTCGAGGGACAGTGGACGGTCGTCGGGGCAGTAGAAGTTCAGGATGTGCAACTCTGTGTCATTCAGTTTGGCCCTAATCGTTTGGTACTCGGCATTCTCCATGTGGACGGCTGATTCGCAGGAGTGTATGTTGTTCCTAACAAGGGTCAGGATACCACCTTTGCGTCTTTCTGCTCTGTCCGACCTGAAGCACTGATAGCCTCTGACTTTGAATGCTTTTCCGCTTTGCAGGTGGGTTTCTTGAATGCAGCAGATGTTGATGTTTTTCTCATGCAGGAGGTGTTCTAGCTCCGTCTTTTTGTTCATGACTCCTTCTGCATTCCAATGCATAACCATGAAAGGTTGACGCTTCTTGGATGAAGTTGATGTGCTGCTAGTCGCATTCCTCCGCCGTCTCCTGGCGTGCCAAGACGGACGAGGGTGACCTCCAGTCGCTGAGGGCGGACTCCGTTGAGGCGCGGAGCCCGGCACTGCACCACCCTGGAGGGACCTCAGTGGGCGAGCGCCATCGGTTTCACATGATCTGTCCAACTCTGTCTCTTGTGCGTAATTGCATGGCACTGTGGTTTGTTAGAAGGCGCGCGCTGGCCCAGTACCGCTGTCTTCAGCCCTCTAGGTTTCTGTAGGGGTTACCCCGCCCTTAGCTCATGGCCTAAAGACCTACCCTGTGAGCACAGGGGACTGACTGCCAGTTAGTCTGGCCCCTACCCCACGCGGACCTGTCCGGCTTGGTTGAACCTGCCAGGAGTAAAACTCCCGCCGGCATAGCTCCGGGGGTTGTCAGGGCACGCAAGCCCCTGCACCGCGACAAGGCGGCAGTCGTTACAGGGGACTGCTACTACTAATAAAAAATACTGCTACTACTAATAATAATATTCATAAGGCGCAAAATCTTGATGAAGTCAACTCTAAGCGCACGCGCGCGCACTCACACACACACACACACTGACACACAAAGTCAGGAAAAGGTTGACAGAATTTAATCTGATTTTTGTTGTTGTTGAGAGTCACATCGAATTCAACATCACTGAGGGGACATCAGTGATTTAAACAAATAGTTTTGATTAATTAAGGTTGACTGACGTTTACTAACTCAACAAAGTTGTCGTAGCAGAAAATTGTGTATATATGTGTATATATATATATATATAGAGAGAGAGAGAGAGAGAGAGAGAGATTGTGTGTGTGTGTGTATGTGTGTGTGGTTGTTGTTGTTGCTGTTGTTGTTGTTTCTTTGTTTCTTTGTTAATCAGTGGGCTTCCACGTGACTTTCAATCTGCCGTAACTCGGATTATGTTCTATATATCTATCAAATTCTGAGTTCCCCCCCCCCCCCCCGCCGGCCCCCCGGCCCCCTCCCCCCCCCCCCACGCCCCCAACAATAACCCCGGCCTCCTTTTGTGTCCCTTCCATGAGTTTGTATTCCTTAATAAAAAAAAAATTGGGACTGTCATTCCACCATGTAGGTGCTACAATATCAACCAGGTTATCAACCTGTCTTTCTTGTGACTGTTGTGATCAACCACACACACTGTCAAGGCTGAGCAACAGTGTCCAGGTGCATAAGACTCCAACACAGTCCACACAAAGAATGAAAAGGGTGTACTCACCCAGGATCTATCGCCAGTAAAAACGCTGTGTGTCGTACTTGCAGAAACAGTCTTCAAGACACAGTGCTGGTTTACTGGGGCAGTCTGGGCAGTAGAACCCCACATCCTTTCTTTGTCCTTTCTTCCAGCAGACTCCGCACCTCCTTTGTGGCCAGGCCTTCTGTGGGGTAGGTGGGATGAAGTGTCGTCCACACAATACAAACAGCGTGGTCATCTTTAGCAGTGTCCTGGTCACCAAAAATCATGGCCCTAATTACATCCTTCTGAAGTCCAGGAGTGTACTGCTGTTGCCTGCTTTTTTGTAGAGGATGTGTGCATTCAGCATGGCAATTTGTAGAAAATGCACACACAGCTATTTGTACCACTTCAGGGTTTTCCTTGTGACATCGCAGGGCTGCAGCTGTTGGTCATGATGGTCCATGGCACCCATGTTTTTGTTGTAATCCAGAATTGCTGGAGGCTTGTTTACTGCCCTTTGGTCTTGCTGCTGGTGGTCTTCAGCTGTAGGTTTGTGGCAAGTTGTCAACTCCAGATGATCCAGGATGAACATCATGATCATCACCATGCTGCATACCTGAAACACATTGCATAAAAGACTATGTTTGTTGGGGTTGGGGCTTGTTTTTTGTTTTTTTACATATAAAAAGATCATGAAATGGTACCATTTTATTTCTGATTGTTTTCAGAAGCTGAAATACAAACACACACATACCTACCCCACCCCCTACCCCAAACCCCCAAAACACACACACACACACTGAAACTGGTTCATGGTATGCCACACCCCCTTCATTCTCTCTTTCTCATACAAAACAAAATGACAACACACACACACACACACACACACACACACACACACACACACATATATATATATATACTTCTACAAGTGTTGCATTTACAAAGTAATTTAGGCATACAGTTCTGTATATCATTCTCTGATTTCAGTTTTATAAACATCATCTCTCCCCCCCCCCTCTCTCTCTCTCTCTCTCTCTCTCTCTCACTCACACAAACACACACACACACACACACACACACACAAACAACAACAACAACAACAACAATAATAATAACAACAACAACAAACCAATACACACTCAGGAACGAACGCACAGAAAGCTGCAGGCGAGCGACACACGCTGTCATCAACAATGAGCCAGCCAGCAAGCCACGCCCCCCTGGGCTGTGATGGTCAGACACAGTACCCACGTGACTGACTCTCTCTCACTCACACACACTGATCAGTGACTGACGAAGCCACTTACCACAGCTAACACATTCAAAACACACACAATGCAGTCATATTCATTGTTACAACAAACAGAATGCAAATAATAAACTGACAAACCTCGAAAACACCCACCTGCATCTTGAATCAGCTGAGCTTGTCTGTCTTCAGTTTCGTCAAGCAACTCCCCCTCCACCCCCTCCACTGTCAAAATCAGCGTCTTCGGCATCAACTTCACGCAGTTCTGGCTCATTCAGTCCACAATCTTCATCTCTACTGTTTGCATCGCGAAAGAATTCTTTCAATACAAGTGCAAGTGTTGGGGTTTGTCTGCGTTCAGCCATGGCTTTGCAAACACAACTTGAACTTCGTACAAACTTGCAAAACTTTCGCCATAAATATGACAATCCAATGAATAATTTTAGCTTATGGAACTCAGGAGATAAAGAGCTCTCAGGGGAGCTAATTTAATGGTTAGCAGACTGTATTTTCTGCAATGCGGGACTCGAAACATAGAACGTTGTAACATGACGTACGGCGCACGTCAATACAGCATTGGTGAGCGACATTTCATGACGTACGCCGTACGTCAACAGCGCAGTCAAGAGGTTAAGACAAGTATGACAAACGGAATGGAAAAAAGAATTTAGAAAATAAAAATAAAAACAAAATCCAAAACCTGACTGCAAAATCACTGAAGAAGGAAGAGCTATTATGCACTGAGAAGTTTCAGTGAGCCGGATTCAGTTTCAAGGTCACCACTGAAGAGAAGAGCGCCGATGTGGCTGATGAAAATACTCCACATCACATCGGCTCAGAGAGAGAGACAGAGAGAGACTCGGAATGGCTTAATGTGCTTTGTCCATAGGCACACATACACATCATGCATATCTCTCGCTCACTCATCATATTGCCCCCCCACCCCCCCCCCCCCCCCTCCTCCATGCCCCTATCCTCACATCCCTCTCGTCCTCTCTCATCCCATTTTATACTCCACACACTTATACATATATTATACACACGTCGTACAAGGCTTGTTACTAACATACTGAATACAACCGTGTCCAACTGAAATACCAGCAGTCCATAACATTATTGACAATTCCAGGTATGAGAGAGAGAGAGAGAACATGACACAGAGAGAGAGAGAGAGAGAGAGAGAGACTGACGGAGACAGAGACAGAGAGAGAGAGAGAGAGAGAGAGAGAGAGAGAGAGAGAGAAGAGAGATTCTGAATGGTTTAATGTACTTTGGCCATACGCGCATATACACATCACTGATGCATATCTCTCGCTCACTCATCATCCTGCCTCCCCCCCCCCCCCCCCCCACCCCCCAGTCCCCCCATCCCCCTATCCTCACATCCCTCTCCTCCTCGATCTCGTCCTCTCATCCCATTTTATACTCCACACTCTTATCAGTACATAATTATATTATACACACGTACAAGGCTTGTTATTAACATACTGAATACAACCGTGTCCAACTGAAATATCAGCAATCCATATTGACAATTCCAGGTGAGAGAGAGAGAGAGAGAACATGACAGAGAGAGTGAGAGAGAGAGAGAGAGACAGAGAGACAGAGGGGGGAGAGAGAGAGACGGAGCCTGACGGAGAGAGAACCTGAGAGACTGAGAGAGAGAGAGAGAGAGAGAAGCAGATGCTTGACCTACACATAAACTAATCCCGCTGGCCAGGGCATTTTACATTGATCATCATGCACTGAGGAAACATACGAGTGTCACAGTGAAGAAAGAGAGGGGTGGTGGGGTGACTGAGAGAAAAGAAGGGAGGCGGTGGACACGTACAGAGATAGAGACCAACAGACAGAGACAGAGACACGGTGACAGACAGAGACAGAGACAAGATGATCATACAGACAGACGCAGAGACAGACAGCAGAGGATATGAGTGGCAGCATGCATGGAACTGAGTTTGGTCACTGGATATGATGCAGGAGACAGACAAAGGGAGAGAACTGAGACTACTATTCTGCACGATTTATCGTTGCCATGAATATAAAACTGAACCGAAAAGCAAGTACTCGCGCGCGCGCGCGCGCACACACACACACACACACACACACACACACACACACACACACACACAAGCGCACGCACACACACACACACAGGCACACTGATGCACACACAGACTACGCCGGCACCGTCAGTCGCACGCCGCACGCACGCACGCACGGCACGGCACGCACACACTGACGGCACCACCGCGCTGACATACACACGTAACTTGAGAAGTTGTTTTGTTATTTGTTGTTAAAGCCTGAACCGGACTATAAATGGCGGGCGATTTGAATCAAGCCAGTTTCTCACCAGAGTCTGACACTGTGACGTCGGTGAAGGTTTATTCAAAATAAAAGCCTAATAAAGCTACGGTTTGGCTTCATTTATGGCAGAGAGCGAGATTTGCCTAGCAGCTTCCAATCTAGACCTGAATTGACTTTGGAAAGTACAAAATGTGTCAGCTACACGTAATACAAAATTTGAATGCAGAGAAAAGGGGCGGAGCTAGAGCCGTTTGTGTTTGCGATAGACGTGTCTGTCAGATAAAAATAGCACCAGCACGTGGTACTGTCCGGTGAGAATTGGAAAGCATGCAGACAGCCCCTCGACGTTGGCAACCGTAAACGACCACATTGTTTGTAAAACATGCAAACGGAGAGAAATATGACGATCTACTAACCTTTCACCACCACATGTGACCCATGTAGGGAAGGTCGTCTGGATTTGGATACAAGTCCCGTACAACTTTCAGCACACAGTCCGGCACGATTTCCCGCACCACTTCCACAATACTCTCGTCCACATTATCTCGAGTCATAATCCTCGCCTTTTTCCTCACGTAAGATGGATGACGCCAGGCATTCCTCCTTTCCAATAACGACCAAAAACGTCTGTACATTTTCTTCCTAATCCCGGAATTTCTTAGATGGAGTGACTGGCCATTTCCTAACCACGACTGGGGGTTCGCTGTCACACACGGTAAACAAAAGCAGAACCGACATTCTCCTTCCCTCACTTCAGAATCTTCACTAGCGGCCGGGTCATCACTAAACGAATTACTAGCATCGAAGGCAGAACAAGCGACAGAGTTTGAAGCACTGTTTTCACTGCCACCTGACTGAAGTTTCAGTTTCAGTAGCTCAAGGAGGCGTCACTGCGTTCGGACAAAACCATATACGCTACACCACATCTGCCAAGCAGATGCCTGACCAGCAGCGTAACCCAACGCGCTTAGTCAGGCCTTGGAACTGACTGAAGAACAGAGGCAGGTTGTACTTGAGCAGCACTATCCCTCAACACGGAGCTGCTCTCTGATGACACGGCACTGTCATTTGTCACTGACGGCGCTCCTGCCGCCAGCACCGGCAACAACACATGTCCAGAATCTTCCACATCTACCTCAGCTGACTGAGCACCAGCAGAACTCAACAAAGACAAATCCAATGGCCAGCCTTTTTCAACGAACAGTTGTCTTATAGCTTCCACCTGATCAGAGTCCAGATTGGGAATTATAAAGTCGGATTTCATCCTCACATTCTCAGATGCACTCTCGTTCTGGTTTTCGTACAGGTTTTCCCCAACGACTCAAAACTAGCGCCCAAATTGCATGAATGCAGCCAGTTCAAGCCAGTCTCTCAGTCCTGCACCTAACCCACCCTGACCAGCTCCTTCGGGAGTCCCTCCTCAGGGATGTGGCCAATAAAAATCACTGAAGCAATCACTTTCATAGACAGTGTGGGTCGAAGGCCCCACTTTTTGTTTCTAGACTGGTTACAAACCTATCCCCCGCATCCCCCGCACTTCCGCAGCTGTCATCACCCGAGATTGGCTGTGAGGTACCTTTAGGGATAACTGGAATGTGGCCCACTTTCGTTTTCTGATTTCTACATAGACTGTAAGAGGAATACCATGGAACCACATGGCTAAAGTACTGGGCATCTCTCCTTGAATGGGCCTCAGTATGTTTCATAGACATTTCCTGTGTTTGGACCAAGCACATTATTGGAAAGGGGGGTTTACTTTGGAATGAATTGCTAAGTGTACTCTCTAACTATTGCACTCTGCAGACTGTCCAACCCAAAATAAGAAATGGAAGGAACTGAGACACACACCTTTCCCCTCTGCCCCTCCCCTCTCCACCGAACCCCCTCCCCCCTCCTACAATCTTGGCGCGATATTTGAACAGCTTTGTCTGCGCATTTGCACTGAGAAAGTGTTGTTTTTTCCTTTGTAAATTCCATTACAATTTGTTAGCATTGGAATGTCAATTTTATATGAAAGTGGTGGTCAGGTAGAACTGATGTTTCTGTAGCAAGGCTGTCATGTGCCAAGGTTCAGTGTTATACTGAGGTGTGCTGACAAAACTTTTTCAGTTGGATCTTTGGTTTTCTGTAACTTGCTCTTGTTCAGGTTCCATTTTGGCACAATGGAAGACATTACTAACGGCCAGAAAAGAAAGTACTATAAAGACAATCCTGAGGCTGTAAAACGCAGACGAGAAAAAGCAAAGGAACGTGGAGACAAAGGGGCACCAAAAGGAATTTTCTATTATACCTGTGACTCTGCAGAAGAAATAGCAGAAATTCATAATAAGATCCAACGTGTGAAAAGTGCTATTGGTGGTGGCAATGCAAACCTATGAGACAGAAAGAAGAGTAGATCATTAAGTTATTATCGTTATCTTTTTATCCGTCAGTTATCATTATCATTACCGTGCATGCCTGACAAATCTCTTCGGCCGGCCGTCGGTCAACTGCCGTTTAAGGCGGGGCTAGACTGTAGACTCTGGCGCTCCTTTCTATATATATATATATATATATATATATATATATATATATATATAGTAGTTCAGTCACAACTTCATTTATAATTCCATTTTCATCAAGTTATCAGTTGATAATCAAGTGCGCTGACGGAAAAGTTTGGATTTTTTTTTTTTTTTTTTTTTTTAATAATAAACATCTAGTTTTACTACTGTAATCCTGGCATCCGTCGTTCGGATGCTCTTCAGTATAAATCAGTGTCACTGACTTAATACTGTCGGAGTACTAAGTCGTAGTAGTAGCACTGAGTAGTAGTAGTAGTACCGGAAGAAGGCCGGCAGAAGGGTGACTGAACTAACACTTATCGGTCAACGGTGTTCGTGCCGTGAGAGCGGGTCTGTGTTCAGTTCGCCGCACCGCGGCCGGTCTGAGTTCTCAGTCGTCCTTTCCGAGTCCCAAGTCAGTTGACGAAAAGACAACGAAAACTCAGTGAAGACATCATTATCATCACCATCAGCTTTGGTTATCATTGCATTTCTTATCAAGTTTTGACTGTGAAGATTAGACATTCGGTGTACGGTGTGTGTGTGTGTGTGGGTGTGTGTGTCAGTCAGGTGTCAGACGGTCAGTGTCAGGTGTGTCAGTGTGCGGTGTGTGTGTGTCAGTGTGTGTGCCACGGTGTGTGTGTGTGTGTGTGTGTGTGTCCAAGTCTGTGTATGTAGTCACATTTTGATGTGTGTTTGTAACTGACACATGACTGATTGGCCGGCCGGCGTGTAATGTGTTATGGCGTCAGTAAACAAAGGCCGCCGGCGTTTTTGTAAACGGCACCTAGAGCAGATTTCTGGATAGCGTGCTATATAAGTATCCATTATTATTATTATATGGAGATGTAGTGTTCTTGTTGTATGTTGTGGTTGTGTTTCAGAATATGAGACCCTTTAGACTTTTATGAGACTGTGGTCTGAAACAGCGGAAATAGCGCTCACCTTCCCACACTTCTGCGCAGACGCAAGCAGTGTTTTCCTTCTTATATCCGCTTTGAGAGACAGTGGTCAACATGGTAAGAGCTGTGTGAAAATTTTTATGTTTGTTTTCCTGATTTGAGAAGATTTTTTAATTATATGTGTTTTGTGGATACTAGAATTATGATATTTTAGGATGAACGTATTATTTAGTTGAGATGGGTACGTCGATTGCTGATAAATTTCGATATGGTTCACATGTTGGTGTTCGGCTTTCGAATGAGGTTTCGGTCATGGTTATGAACGAGATAGAATTCCAGCGACTCAGAGAAATTATGCGAAACTCGCATTCGATGAAACAGTACGAAATTCGCATGCAAAGAGTAAAAGCCCGTCTGTCCATAGACGGAAAGATCTTGGCAATATCCACATTTCTTCCCCAGTACTCTTTGGTTTCGGTTAGTTTTGATATTGCTTCAATCACATTTTCAGTTTTTTGCACTGGATCACGAAAACACCGATCGTTTGGTTAGAGACAGAGAAAATTATTCTTGTCAGTCTTGCAGGTGAAGTCGCAGTTGTGCTACCCATATGATCAGCTGTTTTTGTGATAAACATTTTGTAACTTCAAAAGTATCACAAATCTGTTCTGCAGCGACGGCCATGAGTGAAATAATGGTCACAGTTAGAATGGAGGAAGGCATACCTATGTCAAGATATTGCAATTTAAACCCAGTGAACAAGCTGTTATTGTGTGGCCACTGTACTTTGTAGACTGCATTAGTGCATTTTTCTTTTAACAAATAAATAAATGATATTGGATCTTAAATAGAGCCTAGCCTCAATCCTCGGTCTTAAGACCAAGCTCTAAAAACACAGCAGCCAGCTGCTTACCTGGGTAGAGCGAACTGATGGTTGCCTTTAGGCCCTCATCATTTGTTTTCTGTATCAGTCAGTCAGATTTCAGGCATGAACATATACACACTCAGCCATATATAACATTTTACGTGCATAACTAGTAAAGTAGTATATTAAAATGGAAATAATTTTAATTTCCAGGTTATGTTTTTTTGGGGGGTGTTCTTGTCTTTTCACCTCACTTTAGTGTTTGGTAAATCATTTACTTTCCTAGCCAGATTGTTCTTCCATTTCAAGTTTTAAAAACTAAAAAAAACACCGAGGCAACCATATGTTTGTTCTGTATCGTCTGTATATTCTATGTGGCAATTCAGGATTTAAAGGCTGTACCAGTCTTGAATGAAAGTTCATTTGTGTTTGCACATTTCTTTTATCATTGCTGGTGTGTGCACATGTCAAATGATTGATAAAAGAAATTTTGGTATGTGTATTTGCTCTTTGTCTTGTCTTTTCACCTCTTTTTACTTCAATGTTTGTTAATCATTTACTTTCCTAGCCAGATTGTTCTTCCATTTCAAGTTTTAAAAACTAAAAACACTGAGGCAGCCATATATTTGTTCTGTATTGTCTTTATATTCTATGTGGCATATTAAGGATTTAAAGGCTGTACCAGTCTTGAATGAAAGTTCATTTGTGTTTGCACATTTCTTTTGTTATTGCTGCTGTGTGCATATGTCAAATGACTGATGAAAGAATTTTGTGTGTGTGTATTTACTCTTTGTCATGTCAGAGAAATGAATTTCTGTGTGTGTGCCTGCAAAAGAAATGGACATGTGTAGTTGTTATACTAGTTGCAGAGTAAACTAAGTTGAAAGGACATTTTCAAAACTGTTTTGTGAAAATGTAAGTTTTAAAGGCCACATCACAACCGCTCAGAGGGGCTTATTTTCAGCAAGAGGTCACCTGCCTGCTTCTTGAGACATGCTACAGTGTGGCTCTCTGATGACCTGAAGAAATCGAGAGCATCAAGAACACTCTGGACATTGGAATAAAGTCCGAGTCTGTAAATAAATCAGCCCCCAGTAACCAAAATTGACTGTTTCAAAACACAATGTTTTGCTGTGTAGGTGAATGTTGGATGTATGCTGATGTGACCAAGTAATGTTCTTCAAATTAGTTTAATCTTCAAAATGTTCACAAGTAAAATTGAAAATGAAATTGCTCCAAAGAAATGTTCAGAAGGGTTGCCCTTGATATCTTAGCCTGTATGTTTTCTTATCCCTTGCGGTGTGTTGTCTGTTCACAGGGTGCCCACAAGTCCTTCCGAGTGAAGATGAAATTGGCAAAGAAGATCAAGCAGAATCGTCCCATCCCACAGTGGGTCAGGATGAGGACTGGCAACACCATCCGGTAAGAACAAAGCCTCTGACTGAACTTGACAGATAAGACCTTCAAGATAATGTGTTGACTTGTTCAGATAGCACCTATTGCTGTATAGCATACAAATGATACTTGTGCTCTGCCTTACTCTTGTAGCATTACAGTACTCATGAATATGTGTTTATAACACATTTTATACTTGAATGCAGGACAGACTAACTCTGTAAATAAAAACTGTTCTTAAAATACCACCATACTATTCATTTTCTCTCAGATCTTAATCACTACACAGTTTTAGAAGGAAACATTTTAGACTCCTTTACAGACTGAAGTGGTATTTATTTACCTTTAGTATCCTTTTTAACTTGTTAACTGCACTGATTTTTTTCCTCAATAGATTTCCTGGTATTTGATGTTAAAAAAATATCCTCTTTTGAGATGAGCAAAGAACTTGTGTCGAAAAAAAACCTTTCTCCTACCCACAACCTTTCTCCTACCCACAGAGTATGGAGTTTTTCAAAATTGCTTCCCTTTGACTGTAAAAAAGCAAGATACTTTTTACTTTGTTGTTTCACAGTGACAGCAGTTTACAAATTCTTAAAGTGATGACGCTCTACAAATTAATGATACTACGATCCTGAAAGACCAAAGCATTTTCATCAAAAATAGTTATGACATGAGGAATGCTGTATCATTATTTTTGGATGCAAATACTCATACCCCTGATCTCGGATTATACCGTTTGTGGATATCCTTCATGAACATGAGTACTTCATCTGGTCCCATTGAGTATGAATGATTCCTACTCCTGTATCTTCTCACAGCTCAAGCTCCAGAACAGGATCTCTGATGAAAAATAATGATGTGTTTGCAAATAAAATAAAACCAAAGGCAACAATGAAATATATATATACACACATAGCTTTTGTGTTTTCCCATTATTTACATGTTGCATATTTGTTTCAGCTATAATGCCAAGAGGCGTCACTGGCGCAGAACCAAGCTGAAGATGTAAACCCTGCAACGCGGGGCAAAAAAAGGAGGTTGCTGGTGATTTTCCTTTTAGTCTCTGATCATCCACCACCATCAGTTGCTACAGCCAGGTCAACACTACCCTCGAGTCCCACTGACCCATCAAGCGGCAAGAACATCGTTGACCATTTTGGTTGTTTGGAGATTAAATAATGAATCGGTACCTCCAAATATACAGTCTTGGTTTTATATTTTGTATGTGTGGTGAATTTTGTTTCTCTTTCAAAATTAATCTTGTGTGTCATTTGCTCAAACTAATGGCTTGATAAAATACGCTGCTTTCATAAAGCATGCATTACACACACACACAAAGTATACATTCGCAGACATACTTATTCTTACGCATTACCAATACGCAGACATCCAAATCTTGCGTGCACAAGTAAACCAGAGAACTAAGGTAAACCCTTTCACAGTATTTCAACTGAGGTTGGTTTGTGTTGTTTTTGTTTGAGGGAAGCAGGGGGTCTTTTTTACTTCAAGGGGTTGGGTTTTTTGTTGTTTTTTTCTCAGGAAAAATCTGTTAAGCCTGTTATTTTACAAGAAAACTTGCTGACAGTTCATTGGTCTTTGTATTGTACTCTAAATTGTCCTATAAAATCCAATAAATTACAGGTTGCTCCCCCTGAGCGCTTGTCATCACAGAGTTCAGAGATTTTTTCTTTTCCTCTGAATGGATTCCGAGTCATGATGTGGTCGTATAGTTGGCTGGACTATGAGCAACAATGCCAAACGCTTTCATATTGAGTGACTTGATTCATACAGGGTGCTTGGGCATGATGTGACCACTAGAGACCAAGGCTCGTCCACCATTGAAAAAAATAAATAAATCAAAAGTCTTCCATCTCAGTCTGCAATGTGCAACTGGAAGGTTTCTTTAATGCATTCACAGAGTGTCTTTTCAGACAATTGGGGCCAAGTCTCTGTACAAATATACTTCTTTAAATGTGTGAAACTATGCAAGCCAACAAACATTTTGTTCATTGGAGTTATGAGCAACCTTTACATGTCTGGATACTGTGGAATAGATCCATCACCCAGCAGTTATTAAATTATATAGGCATGTTGCATCATCAAGTCATGTGACTTACACAATGAACTTATAGTTATGTTCCATATGCTAGACAAGGAAATATAATCAAAATATGTACGTCACTATGTCAACTCCCAACAAGGATTATATGGTCCGTCTGCACCTTGTAAAACCAGTCAGAAAAACATAACTTACATATTATGGCCAGAGCTGTACAGCCAGTACTTCTTGTAATCTTCTCATAAATGTATCTGGATATTGAACTTATCTTGTTTTTGTATATGGTTCTGTATTGGAACTGAATATGACTGCTTCCAGGAAAGGCAAGGCAAAGATTCTACATAATCTGGCCCAGTAATTCTTTACCAGCTATCAAAACCACTTGTCTTTTTGAACCAGCTGAAACCAAATTTTGAAAATGAAAAGCTACTGTAGTGGTTAAAATAAGAGAAAAAAAAGGTTTGGCCAAATAATTAGGACAAGGCAACACTGAAATAACTCCTCAGGATTTTCATTCTTGATGACAAAATTTCAAAAACATTTCAGACAAGCACTCCACTCCTTGAATGTTAAGTTTCCTGTTGTTAAGCCAATGATGCTAATAAAGAGATCTTCATGAACTCTCAAACTGACCCTCCAATGAACAACCCGAAAGGTCTCTATCATCTCTCCGAGATGTAGAACAAGAGAAAATGCAAAAAGTATCATAAACTGACACACACACACAACCATACTGACATATACTGTGACTGGAAAATACATTTGCTTTGTTCAGATGCTAGTCCAAAGGGACTGTTAAGGCTATTCACACTGAAAGTAAATACCAGCATGGAGATTACACATAAACTGATGCAAGCTTCTGAGCCAGTTAACATACATTCAGCTGAACTCAACCATTGCGAGATTATGATTTGCTCTTGTACCTTTATTTTTCCTTTCACAAGCGTGTAAAATCAGCTGTTGGTTAACAAGCACAGAAAAAAAGATTGAACAGGTCAGCACCAATTTAATGTGTATGTATATTTTCAGTAAACAGACAATAAAAAGAAATTTTGCTGCCTTTGATGTGAGATTCAAAGACTGAATGGCACAATGAAATGTTCAAAGTGATGGTATGTTGCAGCCGCAACAAATGTCTGCGTCCAGTCCATATCAACATCATACCACCATCACAAACACACTAACTTATTATTTTTAAAAACAAGAACCATATACAAAAACAATTGCTTAGTGCTACCACTATGAGGAGTTTGTATTATAATCCTACCATTCCAATATTTTAACAAAACATTTTCATCCACACAAACGTAAAGGTATTGTATCAAAGCTTCACCATCTACAGATCAAAATTTCAATTAATCATGACTGACAAGCCTGTGTTTGTAAAACACTTAAAAACCCTGCCTGAAGAACTTCACAATGCTGATGATGTGCCCAGAACACACAACAGTGCACTATTTTCTAACAAATCCACATATGATGCTGCCAACGCAAACTTTACAGTGCTTAAATTTTCACCTCCAAAGGCTGTCTGCCAAAACATTCATTCTTCCACCCTAGTGCAAAATTAACTTGACAGACTGTATCACAAATTTAACACTTAACAAATTGCATCAAACAGCACAGAATATTGTTTCAATAACATTAAACCAGCATGCTCAAATTCAGAGTTCACTGTAATTCCCTTTGCAAGAGACTGAGTGTGCATGCTGGGTATATATTCCAAGCCTGAATGAAACTGATAATGTGGAGAGACTGCATGATGATATGGACACCATTAGCACATTTATGTTTTGCTTTCAGCAGGTTGTAAAGCATGGGTGGGATTCCATCAGAAGCAGATGCACTGAAATTAGTGACAAAATTAATATTGAAAAGCCAGGTATAGGCGGACAGCTATTACAGTATTAGAAAAAAAATGGGCCAAAATAAAATCAAACTAAAGATTTAAATGTTAGTTACATAATAGTAACATTAATCAAAGAAACGAATAATAGAATGAACTTCAATAATAAAGGATATCACCCCCTCAACACCTGCGCCCCACACCCTTCTTTGATTTTGTTTTTTTAACTACTCACCGCAAAGAGGTTAGCTATAGACAAAATTCAAAAGTAAAAACAGAATCAAAGTAACAGCAAGCAAAAGTCAGCCAGTTCCAAGAATACATGAAAATACATTCAGGCAAAGCGTGCATACATTTTTTTCACTGCTGATTCTCCAGTCAGTGGAAGGCTGCATTTGTATAGATGCTGGTCATCACCACAGACATGTGACCACAATTATCACTGTGGACAGTTCTGATCAGTGCCAATACCCCTAAAAAGATGAGTAAGAGAATTTCACCCGATAGGGTTTTAAGCTTTGCTGCCAATAACATGAGAAAACTACACAAATGCCCAACAACCATGATTATGGTTTAGCGTGTTGATAACGCAAGAGAGCCACGCAATGACTTGCCACTGCACAATCACCCCTTTCTTTTTTTCTTTTTTTCTTTTTTTTTTTTTTTTTTTTTTTTCAATTCCTGAAAGCCCTGTGTTTCGTTGAGGTGGTGGTCGTGGTGACCATGGTCCTGCCGAAGTAGGTGCAGGCGAACTTGTGATCTGACAGTGTGACCTGCTGGGCTACGGGCAGGTAGAAGGTGAAGACCAGCGCCAGCAGCAAGCGGTCGAGGGTCATGACCGGGTGGACCCACAGCATCAACCACAGGCACACCGTCCCCCCGTGGCGCAAGTGCTGGTAGAAGAGGCGCAGCCCTTTGGCCATGTAGCTTGTAGGGGCCGACTTGCCAGTGTGGTAGTTGTATATCTTGAAGACAAGCACAACAAAAAAAACCCACTTCTGCTTAACTCTGCCAACAAACAAAAGAAAGGCCACTTAATTTAATAACCATGCACTATAAAAAATATATAAAAAAAGAGAGCTGAAAAAAAGCCACCTCTTAATAAACCCATGATTGTTGCTGACCTGGGGTATGCACTTCGGTGAACAGTCATCACTGTTTTCCTGTATTTGGACATCTTCCTCTCATGACTGCATTACTTTTGTTAAAAAAAAATCAATTACACCATTCATAAGTATACATAAAAGTGGTAACTGCACTTCAAACTTATGTCATGTGGCGAGCAGACTAACACTGCAAACAACCAACCTTAGATTTTGCACACAAAACCAGCACTGATGCTTACACAAAGCTATAATCGCTTGTTATGTTGTAAACTGCACTGGATCAGGGCGCTAGTGTGTGTGTGTGTGTGTGTGTGCGCATGCGTGTGTGCACGCCTGATAAAGGCATGCGTAGCGCATGTGTGACACAGAAAAAGATAAGACTCGTTGAATCTGACTCGGAGGATGTGTGTCAGTGCCCTTTCTGCATTCATCAACACAGGGGTACAAACTGAATTAAAGTCACACACACACACACAGAGATACACACACACACACACAGATACACACACACTTGATTCCTACACTCGCCAGTATTCCCCCCCCCCCCTCCCTTATCCCCTCCATCAGACCATGAGTGGTGGTCTGGATGCTAGTCATTTGGATAAGATATTAAACAGAGGTCTTGTGTGCAGTATGCAATAAGCACATGTAAAAACAGCAACAAAAGTGTTGTCCCTGGCAAAATCCTGTAGGAAATCCGCTTTGATAAGGAAAACAAATACACTCGTAGGCAGAAAAAATGGTGGTGCTCTTATTGTTGTGAAACACTCTCCCTGAGCCTAGTTCACACACAGTAATCTGCTGTGAGAAAAGGGAAATACAATAGATTTCAATACAATACAATAACTTAATCCACCTAAATTTTGTCGAGTGTTTACTGTATAAACTTTTTTTCATCATATACACACATGCAAGTACGCACACACACACACATGACATACAGACTCACCACAAACCCAGTCACACACACACAAACACATACACACACACTTATATGATAAATTTTCATATTCACCTGGGGGCAAAATCACTGAGTACATGTCCCCCAAACCCAAGACAGTGAACACAGCCTAGCCTCAGACAATCTGGCTTACTCTCATGCAACACGTGCTCAAAAGCGAGAATGAATTAACGATAACAGCTTTATATCCAAGTTTCTTACTGTAGCACTTAATTGTAGACAAAAAGCACTGGAAAATATACAGACAGCCTAAAAAGCAAGTGGGATGTGCACATATACATACAGATGTATTCATTAAATATGCTAATGAATAAATAGATACATTAATGAATATAAACAAATGTTTTTTGGCAATGGATGGGCATGATGATTTTTGTTGTTGATGTTTTTTTTTTCTTTCCTTTTTATTGTGTTGTTGTGGTGTATCGTGCTTCATAATATTTACATATTATTTTTGTAATCCCCCCCCACCCCCTTGTCAAAATGGCTGTAAATGCTTTTGACAATAAATCATCAGTAAATAAAAAAAAAAAAAAAAAAAAAAAAAAAAAATCTGGCTTACTCTCGCAGTTTCATAATCAGCCTGATGTGATTACATACATTTATAACACTATTAACCCATATATATTTTTAGAACAGCAAAAAGCACTGCTGAATATCAGATTTAACATAATTCTCTGCAAACTGGCATTATTACAAAAATCTGTTCATAGAAAACTCCAGACTCCATTTGCTTCCATTTGGGTACATGTTTGTTATCAATTGTAAGCAACACATTTCAACAAAGAAGTATGTGCTATGCATGTTGTTAGCATTGCACATGTGCGCTGTTAGCATTGCACATCTTACATGTGGATTGTGATTTCAGTAATAAGAACAGATCAACAACATTTGCTTACAAACCATTTTAAAGTACTCTCTAACTTTTTCTTAAACTTGCGCTGAGAGAAAATTTACTTTATTTTGCTATTTTTACTTTGTGTGTGTGTGTGTGTGTGTGTGTGTGTGTGTGTTTCTTCTTTTCTGTATGTCCATTTTATTATGAAGAAGAAAAAAAAAAGTCATTTAATATATAAATATACATTAAAAAAATTTTTTTTTAAATGCATAAGAAGAGACTTGACGCCACCTGCTTGATCCCGATGAGTTCCAGAGGGTCCATCATTCTGATCTCCAGGAAGATGATGGCCCATCCAGCAGCATGCAGCAGGAAGAAGAACAACCACAGCAGCGGGCGCTCGTCTGTGTCGATGCCCCACAGCAACACGTCCGGCGTGCTCACCCACCTGTTGATCATCATCTGCACAACACACACACACAAACACCCACAACGGAGATCTATAACTAAGAAACAGCATTCCATGTATCTTTTCTGTGAAGCTCAGGCACACTCACTCTGTGCTTATCACAAGGTGGCCAGTCAGTTTTTAGTGCATCCACCTAACTCCCCTCCCCCCCTTTTTTTTCATAAAATGCCAGAGAAATAAAATTCAAGATGGTACAAATCAAGCAGGCTGCATATATATAAATATTATGATCTAAGACTTTAACTTTCATCAGTGAATTTAATTCAAAGCAGTCCACTAGAAAGTCTCAAATGGGTATTCAAACAATTGTACCACTGAACATTTCTGCTAAGTTTCTTTAACTTTCATCAGTGAATTTAATTCAAAGCAGTTTTCTTTTCTCTGTGTTTTCTATATCTGTGATTATTTATAACAGCTGCCCACCTTTGTCTGCATCAGTCCATGCACGTGTGGTCTTGTGAAAGTGGTGTTTTGGGGGGGTTGTTGTTGTTTTTTTGTTTGTTTGTTTTTTTGTTCTTGTTTTTTTGTTGTTGTTTTTTTTAAAGCTTTTTTTTATTTTCCCATTTTTATAACACATGGACAATTGACATGAAGATATAAATGAATAAATACATATATTGGGAAAAGAGAAAAGACAAATCTGACAAAAAACATAGTAACAATAGGAAAATAAAACAAAAACAAACAACATTAATTTTTTTTTTTTTTTTTTTTTTGTAAACCACATATAATTGATATACACATATAACATTCTAAGTAAAAACAACTGAGAATGTTTGAATAAGTCTTCAAAAAAAAAAAAAAAGAAAAAAAAAAGTAATAGATATCCATATCCCTACATATCAACTTGCACCATTTTTTCAACATTTAACTTAGTTGTGTTATGTTTCCATACATGGTTTGAAATATTGTTTTTTTATTTTATTTCTAATTAAAGGTAAGTATGGCAACCATTTTATTTTGAAGCTGTGTGTTTCACATGCAATCTTAGCGTTATATTCTTCAATTTTGTATCTTGAAACAATGTAATGTTCAAAAGCGTGAATATTTGGAAGGCATTTATCTAGCTTACATTTATATATATATACATCTTCCCCAGGAGGATTAATAAATCAAGCACTGAGTCTGTCTTCATATCAGCATGGAAACCAAACAGTATAATACATTCATTGAACTTCAAATTTTCCCACACTGTACAGTTTATTTTTAATAGTTTTTCTAGACTTGTCCAAAAGCGTTTTGAGTAATGGCCTTGAGTTTTGTTGTTTTTTGTTTGTTTGGTTTTTGTTTTTGTTTTTTGGTTATTTTTATATCTTTTCTGTAACAACGGATTGTCATTCTCTTTTTCAATTTTTTTTCTTTCTTTCTTCATTTAATAAATTCATAATTCATCATTTTATTCATAAAAGCACATGATCAAACAAACAAATCTAAATAACAACATAATTCACTTTTCATCATTTTATTCATAAAAGTACATGATCAAAAATAAATAAATCTAAATAACAACATAATTCACTTACGCTGAGAACAAAGCAGGATGCCATCACATACAGCAACCGCTCACTGACATAGATGTTAAAACGAAGCAGTAATTTTTTCCACCATTCACATGCCATCAGACTGTGTTGAAGCACAAACAGTGCCACCAGCATCAAATCCTTCAAAATTCTGGCAAGCACATACTCTCGTTCGTAATCTGGAAAACAACACATTGAATTTTCTTTATAAGTAGTTCAATCCAAAAATGAGTGGTGAAGGTGGCAGTCTGTTTGCAACAGTCTACATCATGCAACTTAAAGTACAAAGAAAGTTTAAATGTGATCCAAATTGTTCTTGTTCATTCACTGATTCAGTATTGGCTTGTCATCCAAAATAACTTACAATCATTATTGACACAAAACTATGAGTAAACTTTTAATGTCAAGGCATGTTAATTTAGTTTTCAAGCAATCTTTTACTAGTTTTA
Source organism: Babylonia areolata (assembly GCF_041734735.1). Lineage (NCBI taxonomy): Eukaryota > Metazoa > Mollusca > Gastropoda > Neogastropoda > Buccinidae > Babylonia > Babylonia areolata. The sequence goes on along the minus strand of NC_134902.1, from coordinate 16,716,462 downwards.
GCTACATTAATTTTGGTTCAGTGTGTGTGTGTGTGTGTTTATGAGTGTGTGATGTCAGTGCATGTTTGTACGTATGGAGAATGCACATGTTTTGCATTGACTCAACAGAGTCACATTAACTAATTAAGCAATATCATGCACTATGACTATATAAAATGGATTCACCGTTACCCTAGTAACCCTGACACCTAATGTGAAAATAAAATGCTATTATCTGATAATTACCTGTTTCAGTATTCTAGACTAAATTCTGGGACCTATTCAAACAATAGGATAGAAAGAAACCAATGACCAATGCAAACTGAATATGTGTGTCATTGCTGAATATTTTGTTTTGGCCTGGCATATTAGTTTATCAACTGAATCTATATCAAAATTTGGGTACAATAACCCTCAAAACTGTTGAAAGCCAATGAAATTGTTATAAATATAGATGTAATATAAATATGGCTTCACCCATGCATGAAAACTGCCATAAAATGAAATAGGTCCCAGATTTTATGAAACAAAAATAGAAAATTACCCTTTAATATATTGTGCTGGATTTTGTTTGTGTAACTGAATAAATAAAAAGTTGTTACGATATTTCATAAGCAGTAAAGTAATATATACAGATTACATCAAACCAGTCAAGGTACTGGGAGTGAAACACTGTGACCTGTGTGACTGTGACTGTGAGTACGTGAGGGGATCAAATTATTTTAAAATGTCTACTGAGTGAATCTCTCACACACACACACACGTACGTACGTATGTAAGGAATGAGTTTGTCACTGCATTCTGTTCCACAATGCCGGGTTATATGCAGGTTAAATCCCTCAACTGATACATAAGATAATTAATGCATTGAATACTTTAAAATACTGATAACTTAGGCTTACCTTCCCAGTCTGCCAAACGTTTGACCCGAAGCGATGGGTAACGAAGACCGTGAGCACCAAGAAGTCCTTGGTTTGAAATGAAAATAACGAACTGTGTAATGCAACTTCCCAACAAAAATGTCATGCAAAGCGTAAGAATCATGTGCACAATCCCCACAGCCATTATCAGACTTTGCAGTTTTGATTAAATCTAGCTAGAATCGTGCAGATGAGCGCGCTGCAAGTCCAACGCAAATCTGACACTTGCGACAGGAAAATTTCGAGTTCGAGCAGTAACGTCGACAGCGTTCTGTTGACATTCCCATTTACAAAAATCTGCAAATGGAGCAACGGTTGGGTTTTGAATGACCGGATCCGACTTTGGACTCATCACTTTACGTTCCCATTAGTATCAGTATCAGTAGCTCACTGCGTTCGGACAAATCCATATACGCTACACCACATCTGCCAAGCAGATGCCTGACCAGCAGCGTAACCAAACGCGCTTAGTCAGGCCTTGAGAAAAAAAATCAAATTAGATAATAAATAAATAAAATAAAGTAACAAAACCAAAAAAAAAAAAAAAAAAAAAAGTTCAAATCATCAGCATCATCATCATCATCATCAATTATTATTATCATTATTCTTACTATTATTGTTGTTGTTGCTGCTGCTGTTGTTAATTTCTAGCTGTTGCTGTTGCGGCAGTTTTTATTGTAACCAACATCATCATTATTTCAGTTTTACCATCATCGTTATCAACATCAGTCAAAAGCAGCAGCAGCAGCAGCAATAATGTAACATCAATAATTGTTGTTCCGGATCCGCGGAATATAGGTATACACTATATTCTATGCTGTCCTTTGACCTTTCAGTCGTCTTTTTCTTTCTGGCGTTCTTTCTTTCGTTTATAAATAGAGAGACTGAGAGGGAGCCACACACACACACACACACACACACACACACACACACACACACACACACACACACAGAGAGAGAGAGAGAGAGAGAGACGGAGAGTGAGAGAGAGAGAGAGAGAGAGAGAGATGTTTTCATGACAATGAATATTCAAATGATTTCACCTATCACAGTCTGCATGAGTGACATACACACCATGTCGCTGTGCAAAGTAGTTCACATCACCGACAGATGACTGGGTGACTGGGCGAACTTGAACTTGGGTTTGAATCCTCAATGGCCCTCTCAACCCCAACATAGAGCTGATCGCGCTCTATTGTGTGTTGTCGGCCCTGTATATAACTGAGGCTGTGACCGTGACAACACAGTCCAAGGTTCAGTGTTTGAAATTGTAGCTCTACTGAATTTTCTCACCAGCACTGCATGTGTCTGTAACTCTCTCTGAAGCCTGGTTGATGTCAGGATATCATCATGCGTTACTGATTGTTATGCGTACTATGAAAGGGATTAAACATCAAGCACTATAACTCAGTGCTATGGCAGTAGTCTCAAACTTAGATAGGGATCTAACTAAGTAACATATCGTCCCCATTTTCACTGATTCAAATCAGTTCATCGTCAAAAGGAATGAGCTACCACTGCCAGTGAAACAAAAAGCTAGATACATGTTAGTTAGTTCAGTAGTTAATTAGTTAGTTAGCTTTAGTTGGTCAAGCGCTCCGTGCCACCGCGTTCGGTTGCATTGGCACAGATAGATCTCCACCTAGCTTAGAAAAAAATATTTTTTGAAAATGTATACAAAATATATAAAAACAAATACAGCCTTAATCGCGCCGGCCAAGCATCGTGCCGACCTGTCGTAGTCTGGATCAGTGCTGGTAAAGCACAGTGACACAGGCCGGCCGAATCAGTCGATGTCAGGCCACACGCGGGGAGGAGATCCGGCCTAGTGCGTATTGCTCAGTGCTGGATCACTGACTTTATAGATGTTCGTCGGCAGTATCTGATCATATTCGGCACGGACAGGCCGAAACACCTTTAGTTAAGCCCCGGCCAAACTGAACTGACAGCATTAACAGCCAATTAAGCCACTGGTCAGTGAAATAACATCAGCCGCGGCGTTCAGTTTCCCTGGCTGGGCTGAGAAAGCCACCATGTCCTTCTAATGAATGACAGTCCCCAAATGAATCATGTCCCGACCAAATGAAAACCTTGACAGAAACTCAGCTCCGGCAGACATGGAAGTGGGGCAAGGCGGGGAGGGTGCGGGAGAGGGTGGGGATAAAACTTATCTCACTGTACTGTAGCAGGGGAAGAGAGGACACAGTATTTGGGTCAGTTTTTTTTCTTCTAAATTTGATTATGAACGAGGAATAGGATGATAATGATGCTGTAACGAAGATCCATAAGTTTTGACTACGTAATAAAGCGGCTGCGCTGTGTGCCAGTGCTTCCTTTCATAATCATACATATTGATGCTGGCATAAACCAGGCTCTGTAGCCGCGATACACTGGCAGACACTGGCACTGACATGCAGAAAGAGTCAAGACATTTGAGCAACACACGCGTACTGCATGGCTCAAAAGACGTATCTGTAAAATGAATGGCACCGATCGAAGTGGTCCCAGTCTCATGTTCCCATTTGAACACATGAAGTACCCAGTTATACGGGGAAGCCTACCACGTGTTGAAGCCCCTTCGCTCCCCCCTCCTCCCCCCTCCCCCATCCCCCCCACATACATTCATATACCCATACCTCCACTCTCACACTCTCTCTCACACACTTTTTTGATTCACTTGTGTAAACAAAGTGAGTCTATGTTTTAACCCGGTGTTCGGTTGTGTGTGTGTGTGTGTGTGTGTGTGTGTGTGTGTGTGTGTGTGTGTGTGTGTGTGTGTCTGTGGTAAACTTTAACATTGACATTTTCTCTGCAAATACTTTGTCAGTTGACACCAAATTAGGTATAAAAATAGGAAAAATTCAGTTCTTTCCAGTCATCTTGTTTAAAACAATATTGCACCTCTGGAATGGACACCAAAAAAAAAAAAAAAAAAAAAAAAAAAAAAAGAAGAAGAAGCCTAATTATATGCAAACTGCATTTACTGTTATATTTCTATTTTTTATATTATCTAAACTTGGCACTTTGATCTGATATTCGACACAACAACAAGAGCAGTCATTATTATCATTTTTTGTTCAAACAGGAACTTCTTTTGCTAAGCATGGAAGTTTTATTTATTTTGAAAACGTTTTGGTGCAGATAGCCACGGTAAAAAAGGGAAATTACTCTGTAATTAATGCTAGGGGACTTAATTTGCTTTAAACTGATCTTTCTCATCTTAAACATTACATTTTGAAATTATACTCAATACATAAAAAGCTTGTGTGTTTGACTCTCAGTGTACAGGGCTTTCACTATGTTCATTCGCCGAAGTGCTCTTTTTTGGAAAATACTGAAATCAATACAACGAGTGGACTTCACAGATCTGTTGGCTGAGCCCTGAAGGTCATGGGCAAAAATCAATTGTGTACACATATTTATACACATTCAAAGCGCGTGCTCATATTCTTCGCGAACGCGAACGACGCCATTTTGTTACAAGTTGTTGACCTGCCCATTCAATCCTATATTCAATGGACAATACACAAAACATGTGATGGAAAGTTGGAAAAGGAGACCGTTACATATTTATTCAGAGAAAGATTTGTGAACGCCTCATCACTTACTGGATTATGCCCCAAACTGCCATAAAAATATCAGTCGGAATTCACAGTTAAAAATTGTAAACCATGCGAGTTAATACCCTTAAACTGATCACGATGAAACGAAAAAATTTCCAGTCTTGACTTTTCTCAAAATGAAGTCCTTTTTCACTTCTTACGACGTTTAGAAGTACTTGTACTTGGCTCTACATGTTATTAGTTTCACAAAATACTAAATTCTCATATCAACTTTAATACTATAAAACTAGAATGAACATAAAAGAGAAATTGAATCGACCGTGTTGTACTACATTCCCGGCGGGTGTAACTAAACTTGTACATCTATCTAGATCTAGTGAAAACGGCTAAATGTTGCAGTGTGATTGCGGCGATAGCCATTAAAAAGAATTTTTTATTGCCCTTAAAGATTTTTTGAATGCTCAAGATACACCAGAATAATATGATTTAAACAACGTTCTCACTGTGAATACCGCAGTTGATTTATCGCCGTTTAAAAAAGTATGTTCAAATGTTAAATTTTATAAAGTCAGTTAAGGAGCCACGATAGTGTAGGATAAGGCAGTTTCTTCTCACCCGAACACGCGGGGTTCGAATCTGGTTAGGACTTTTTTTTTTTTTTTCTTTTTTCTTTTTTTTCTCTTTTTTTTTAAACGCGAAGCTTTATAATAACAAATACAGAACACATTTTAACGATTAGATTTTTTTTTTTAAAGTGTATCACAAGTGAGTCTTGAAGGTCTTGCCTCTCTTGTCTTTCTTTCTTTCTTTTTAGATTTTTTAAATTTATTTATTTATTTATTTTTTTTACTCAGCTGAACCCGCATCTGTGAAGGCAACCCCTTAAGGATAGAATTGCATTTATGATCTCATTAAGAGAAATTACATCAGATGTGGTAAAACTGACAAACGAAGACAAATACTAAACGCAAAAATACGTTAAACATGACTTGACTAATTAAAAAGCAGCACTGAATAAACATGTAAAAATTTCATATATTACATATATTCACTTTGAAACATTGTAAACAAATTTAAATATGTTCCGCAACGGCAGTTGTGGAATGTTCTGAATGAATCGTGATTTCATAGTTTCAAACGATGGGCTGTAAAAAGTGCTATTCTGGGAAAGTCAGGGGGTACTAAACATATTTTTCTTTTTTAAAGTAGCTAACGCTCCGCCGCTTGCAAAGCGACGCTTCGACAATGGTCACGTACCACTGAGAAGCCCACGCCTGCTTCGCGGAGACTGTCAAACGCCGCTCAGCCCGGCGCATTGCGTAATGTACGCGGCGACATTGTTATCTGCTGTGCTCAGCGAGCCGTGACCGATGACAATGAATGGGGGATGTCGGTATAGTTTGGGAGACGTCGGGAAAATGAGAAGAATTTCAAAAGGCTGTGAATTAACCATAACAAAAGGAATAGGTAAAGGATTAATTGTTCGATCGACATTTTTCACGCATTCCCACCGACCGACTGACTGTTTTCCAGGAAAGAAAGCCCTTGATTTGATTGGTTGTCCAGTGTCATAGCTGTGTATGTCACATGGCATGATTTTCTGCACGTGTTTCCGCTGTCAACCACCCCGTTCAGTCACTTCCAAGTCCGTCACTTTGGTCCGCAGTTGAACTCCATTACCTTGCGGGCTTCAGCTGGGTTGTGTCCGCCGGGCTCAGTTTTGCCGGATCACGTCAGTGAAGGAAAGTTCTACAACGGTTATGGTTTGTCACGAGTAAGAACAGTTTGGCCGGACATTTTCAGACTGAATCGATTAATACTGAGTGTTTTACTACTTCGACAAAAACCAAAGGCATTTGATTCTTTCCAGCGGGAAAAAAAAAAAAAAAATCGTCCCTAGAAAATGGCACACGTGGAAGATCAAGCGCAGAGGCAGAACGGAAACTTCATTTCGGTAAGAGATCACTCTATTAAAAATCTTACGTTTAGATTTTTTGAAAAAGCCTGAAAATTATCGTAAATTAGTTTGAACTGACATACAAATGCAGCTAATTATTTATTAGCAGTAACCTGACTCGGTTAATTTTTAACGTGGAAATTTAACAAGTATGCTTGCTTAATTAAGGACTGGAAAAGGTGATCACGTGTGATATGGATATGGTTAATGAATAGCATGTGTATTCGGTTTTAAGCTTTGTGAGTCTTTTTATTAATGTTCACATTTTTAGATGCTTAAGTCTTTGTTGTTTGAACTCTCTCTCTCTCTCAGCGCTCGCTCGCTCGCTCTCTCTCGCTCTTTGTGTGTGTGTGTCTGTGTGTGTGTGTGTGTGTGTGTGTGTGTGTGTGTGTGTGTGTGACCTTCACTGAGTAGTACAGTCAAAAAACCCTCTTTTTTTTACTTGATGATATGATTTGGGGTTTTTTCTGTTTTTTCCGCCTTCTTCTTTTTCTTTTTTTTCTTTTGTGTGTGTGTGTGTGCGCGCGCGCGCACAATTTGTATTCACTAAAAATTTTTATCATCTCTGTTGAAAATCAAGATATATTTCTCAGTATAAATGAAACGGATTTAAAGGAAATAATTAAACTCTCTCTCCCTCTCTCTCTCTCCCTCCCCGTCAGTGTTGTTGTTGTCTTATTGCGTAAAACACATGACAAACTAATTTTAAGCTAACAAACGGGAAGCGATTTGTTTTGCTAACAGTGGGAAAACAGTCGATATTGTTGTTTCCCAGTTCATTCTGATTTCACTGTGACGCGAGCATTGCATTGCAAGGAAACTGCTTTACGGGCATAGTCACGTATTTCGGCGGCTGCGTCCGACTGTGATCAAGAACGCACAAAAGAGCCGACTTCACGCATGTTCACTTCAGTGAAGGTGTTCATGCTTTCATGCCTCTGGCTATGCCCGATGCATGGTCTCACAGCTAGCTATGTGTGAACGGGATCAGGGGGTTGTGATCTTAAGTTCAGTCCTGGGGGGATAGGGGTGAGGGTGGGGGTGGGGGGGGAGTGGGGATGGGGAGGGTGGGTATCGGAGGGGGGCGTAGGGAGTGGGGAGGGGGGGCAGTGGGGACTCGCAAACTGAATAACTTGGGGCCAACTGTACCCGATCGACGGACTCCTTAAGTGGGGGGAAGTATAATTATAGTGACGGGTGATGGGGTCGAGTGGGAGCTTGGTGGTAGGTGAAGGGGGTGGGGGGCAGGGGGGTGGGGTGGGGGGGGGGGGGAACCGACGCTACTGTGTGACGCCACACCTGTGGGCTGTAGACTAGACAATCGCGAGCTTTTGGCAAAGTCCGAGAAACGCCTATGAAAGCGTTCTTCAGTTTTTATTTTGACTAACTAACTAGTTACCCATCCCTCACCCTGCATAGACTGACTGCTGTCGGAGAGAATGTTTTAATTTAACGAGAACAGAAGAGTTACGCCTAGGTTATTCATGATAGGGAATAGCCACACTACTACGTTGGCAAATAAAGCTTCTCCTTCAGTTGGCCAAAAATACCCGGCCGCGGGTATTTGACTCGTCACAATTCAACGATAAACCCCCTCAGCTGAAATCATGAGCTGGTTTGTATTACTAGAGCCCGATCTTAGCAGCGCTAATTTTGCTTTGCTTTTAATTAGTTTATCCGATTCCACGCTAATTCCAAAGACTTAAGAAAGGTGCCTTTTGCGCCACTAGGCAAATTTAGCGCTGTGAAGATCGCTTCAGCAACCACCTCACAGAGAGTTTAAAATAGCTCCGCCCTACACGCCCTTCCTTCCTTCCACATCACTCATGTTAAACCAAGGAAACTCGCTTAACTACTGACCAGAACTGAACAAAGGGTCGTATTTGAAGAAGAAGCGAACATAGCTGTCTGCTCGGATCAAGATATCTGACCCATGTGGGCCTGTGATGTCCCAGTGGATCTCCCCCTTCGCCCACTCCAACGAGTTGTACGGTGATAACACCCCTCGCCACCCCCCCCCCCCCCCCCCCCCCCCCCCCCCCCCAGCAGGAGCTTTTGGCGTCCTACCACTTAAGAAGATGTAATCATTATCGGTAAACTAAAGCGCTCGCCCATCAGTTTTCACTGAGACGGAATATTGACATTCAATTCTTCGTTGCTACTGTGTGACGCACACCTGTGTGTGTGTGTGTGTGTGTGTGTGTGTGTGTGTGTGTCTGAGTCAGTGTCTGTGTCTGTCTGTGTGTGCGCGCACGTATGCTCTTGCAGATGTTGTTGTTTTTATATCTTTATCACGGTTTTGCCTCGAATGAATTTTGACATGAATTCGAATATTTTCAACCATCATTTTCGTTTCCGTTTCTCTAGCATTGAATGTTTGCTGTTGATTTTTATATAAAAAGATTATTATAATAATTGTTGAAGTATTAAAGATGTCGTTGTTGTATAAGATTAATTCGCATTATATGACCTGTTTAAGTTGCTCAGTAACTTAGTCAAAAGAAATCAGATTGTTAATAAAATCAGTAACTCATAGTTATGATGATGGAGTCTTCCGTCTGGGTCCGACAGATGAGTAGGCAGGCAAGCTTATCTGTCGGTGTGTGTCCTCATATGGGAGACGAGGCCGATTCTGGATGCGGGAGTGGGAGAAAATATCGGCGGCTGAGCCATGATTCGAACCAGTGCGCTCAGATTCTCTCACTTCCAAGGCGGACGCGTTACCTCTAGGCCATCACTCCACATGGACAGGTTCTCAACCTCCTGCAGACGCTTTGGACTCGCCATCAGCCTCAGCAAGACCGAGTCCATGTACCAACCAGCTAGCTCACAGAACGCCAGTGCCTCCCCCTCACCTGCAATCAAGATCGATAACACAGATCAAATCAATCGACAAGTTTTGCTACCTGGGCAGCATCCTATGCAGCAACGGAGCCCTTGATGCAGAAGTGACGCCGCGCATTGCCAAGGCCAGCTCCGCCTTTGGCAGGTGCAACAGGCTGTGGAACAAAGGCGTCAGGCTCAGCACCAAAATCAAAACCTGCAGTGCTGTTGTGCTGACCACCTTGTACTGCTGTGAATCATGGACGACGTATCGCCGTCACATTCAACAACTTGAGCAGTTTCACCAGAGATGCCTACGAAAGATCCTCGGTATAAAGTGGCAAGACAGGGTCTCCAACCTTCAGGTCCTAGAGAGGAGCGGCCTGCCCAGAATCGAAAGCCTGCTGATCCAGTGCCAGCTACGCTGGACAGGACACGTTGTCCGCATGACAGACAGCAGGATCCCGAAGATGCTGTTGTATGGCCAGCTGACGGAAGGCCACCGCGAACTTGGAAGACTCTACAAGCGCTTCAAGGACACCTTGAAGACAAACCTCAAAGCCTGTGACATAGACATCGCTTCCTTGGAAACTGATGCCCAGGACCGCTCTCGCTGGAGAATGCTGTGCTCTAGTGGCATAAAGACGTTTGAAAACAAGAGAACGCTGGCCATTAAGGAGAAGCGTGAGCGAAGGAAGCAGGGCTCAACTTCTGAAGACGTTTTCCCTTGCAACACCTGTGGGAAGTGCTGCGCATCCAGAATCAGCCTCTTCTCCCATATGAGGACACACACCGACAGATAAGTCTAATGCATACTCATCCGTCGGTCCGACGAGAGATTCCATCATCATAGCATTCACGTGTTTTGTCTTGTCTTTTTTGCAGAGAGGTCTGTCAGGTGTGCGCCGCTTTTGCAGAGCACGACTGAGCTGCCTGAGGGTGAGTATCATTTTGTTGGATGGGGCAAGCAGAAGACACAATCCAGCTAGTATGCCGACTACAAGACCTGAAAGAAACAAAAGAATGGGAGAAAAACCCCGAAAACATCAACCATCTATTCAATATAGCCATTTCACCCACTCTAGGAAGACATTGTCGGGAATGGCCAGAGGGCAAAACTGATGCGGAAGTGAAGCTACTCATAGAAGAAAACAGTAAAGAAGAGGACATTATCATATACACAGATGGCTCAGTCACCAAAGACCAATCCGGTTGGGGATTCAGTGCGAAACAAAATGGAAAAACAGGGAAGAGAATGCTGCCTACAAAGTCACAACCTCCAGCCTAACGATGGAAGTTGAAGCTGTGACACATGCCCTCCAGTGGCTATCGTCCATCCATACGCCCGGAAACCAACATGCCATGATTCTAACAGCTCAATGAACCTCATACAGAAAATTGAAAACGGAATGGGAAGCCCAGAGTGGCATAAAGCAATGCGCAACTTTCAGATTAAAAAACTCACATGGTCATACTGCCCGGGACATGCAGGAGTTAAGGGAAATGAGCGAGCTGACAGACTTGCTGGTAACGCAACACCAACGATCGATTGCCTCAAAGAAATAAAAGCAGAGAGAGGGAGCGGCCGTAAGTTTAACATGAAAGGTAGAGCACGATGCTTTGCAAATCAAACAAATATCGGCATCATTTCCAAACCAACATTGCGCAAATTTCTTCAAAACGGAACAGAGTTTCTGTGGGTTTTTCCAAATACAATAGACTGAGCAACACACTAGACGCCATGTTCTTGGCATCAGAGATCTTTTCCCATCCCTCTTGCGGCCAGTCAGTGGCAGCCTCTGTGCGTGTGTGTTTGTGTGTGTCTGTGTTTTTGAGTGCGTTTGTGCATGCGTGAGAGTGTAAGTGTACACAAGTGTCAGAAGAGTTCTGTTCATGTGTGTGTGTGTGTCTCTGTGTGTGTGTGGGGGGGGGGGGGAGGTGGGGGTGCAGGGAAGAGGTGGGGTAGAGGATGAGGTATGTGAGTGTATGTGTGCCTACACTGTGGGAGCAACAGGATATGGGAACGTGTATATTATATATATATATCTTTGTATATATGTGTGGGGGGTTGGGGGTGGGAGATATGGGCGTGTGTGTGTGTGTTTGTACAAGTAAGCGTTTGTGTGTGTGTGTGTGTGTGTGTGTGCCGTGGAAGCTGCGATACATAGACCAGAAATGAGTGTGTGGAGGAGGGGGGTAGAGGAGGTGCAGGGTAATTGTGTGTGTGTGTGTGTGTGTGTGTTGCAGCTCATGTACATTTATATGTATTTGACTGTGCTTTCATAACTGTGAAACTGCATGTTTGGTGCATATCTGTTATGCGTGTGTGGGTGTATGTGTGAATGTGTGTCTTCATGTTTTACATTTATTTGCTTATTTATCATCATTGTTGTCTTATTTATTTATTATTATTATTATTATTATTATTATTTTATTATTATTACCATTACTACTACCTTTTTTTAATATCATAATCATTATTTATTTATTTACTTATTTATTTATTTATTTGTGTAAGCGTATCTATTATTTATTCACCTTTTTTTTTTCTCAAGGCCTGACTAAGCGCGTTGCGTTACGCTACTGGTCAGGCATCTGCTTGGCAGATGTGGTGTAGCGTATATGGATTTGTCCGAACGCAGTGACGCCTCCTTGAGCTACTGAAACTGAAACTGTCTCCCTACAGCGGACTCTACGTGTGTGTTTGTTGTTATTCGGAGTGATGGCCCTTATGTAACGCGTCCGCCTTGGAAGCGAGAGAATCTGAGCGCGCTGGTTCGAATCACGGCTCAGCCGCCAATATTTTCTCCCCATCTATTAGACCTTGAGCGGTGATCTGGACTCTTGTCATTCGGATGAGACGATAAAGCGAGGTCCCGTGTGCAGCATGCACTTAGTGCACGTAAAAGAACCCACGGCAACAAAAGGGTTGTTCCTGGCAAAATTCTGTAGAAAAACCCATTTCGACAGGAAAAGCAAATTAAACTGCACACAGGGGGGGAAAAAAAGGGTGGCGCTGCGCTGTAATGCAGCGACGCGCTCTCCCTGGGGAGAGCAACCCGAATCTCACACAGCGAAATCTGTTGTGATAAAAAGAAATAGAAAATACAGAAGAAAATACAAATTCGATCTCCGCGTCGTACCTTGAACGTGTAGTGTTTGTATGTATTGTCTAGATAGTTTTATGTGAAACTGTTCTTTAATTTAATTTAATTTTATTATTATTATTATTATTTTTTTTTTGTTGTTGTTATTGTTGTTATTGTTGTTGTTGTTGTTTTATATTGACATGTTTCAAAATCGTCAACATCGACAAGAGCCGAATGGACATCAGTAAAAAAAAAAAATGTTCTTTATATTAGTAATTGAATACGGAATGGATATGATGGAGTCTCCCGTCGGTCTGACGGATGAGTAGGCAGGCAGGCTTATCTGTCAGTGTGTGTCCTCATATGGGAGAAGAGGACGATTCTGGATGCGCAGCACTTCCCACAGGTGTGTGTGTGTGTGTGTCTATATATATATATATATATATATATATATAATCAGTGAAGATCTGACGCGGCCTCAGCTTCTGACAACCGAGTTCAGTAAACGTCGAAACGTCTTTTGACGGTTTTTGAACTATATATGTATCATAGTTTACAATATTCATCATCAGTGTTCATTTTCAGGCCGCAGACGACGAGGATTTGCTGCCTGTTGACAGCAGCTTAGTAAGCCCCCCGCAGATGACTTTCAGCAGTTTTGAACCGCTGAAACACCTTGGGAAAGGAGCATTCGGCAAGGTGAGTTCAAGTTGTAAGAAACTGTTCAATTCATGTCCAGGCACGTTTACAGAAAATGACTGAAACAATGAGTGCGTGCAGTGTAGAAGCTACCATTCGCCCCACCCCCCAACCCCCCTCACCTCCCTATCCATATACGCTACACCACATCTGCCAAGCAGATGCCTGACCAGCAGCGTAACCCAACGCGCTTAGTCAGGCCTTGAGAAAAAAAATCAATTGAAAAGTAAATAAATAAATAAATGATAATAAAGTGAAATAAAATAAAATAAATGAAGTAAAATAATAATAATAATAATAATAATAATTAATAATAAAACAAATAAAATTAAATTAAATTTTAAAAAAATACATAAAAAAAACTACTACTACTACTAATAATAATATTTAAAAGGCGCACAATAAAATAATAATACTTAAAAGGTGGCACATAGTTAAATTCTATTTTGAACAAATATAGACATACACACACACACACACACACACACACACACACACACACACAGACACACACACACACACACACACACACCGGCACAAAAGAAGAAGAAGAAAAAGAAGAAGCTGCAGATATTAAAAATAAAGCGAAGGTCACTTGCAGATTTGAGTCATGTTCAGCAGTACTTTGGTGAATCACCCATAACTCAGATAACCTTAGTAAGACAGTGGAGGCTGCACGCGCGGGGCAAGGTTGGACAAGGGAGAGCACTTTTATAAGTTGCTTTCTAGAAGATAATTACCTCCCTTCTTTTGAGCTCTTGGCGAAGTGACCTGAATCTCTCTCTCTCCCCCTCTCTCTTTATTTATCTATATCTCTGTCTCTCTCTGTCTCTGTCTTCCACTCTGTCTGTCTCTGTCTCTCTGTCTCTGTCTGTCTGTCTGTCTCACGTCTAACAGCACCACGAAACAGTATGAGATTGTGTGTTCGGAGGGAGGAGATTACGTCACGGCTGTCGCGCGCGCACGCACGTGTGTGTGTGTATGTGTGTGTTCGCGTTGTTCGGAGCTGCCGTGCAAATGCCTCAGTGTATGTTTTAACAATAACAAATGCAATAATGTACAAAATGTCCAATTAAATGAAGAACTGATTCTATTTGGCGACTCACATGCTTTTGCTGCCGACGACTTTTTTAATTTTATTTTTTATCTGATCATTCTACTTGCTGAAAACGTTCTGCAGAGAAGTAAATTCAACAAACAGTCCCCACAATTCGGTGCTTTCAGATCGCAGCTCATTTATAGATACGGAATCGAAGAACATTCATTGTATAAACTGTGTGATGAGCCATTCAGAAATCTGTAAAAATAGAAGAGCTACTTCAGTACCAATGAGAGACACTGTTACATAATTTATAATCTTGCTTCTATGAACCCCTATGGAATAAAAGATACTTCCACTACAGTACAATACTAATATTTCTAATTTTAAGCTCTTTGCTGGAAATGTGACAATGACATAGTATGCCAGATAATTTGTAAGTCTGTCTTTAAGTTTATTTCCAATTATCGTTAGTGTTATTATTGTTGTTTACAGATTGAATTTGTTTACTTGTTAATTTACTTGTTTCTCCTTTCGAGTATTTCTTATAATATGTGTTGTATTGTTTTGTTCTTGGTGGGTTTTTGTTGTTGCTGTTTTTTTATTTTTTTTTTTTTATTGTATCCATAAATTCAAAATTATGCTTATGTATTTCTTCTCAAACTACTGCTTTGTCAACTGTTGTACATAATATATTTCGTTTTTGCGAACCAAATTTTAAAAGGTTTTTTTTATGTAATAAACATGTATTTATAATTAGCGTGGATGTAATGCAAATATTATTTACACGTGTGTGTATGTGTGTGTGTGTGCGTGTAAAATCAACTCCATCGAACTTTTCAATGCTGACTGCGAAATTGTTTGCAGGTTCTGTTGGTACGCAAGAAGGACGGAGTGGATATAGAGGCGTTGTATGCCATGAAGATCATCAAGAAGGTATGTTTCTCCGTTGTTGCTTTTTTTTTTTTTTTTTTTTCTTTTTTTTTTCTTTTATTCCTTCCCTTTTTTTCTGGCAAATGGCACTTACAACAGCCAGTGTATATTTATACAATCACTTTATACCCCATGCCAACCCCCCCCCCCCCACGCCCCCTCCCCCCCCCCCCCTTACTTTATTCCAACTGTAATTAGAAAAGTCAAATTTGTAACATTTCTGGTAAAAAAAAAAAAAAAAAAAAAAATAGGGTGGAGGGAAAGTTGGTACCCCCCCCTCCCCGCCCCCCTCCACCCGTCCGCCTCTGCCTCTCCCACCCCTCCTCCCAACTCATTCAAGTCCTAGGTCCCCAACACGTGACCTCTCCGTGATGAGACAGTATGTGTGTGTGTGTGTGTGTGTGTGTGTGTGTGTGTGTGTGTGTAATGATTGTGGTTGTTCACAGTGGCGTCTTTCACTGTTTCAGGCATTTGTCATTGCCAAGAGCCATGGCAGCAGCGTTGTGCGGGAAAGGGATATAATGACCATTGTCGAGGTAAGTTTGTACACGCACGCACGCACGCACGCACGCACGCACACACACACACACACACACACACACACACACGTGTTCTCCAGCAGTCTGCATCTAGTAACAGCAGACTTATATTTCCTCTGCGTTAACAACTAAGAAATGGATCTATACAATTTTGGAACCAGAGTATATATATATATATATATATATATATATATATATAAAAGCAACAGAACGGACTTCTACATCAAAATTAAAAGAAAAACGATTTTCGAACTGAGATTTATTTAACTGATAAAATCAACCCTGCTCACAAACACAAGCTCTTTGTAAACTCAGAATATAAGGGCACACGATTTGAATATTGACCAAGGAAGATTCTGCAAAACATTCCGAGAGAGAAAAGAGGTTATGTGATGTTTGTTAAGCTGTTGAAGAATAAGAATTCCATTTCTTAGATACGTGTATTTTGTTTTCATTATTTGAGATTGAAAAGGGAAATGCGTTTTATATAGAAACTCTTAATGTTTTTATCATTATTATTATTATTATTGTCGTCGAAGGGTGCAATAGCCGAGTGATTAAAGCGTTGGACTTTCAATCTGAGGGTCCCGGGTTCGAATCACGGTGACGGCGCCTGGTGGGTAAAGGGTGGAGATTTTTACGATCTCCCAGGTCAACATATGTGCAGACCTGCTAGTGCCTGAACCCCCTTCGTGTGTATATGCAAGCAGAAGATCAAATACGCACGTTAAAGATCCTGTAATCCATGTCAGCGTTCGGTGGGTTATGGAAACAAGAACATTCCCAGCATGCACACCCCCGAAAGCGGAGTATGGCTGCCTATATGGCAGGGTAAAAACGGTCATACACGTAAAAGCCCACTCGTGTGCATACGAGTGAACGTGGGAGTTGCAGCCCACGAACGCAGAAGAAGAAGAAGTTGTTGTTGTCGTCGTCGTTGTTTTTAACATTCAGCACAGAGTGATATGAAAGGCCGGGCTCAGCACACAAACGAAGCATTCATTTAGTGACAGATTGTTTTGATGGGTTGATGATTGATCATTACTCTTCATCTATTTCTTATTCTTTATTTATGTAAAGTATCTATTTATCTGTTCATTCATTCATTCATTCATTAATTTATTTATTACTTCATTCATTTGTTTGTTTATTCGTTTACCCGAAGACCTAGTCTTCAGCCCTGTCCACATATAGTATGTGATGTGCGTTTTTTGTTTAATCGTGTGTGTGTGTGTGTGTGTGTGTGTGTGTGTGTGTGTGTGTGTGTGTGTGCATGGACGACTTCATATATTGATGCGCACATGCATGTGCGTCCAAAATTCTACTGTATTCGTATTTGTATATGATTTTCGAATTCTGTTTGTTATCTTTTTTCTTTTCAATGTACTAACCCCCCCCCCCCACCCCCCACCCAACCCCCCTCCTCTCACCCCTCCCGCTCCCCGCCCCCACCACAACCCTGCACCCTCCCTCCCTCCTTTAATAGTCCTTGTGACCCCTTGGTAATAAATAAAGACACACACACATATATATATATATATTCTGTTCTGCTCTGCGGTCCTTTGGGCAGCATCCGTTCGTGATTGAGCTGAGGTACAGCTTTCAAACGGAGGGCAAGGTGTACCTGGCGATGCCCTTCATGGCAGGCGGTGATTTCTACAGCCTGTTGCACAGACACCACGTGCTTCCGGAAGGTGCTGCAAGGTCAGTGTAGTAGTAGTAGTAGCAGCAGCAGTAGCAGTAGTAGTAGTAGTAGTAGTAGCAGCGGCAGCTTTTGGACGGAGACTAAAATCTTCTGGACAAAAAAAAAAAAAAAAAAAAAAAAAAAAAAAAAAAAAAAGTAAGCAAACAAACACATGAATACGTAAATAGATAACTAAATGAATAAATGTAAGTAATATCTTGAAGTCAAATGATATTCGGGGAAAACAGAAATGAAAGTTGGACGACGAAATGAGACAGCAGTGATTGTGGGGGGGTCATTCGAATTCTTTCTTTCTCTCCCTGTCTATCTCTTTCTCTACACATACACACACACACACACACACACACACACAC
>NC_134902.1:16686363-16691363 GCF_041734735.1 Babylonia areolata | reverse complement strand
GTGTGTTGGGGACAGGCAGTGTGTGTATATTGTGTGTGTTGGGGACAGGGCAGTGTGTGGTATATGTGTGTTAGGGACAGGGCAGTGGTGTTGTGTATGTGTTGTTTGTGTGTGTGGTGTGTTGGGACAGGCAGTGTGTGTATTATGTGTGTTGGGGATAGGCAGTGTGTGATATGTGTGTTGGGGACAGGCAGTGTGTGTATATGTGTGTTGGGGACAGGCAGTGTGTGTATATGTGTGTTGGGGACAGGCAGTGTGTGTATATGTGTGTTGGGGACAGGCAGTGTGTGTGTTTGTGTGTTGGGGACAGGCAGTGTGTGTGTGTATATGTGTGTTGGGGACAGGCAGTGTGTGTATTTGTGTGTTGGGGACAGGCAGTGTGTGTATATGTGTGTTGGGGACAGGCAGTGTGTGTATATGTGTGTTGGGGACAGGCAGTGTGTGTATGTGTGTAGGGGACAGGCAGTGTGTGTGTATATATGTGTTGGGGACAGGCAATGTGTATTTGTGTGTTAGGGACAGGCAGTGTGTGTATATGTGTGTTGGGGACAGGCAGTGTATGTGTATGTGTGTTGGGGACAGGCAGTGTGTGTATATGTGTGTTGGGGACAGGCAGTGTGTGTATCTGTGTGATGGGGACAGGCAGTGTGTGTGTATATGTGCGTTGGAGACAGGCATATATGTGCGTTGGAGACAGGCAGTGTGTGTATATGTGTGTTGGGGACTGGCAGTGTGTGTGTGTGTGTTAGGGGAAGGCAGTGTGTGTATATGTGTGTTGGGGACAGGCAGTGTGTGTATATGTGTGTTGGGGACAGGCAGTGTGTGTATATGTGTGTTGGGGACAGGCAGTGTGTGTGTGTGTGTGTGTGTGTTGGGGGAAGGCAGTGTGTGTATATGTGTGTTGGGGACAGGCAGTGTGTGTATATGTGTGTTGGGGACAGGCAGTGTGTGTGTATGTGTGTTGGGGACAGGCAGTGTGTGTGTATATGTGTGTTGGGGACAGGCAGTGTGTGTATATGTGTGTTAGGGACAGGCAGTGTGTGTATATGTGTGTTGGGGACAGGCAGTGTGTGTATATGTGTGTTGGGGACAGGCAGTGTGTGTATATGTGTGTTGGGGACAGGCAGTGTGTGTATTTGTGTGTTGGGGACAGGCAGTGTGTGTATATGTGTGTTGGGGACAGGCAGTGTGTGTATATGTGTGTTGGGGACAGGCTGTGTGTGTGTGTGTGTGTGTTGGTGACAGGCAGTGTGTGTATATGTGTGTTGGTGACAGGCAGTGTGTGTATATGTGTGTTGGTTACAGGCAGTTTTGTGTGTTGGGGACAGGCAGTGTGTGTATATGTGTGTTGGGTACAGGCAGTGTGTGTGTGTGTGTGTGTGTGTGTGTGTGTGTGTGTGTGTGTGTGTGTGTGTGTTGGGGAAGGGCGGAGTGGGGGGCGAGGGGGTATGTGGGCTGGAGGGGTCGGGTGTGTGTGTGTGTGTGTGGGGGGGGGGGGGGGGCGGATGTCGGTGTGTGTGGTGGGGGAGAAAGTAACTGGTTTATGTGTGTGCGTGCTTTGATATTGTGTGTGTGTGTGTGTGTGTGTGTGTGTGCGATATGTCTTCTTCGTACAACCCAGAATAACACTTTATCAGCAGCTGGAAGGAAAGCACGTTTCCGTTTGAGAAGAAAGGCCAAGCGTATAATGAATTTTATGTATGGCAATTAATTTTCTCCACTGGGTTCTCTATTACAGGATCATCCGTTTTTTGCAGCAGTCGATTGGGCTGTGGCCATGAACAGAGGATTGGTTCCACCTTTTGTACCCACGCTCGTAAGTATTGGGCGGCTGATTCTTCGTATTGGTCATTTAACAAAATACAGATAACTTTTCTTGAGTGTCCACACAGACATGGAATATCGTTGGGACATTTTGTGTGTGTACTTAATATACAGGCACGAACCATGGAATAGATTTGTGTGTGTAATGTACAAGTATGGAACATGGAATAGATTTGTGTGTAATTTACACATAAGAAACATGGAATAGATTTGTGTGTAATTTACAAATAAGAAACATGGAATAGATTTGTGTGTGTAATGTACAAGTATGGAACATGGAATAGATCTGTACATGTAAGAAACATGGAATAGATTTGTGTGTAATTTACAAATAAGAAACATGGAATAGATTTGTATGCAATTTACAAATAAGAAACATGGAATAGATTTGTGCGTGTAATGTACAAGTAAGAAACATGGAATAGATTTGTGTGTGTAATGTACAAGTACGAAACATGGAATAGATGTGTGTGTGTAATGTACAAGTACGAAACGTGGAATAGATGTGTGTGTGTAATGTACAAGTAAGAAACGTGGAATAGATGTGTGTGCGTAATGTACAAGTACGAAACATGGAATAGATGTGTGTGCGTAATGTACAAGTACGAAACATGGAATAGATCTGTGTGTATAATGTGCAAGTAAGAAACACGGAATGGATGTGTGTGTGTGTAATGTACAAGTAAGAAACATGGAATAGATCTGTGTGTATAATGTACAAGTAAGAAACACGGAATGGATGTGTGTGTGTAATGTACAAGTAAGAAACGTGGAATAGATTTGTATGTATAATGTACAAATAAGAAACATTGAAAGGACATGACCCGGATGGTGCACGCACGCGCATGCGTATGATATATCGATGTCTTTCCACCGCAAAGTGAGCAATGATTTTATGATTAATACAATTTCACAAGATACGCCGGGTTTTTTTTTTGGGGGTGGGGTGGGGGGGGGGTTTTTTTTTTTTTTTTTTGGTGGGGGGTTAGGGGGGGGGGGGTTGTTAATGAGAGAGGCGGTGGGGGGTGTTTTTTAAAAAAAATTTTCTTCCAGGATAGCAACGAAGACACCAGGTACTTCGACTGGGAGGAAACACGC
The DNA here is from genome assembly GCF_041734735.1 of Babylonia areolata. NCBI lineage: Eukaryota > Metazoa > Mollusca > Gastropoda > Neogastropoda > Buccinidae > Babylonia > Babylonia areolata. The sequence goes on along the minus strand of NC_134902.1, from coordinate 16,688,441 downwards.
ATTCCAGCTCGAGACTCTGATGACCAGCAACCTGAATTGTCTCCAGAGGAGCAGGATCTGTTTAAGGTAGGAAACAGAAGAGATGGGATGCCTTATTCTTCAAGATCAAGTCGTTTAGGGCTTGGGGTTTTTTGAGTCGGTGAAGGTCTTGTCGTTCCGAGGGTCTGGGGGAGTGGGGTGGGTGTGGGGGCGGGGGGTGGGAGCGGGGGGGTTCTGGAGGTCTGTCCGGGTGGGGTGGATGGTCCATCTGAGCTGAGCTTCCAAGGGGGAAGCTGTGGGTAGGAACTTTTTTTTTTTTTTTTTTTTTGCGTGAATATATATTTTTTTTTAATCCGAATTTAGTTGTGTCTGTGTTGTTTGTCGCTGTTGTGTTGTATGAGCCCACGCATGTTTTATAACTTGGACTATTTTGAATAGGAGGGGTAGGGAATAAGTTCCTATGGTTGTGTTCTTTTGTATGCTTCCGATATTGTGCAGAATAAATGGTGAGGTATCTTTCGGCCATACTTCTTTTGTTGTTCTGGCTCCGTGTAAAAAAAATAAAATAAAATAAAGATAATAAACAAAAAAATATTGAAAAAAAGGACGGGAAAACGACTAAACTGTGGGTCTTGTGTTTCAGGGCTTTGAGTACATCCATCCGACCCTGCAAGTGATGGAAGATTCTCGGGAAGCCGGTTGAACCTCAGAGAAACCATTGCAAACCGACCGACCCGAGCCAAACATACGTCGATGGCTCGATGTGATGTATGCATTGTATATATATATATATATGTTTTTTGTATGTATGCACACACGCGTGCACTACACACACACACACACACACACACACACACACACACACACACACACACAAAAGCACAAAGTCGCTTAACAGTCGCCAACCCCCCCCCCCCCCCCCATCTCCCACCCCCCCGCACCCCTCCCACCCTCCCTTTTTTTCTTCTTTTTTTCACAGCAGACAAAAATGAATAAATAAATGAATGAATAAAAAAAATAAAAAAAAAAAAACAAAAAAAAAACTGCCCATTTTATTCGTGATAAGCAATTTCCTGAAATACTGTCTGTGTCAGGTCGGGATTCCCGACTCCACGAAAGTTAAAGAGCCGAAAGAGTTTGTTTTCATTTTGTGTGTTTTTTTTTTAAGAAAAAAAAGAAAAGAAAAAAAAAAGAACGGACAACTGATAAGTAGCACGAAAATTGAACTTGTTCGTCGTGCAAAAAAAATTTCAATTGTCGCGGAACCAGAAACAAGAAGGCAAAGTCAAGTCAGTTTCCGTTGTCACAGAGACATTTCTGCTGTCACAGCGACGACTTCAACCTCCCGCAGATTTTTAACAACTGAACTGAAGAAAAAAAAAAAGTAACGCTCTTGTGTGTGTGTGACCCATTCATGCAGAATCTATATACATTCTACATCTACATACAGAGAGATTATATATTACATGCCGACGAAGTTAGAAGTGTGAGTGTGTGGGGGAATGGGGACAGAAAGAGCGCGCGCGCGCGCACACGTGTGTGTGTGTGTGCACGTGTGTGTGTGTGTGTGTGTGTGTGTGTGTGTGTGTGTGTGCCTTCTGAAAACTGATTTCAGACTTGAGAAAGTGGCCAGTGCTGATGCAATGAATTTGATCTTTTTTTTTATGGCTTTTCTATCACATTACGGTTTTTTGTTTGTGTGTAATTGTGTTTTTGGGGGTTTTTTTTTTTGGTTTTTTTGGGGTTTTTTTTGGTTTTTTGTTTGTTTGTTTTTGGGTTTTTTTTTAATTGGAGTGAATTGGAGTTAATATATGTATTGTGGGGATGAGAGTGTTGGAGTTGAGCATGGAAATCTGTGTGGAAATGAGTGGTGCAGTTTAGCACGGAAATCTGTGGGGAAATGAGTGGTGGGGCTGTGCATGGAATTGATTAAAGATAATCATCATCAAGACTGATTCTTGTGTGTTTCATCACAGTTGCACTGGTGATTAACTGCAAGTTAAGAATGGTTTCATCTTGTGGTGCATATGTGCATACAGTACTCATACATCATTACAAAGTGACGTGCATTGATAAGTCTTCTCAAGACTCCCAGACAT
>NC_134902.1:16676363-16681363 GCF_041734735.1 Babylonia areolata | reverse complement strand
TGTGTGTGTGTGTGTGTGCGTGTGTATGTGTGTTTGCGCGCGTGTGTGTGTGTGTGTGCGCGCACGCGCGCGTGTGGGTTGCGTGTGTGTGTGTGCGTGTGTGTGCGTGAGGACACCTACACGCATTTCAGTATGTGTAGGCGGAAATTTACTACGTTGAAAAAAAACAAACCCATACTTGATCCAGATAGAAATCATGGGTGATTCCCCCACAATTCGTTTTCACACACACACACACACACACACACACACACACACACACACTGATCACACACACGCACACACACACACACACACTGATCACACACACACACACACACACACACACACATTGATCGGATCATAGTGACTAATCATACGTGTAACAAGCATGCTTTGTTAAACTGAGCGGATTCAAAAATGGAGCTGGCAAGCAGTATATATAGGTGAAGCGGTTCTTTGTCTCGGTAGACTACTAGTATATACTGACTTAGATATATATATATATTGCATTGTATTGTGTTGTCTTGTATCGTATTGTATAGAATTGTATTGCCTTTTTTTTTTTTCTTTTTTCGCACAAGGGACTTCCCTGTGTGAAATTTCGGGCTGTCTCCCCGGCCTTGGAGTACACGTTATTGTTACGTGTAGCGCCATGTCGGGTCCTTCTCTCTCTCTCTCTCTCTCTCTCTCTCTCTCTCTCTCTCTCTCTCTCTCTTTATCTGTTTTACTTTTTACGATGTTAACTCTCTCCATACGAACGGCGAAAGAGACGACGTTAACAGCGTTTCACCCCAATTACCATCATCAAAATATTGCAAGCGGAATGTTCTTATACTGAAGACGTGAATGTTGACAAAGAATACCACAATTCTGACGACGGAAGCTAAAGTTTGGGTCATTCAGACACCAATGGACATCCGAGGGGTCTGTGTAGAGGAGAAGAGAGGACTGGCCGTACTGAGTGAGTTAATGATGATGATGGTAATCGTTCTTCGTTGTAGTAGCAGTAGATGTAGCAGTTTTAACACAATTATTATTGTTGTGTCGTTATCGTTAATGTTGTTATTGTTATTGTTGTCACAAGGACAGATTGGAAGACTGGGCGATGCCTAAAATCTTTACCCTTGAGTAATAAAGTTTTTGAATCTTGAATCTTGAATCTCTGTCTCTCTCTCTCTCTCCCTCTCTCTCTTTCTCTCCCCCCCCCCCCCCCCCCCCCCCCACCCCGCCCCCCTCTGTAAGTGTATTTGTTTTTGAATACAGAATACTACAATTATCATTTCCAGTGAGAGACATTCATTCATGAGCGTATATTGCTACGTAAACAATGTCTGCACAAGAATTCCAGTCATAAAATATGAATACATGAAGCACATTAGAATGTCAAAATGCCAATTTGACTTAAACCTCGCATACACTTATCACGTTCATACACATGCATTAATTACAGTATAAGAGAATACGCACTGATGATAGTTATACATTGATTGGACATAGAAACGTGATAAACACCAAGCTGTTCGACAGTATTCTAAAATCATTACAGTGGATAGAAATCACGTACAGGTATACACGCAAGCACACATAAAAGCTACACACACGTACAGATACACACAGACACACACACACACACTCTCTATCTCTTTCTCTCTCACCACAAACACAGACACACACACACGCACGCACGCACACACACACACACACGTGTGCGCGCGCGTCCCTTCCGTCCCCACTCCCCACACACTCACACTTCTAACTTCGTCGGAATGTCTACCTATCTATCTATCTATCTCGGAATGTCTATCTGTCTGTCTGTCTGTCTGTCTCTCTCTCTCTCTCTCTCTCTCTCTATATATATATATATATATATATATACTGTAAGATTAAAGGAGAACAGAAGAAGGAAGTGTCCCAGAGTCAGACTTAAGGCACTGGACCAAAACAGATGAAAGAGATCTACCTGACCTGTTTAACCTGTTTGTCACTTTGCACCACGGACCATGGGTTTGGGTTGGGTTTTCCATGGCAGGGTCCTGGGTTCGATTCCTCTACTGAAGAAGGAGGAAGAAGAAGAAGAGAAAGAGAAAGAAGAAGAAGAATATGAATAACTATATAGAAGTCGAAGATTATGATAATGACAAGAAAATAATCAGAAGAAAATACCACTCATCCAAAAAAATAAACAAACAAATAAATAAAATAAAATAAAATAAATATGAAAAACAAGAAGATGATAATGATAACAATGATAACAATAATAGAAATAACAGAAATGATTTTTTCTTCAGTGATAAAAATTAATGTATTAACTCTTTCCATACGAACGGCGAAAGAAACGACGTTAACAGCGTTTCACCCCAATTACCATCATCAAAATATTGCAAGCGGAAGGCTCTTATACTTATGACGTGAATGTTAACAAAGAATACCACAATTCTGACGACGGAAGCTAAAGGTTGGTCATTGAGACACCCACTGGACATCCGAGGGGTCTGTGTAGAGGAGAAGAGAGGACTGGCCGTACTGAGTGAGTTAACAATGTAAAAATTGAATAAAAATGTTTTTTTTAAAAAAAGAAAAAAAGAATAATATGAATAACTACATAGAAGTCGAAGATTATGATAATACCACTCATCCAAAAAATATTAAAAAATAAATAAAATAAATATGAAAAAAAGAAGATGATAATGATAATGATAACAATGATAGAGGAGAAGAGAGGACTGGCCGTACTGAGTGAGTTAATGATCAACAACAAAGGGCCAAAAAAAAGGCGTTCTCATTGCAGCGAAGCCGCTTGTGTAATCAACGTTGGTTTTTACCCAGAAAAGGACCTTAATTAAATATACACAGAGAGTGCAAATTTCAGTTTGCAAAGACAGTTTCCACAAACCTGCTTCCATGAAAAGTATAATATTCTAGTCTAAATGGCAGGGACCATGTCTAAAGGAGTGAAAATGGGAAGCACAATTTCTTCTCAGTAACACGTAAAAAGTACATTACAGATGTACCCGCTATTTTCAAATGTCAGTAATAAAAAAAAAAGTAATTCCCCTTTTGGCTTTGTTTAAAACTGTTTGCGATAAACTCAAATCAAGCGAAAGAATTTTAGAAGCAATTAATTCACGTGGGAGGTGATTTTTTTTTTTTTTTTTTTAAATGAAATACGCCTGCTGTTGGACAACAGGCGAGAACACCCCATATACCACACAGAGAGATCTGTCGTGACAAAAGTGTTATTCAATACAAACACAGTAAAAATACCAATCCCCCACCTCCAATCTGCAACAAGACACACACACACACACACACACACACACACACACACACACACAGGGAAAAAAAGCTATGTTTCTGCTGAACCTTAATTACTGGACTACTGGGAAGAGCAACCCGAATATCACACAGAGATATCTGTTGTGTCGAAAGAGTAATACACAACAATACAAATATACTACAATACCACCACCCCCACCCCCACCCCCCTCAGCCCCCCCTCCCTCCCATCGCCCAACGTATAATAAGACTAAGAAATGGCTATGGTTCTACTCAACGCGGTAGAACCAATCAGTATGAGACAGTCCGGAAATATAGATGATTCCAAGATTTGCATCATAGTTAAGTTCGTTATATTCAATTTCGTCATACTTGATTTCGTAGTAGTAGTAGTAGTAGGAGGAGGAGGAGGAGGAGGAGGAGGATAGGGACAAAGCAAGCTTTGAAGCTTTGAAATAGTCCCTTCTTTGTTTCATAACATAATTCTTGGTTGTTTTTTTATTTTTTTATTATTAATTATTTTTTTGTTTTTGCTTCTTCTTTTTTTTTTTTTTTTTTTTTTTTGGTCAAGGTCCAACGCTTCATTATCCAGTATATCTATTTATCAAACTTTCTAAAACCTAGTTGAGAATTCAACAGAACTGTCCAGTTGATTCCTTTTTTTTTTTTAATCGTGCTTAACTCGCTCTCCCACTTCCTTTTTTTCCAGCAAAATTAGCTTTCTCCTTTCCTTCGTCAGTGCGCGAAAAAGAAATTTGTGATTGTTCAGTTTTGACTACTGCAAAACGAGAAACATAGAGGTCTGATTCCCGAATGGCACAGCTAATAACTGTTTTTTCCTATATCAATATCACTGTCAACTCATCTATTTATTTATCTTTTTTGTTTGTTTGTTTGTTGTTTTTGTTGTTGTTGTTTTATTTTGTTATTTTATTTTATTTTATTTTATTTATTCTATTTTATTTTATTTATTTCATTTTTTTCTCAAGCCCTGACTAAGCGCGTTGGGTTACGCTGCTGGTCAGGCATCTGCTTGGCAAATGTGGTGTAGCGTATATGGATTTGTCCGAACGCAGTGACGCCTCCTTGAGCTACTGATACTGATACTGTCAACTGTTTTTGACTTTTTGCATTCATTATCAGTTGTTTCGCTTGTCAGTTTAACGACTTCTCTTTTAAGTAATTTCCTGTAATTGTATATAGAATTTGTTTTTTTCAAATTTCACCCTCATTTCACCCTCATTTGCCCAGTTTCCCCCAACCCTCCATTCATTCACATCTCCCACCCCTTCTAACCGATAATACTCAAATGTATTCATAAATACTTTTATCAAATGTCTTCAATCACCGATATGTGTGACGGGACATTAAACAAAAATTCCTCCTCCTCACTGTCAACGTTCTCGACGTACTTGTTTCATCTGATGAATGATACTTTTATCTGATCATTCCCCTGATACAGATAAACGATCAGCTGACACGTTTATCTAGCTCCAGTAGCCAAGACACGCAAAACAAAAGCAACTGCAGTGCAATGTCATTAAAAAAACACCCCGCAAAAAACAAACAAAAACAAATAAACAAAAACACACTAGCGAACAACTCACTGTACAGGGTTCATGAATAAGTGAATAAACAAATGAATGAACATTCAAATACATAAACAAATAAACAAGCAATTAATTATTTAACCAATTATTAGATACGTGTGCAACGAAGTAAGTAGGTAAGTAATAAGTCAG
>NC_134902.1:16671363-16673863 GCF_041734735.1 Babylonia areolata | reverse complement strand
TTGTTGTTCAGTCACACACACACACACACACACACACACACACACACACACACACACACACACACACACACACACACACACACACACACACCCCACGACCATCACCACCACCACCACCAATAACAACAACAGCATCAACAACAACAACACACACACACACCACCACCACCACCACCACCACCACCGCCACCACCACCAACAACAACAACAACAACAACACACACACACACACACACACACACACACACACACACACACCCCACGACCATCACCACCACCACCAACAACAACAACAACAGCATCAACAACAACAACACACACACACACACCACCACCACCACCACCAACAACAACAACAACAACACACACACACACACACACACACACACACACACACACACACACATAGCTCAGCTCCCCCCTTCCCCCACCACCTTACCCAACCAACACCACCAATGTCACCACTCCCCACCCCACAGAGTCCGCCTCCCTCTCCACCTACCCGTATGGGTGAGTTTAACTACGTATTGGCATATCGCCCTTTTAGGGGCAAGTTATTCGTGGCTGTGGTCTTTCCCATGACGGGTGGTGTGTGTGTGTGTGGTCCAGGCGTTGGTCCTGCCACCTTCTTCTTCTTCTTCTTCTGCGTTCACTCGCATGCACACGAGTGGGCTTTCACGTGTATGACCGTTTTTACCCCGCCATGTAGGCAGCCATACTCCGTTTTCGGGGGTGTGCATGCTGGGTATGTTTTTGTTTCCATAACCCACCGAATGCTGACATGGATTACAGGATCTTTAACGTGCGTATTTGATCTTCTGCTTGCATATACACACGAAGGAGGTTCAGGCACTAGCAGGTCTGCACATATGTTGACCTGGGAGATCGTAAAAATCTCCACCCTTTACCCACCAGGCGCCGTCACCGTGATTCGAACCCCGGACCCTCAGATTGACAGTCCAACGGTTTAACCACTCGGCTATTGCGCCCGTCTGGTCCTGCCACCATCCCTCACCTCCTCAACATTTAAAACCAAAACCCTCACCCCCTCCCTCTCACCCCCTAATCTGCTTCCCCTATCCCTCCCTCTCCACACACACCCCCACCGCCACCACCCCGCCTCAACTTCTGTGAAACCAACCTGACACATTGTTAATTTTCAGACTTCCTTCTCCATAGACTGACTAATAATTCATAGGGGAGCGGAGGTGAGGAAAGATAGAGAGGCCAGCTGTAGTTTTGATCAATTGTTTCTCGACACGCACATCACGCACGCGTTACAGTTTCTTTGTTAACTAGTCGCCTGAGTTTGGGAGCTGGGAATGAGAAGACGAGGTTGGGAAAAACAAAAAAACAAAAAAACACCGATGAAGAAGAAAAAAAATTCCACACCCACTTCCTGCGACAACTTCCTGTTCTCCAATTACGCCCCCTTCCCTCACCCCCCCCCCCTCCCCGCCCCCCACCTCTCTCTCCCCCAAATCGCCACTCCTTAATTCCTGGTTGAAGTACCACCACCACCACCACCACCACCGCGTACGCGACTGCCAGACTGTATATAAAGAAACCTCTGCTGGCACCGTGGAGTGTTGTGTTCAACAAACGCAAACCTCTGGAAGCGGCTGGAAGATTTTTCTTCTTGTTGTTGTTTTCTTTGTTTTGCTTTGCAGATTCTTTCAGTCATTCAGTTTTGAGGGAGCAGATTTCAGTTGTTGTTGTTTTTTGTTATTTGTTTTCTTTCTTGGGTCTTGGGACTGATAGAGTTAAGTTTTTTGAGCTAGGTGTAGAACTGACTGGGGTCGGTTTTTTCTTTCACAAAGGTGTCGTTGTCACTGTTGGTACTGCCAGGTAAACAGAATCGGATTTGTTACTGTTGTTTGTTTCTTTGCTTGTTTTCTTTGGTTAATTTACTGATAGGCTTTATCAGTGAGAGTACAATAGATTGATCCAAAAAGACAAAAAAGAAAAAAAAAAGAAAAAAAAAGAAGACATGGCGTTTTCGTTAACAGCTGACTTCATGTTGATGGTAAGTAGTCTCTTTTTTTTGTCTACCTATCTGTCTGTCTCGTCTCTCTGTCTCTCTCTTTGGTTCTGGCCTGTTGGTATGCTCTGGTGTGTACGCGTTTGTGTTTTAAATGACACTTATTGTACTTGGACACAAAAATACCAGCGAGAAAGATCATATTGATGGAAAAATGCAGAAATATAAATAAATGAACAAATAGATAAGTAAGTAAATAAATGAATGAAGGTGTGGGACTTTGGGTGGGCAATTATTCTAAACTAAACTCTATGTTGATGGACTTGTATCACACACACACACACTCTCTCTCTCTCTCTCTCTCTCTCTCTCTCTCCTCCTCCTCCTCCTCCTTCTCCTCCTCCTTCTTCTTCTATTGTAGAAATCCTTCTGATTTTCGACTTAATCATCTTTTGGCTTCTAGAAATGAACACACAATTCGAAATCTTGCTAATTACATATACAAAGCATCTAAAATAA
>NC_134902.1:16656363-16666363 GCF_041734735.1 Babylonia areolata | reverse complement strand
TTTTTTAAAGACATCATGACGCTTAGTGTAAACCATCAGGTGTAGCAATTCATAAAAGGCTAAAAGTTCTCCTACACACGATACACACTCACGCACACCTACACACTTTCGGACATGCTCTCTCTCCCTCTCCCCCTCTCTCTCTCTCTCTCTCTCTCTTACACACACACACACACACACACACACACACACACACACACACACACACACACACACACACACACACACACACACACAAGCGCGCGCGCTCGAATTTGCTGTCTAGTATAAATATATTCTACGTCACGAGTTCACATCTTCTATAAGTATATCTAAAGTAAGGCCGAATATGACACATGCGGTGAAAGACAGCCAATAATGATAAAAATACTTATGCTGAAGGAGATGAAAATGATTGTTCCTGAAACAGAATGGAATGGATACAGGTGTAACAGACTGCCATATACTTTCCTGGTTTGACGCTGTATATGGGATAAATATCCTCATCTCGTCCTGTTTTGACGCTGTATATGGGATAAATATCCTCATCTCGTCCTGTTTTGACGCTGTATATGGGATAAATATCTTCATCTCGTCCTGTTTTGACGCTGTATATGGGATAAATATCCTCATCTCGTCCTGTTTTGACGCTGTGTATGGGATAAATATCCTCATCTCGTCCTATTTTGACGCTGTATATGGGAAAAATATCCTTATCTCGTCCTGTTTTGACGCTGTATATGGGATAAATAGCCTCATCTCGTCCTGTTTTGACGCTGTATGTGGGATAAATACCCTTATCTCGTCCTGTTTTGACGCTGTGTATGGGATAAATACCTTCATCTCGTCCTGTTTTGACGCTGTATGTGGGATAAATACCCTTATCTCGTCCTGTTTTGATGCTGTATATGGGATAAATACCCTTATCTCGTCCTGTTTTGACGTTGTATATGGGATAAATATCCTCATCTCGTCCTGTTTTGACGCTGTGTTTGGGATAAATACCCTTATCTCGTCCTGTTTTGACGCCGTATATGGGATAAATACCCTTATCTCGTCCTGTTTTGACGCTGTATATGGGATAAATATCCTTATCTCGTCTTGTTTTGACGCTGTTTATGGGATAAATACCCTCATCTCGTCCTGTTTTGACGCTGTATATGGGATAAACACCCTCATCTCGTCCTGTTTTGACGCTGTATATGGGATAAATATCCTCATCTCGTCATTTTTTGACGCTGTATATGGGATAAATACCCTCATCTCGTCCTGTTTTGACGCTGTGTATGGGATAAATACCCTCATCTCGTCCTGTTTTGACGCTGTATATGGGATAAATATCCTCATCTCGTCCTGTTTTGACGCTGTGTATGGGATAAATAGCCTCATCTCGTCCTATTTTGACGCTGTATATGGGATAAATATCCTTATCTCGTCCTGTTTTGACGCTGTATATGGGATAAATAGCCTCATCTCGTCCTGTTTTGACGCTGTATGTGGGATAAATACCCTTATCTCGTCCTGTTTTGACGCTGTATATGGGATAAATATCCTCATCTCGTCATTTTTTGACGCTGTATATGGGATAAATACCCTCATCTCGTCCTGTTTTGACGCTGTGTATGGGATAAATACCCTCATCTCGTCCTGTTTTGACGCTGTATATGGGATAAATATCCTCATCTCGTTCTGTTTTGACGCTGTATATGAGATAAATATCGTCATCTCGTCCTGTTTTGACGCTGTATATGGGATAAATATCGTCATCTCGTCCTGTTTTGACGCTGTATATGGGATAAATACCCTTATCTCGTCCTGTTTTGACGCTGTGTGTGGGATAAATATCCTCATCTCGTTCTGTTTTGACGCTGTATATGAGATAAATATCCTCATCTCGTCCTGTTTTGACGCTGTATATGGGATAAATACCCTTATCTCGTCCTGTTTTGACGCTGTATATGGGATAAATACCTTCATCTCGTCCTGTTTTGACGCTGTATGTGGGATAAATACCCTTATCTCGTCCTGTTTTGACGCTGTGTGTGGGATAAATATCCTCATCTCGTTCTGTTTTGACGCTGTATATGAGATAAATGGGATAAATATCCTTATCTCGTCCTGTTTTGACGCTGTATATGGGATAAATATCGTCATCTCGTCCTGTTTTGACGCTGTATGTGGGATAAATACCTTCATCTCGTCCTGTTTTGACGCTGTATGTGGGATAAATACCCTTATCTCGTCCTGTTTTGACGCTGTATGTGGGATAAATACCCTTATCTCGTCCTGTTTTGACGCTGTATGTGGGATGAATACCTCCCCACCCTATCCCATCTCTTGTTGGTGTCTTGGCACTGCATGTCGTGGATACACACACACACACACACACACACACACACACACACACACACACACACACACACACACACACACACACACACACACACACACACACACACACACACACACACACACACACACACACACACACACACACACACACACACACACACACACACACACACACACACACACACACACACACACACAAACACAAACACACACAAACACACACACACACACACAATTATTTAATAAAATAAAAATAAAAAAACAACCTCAAACACACAAAAAAAGAAGAAGGAAAAAAAAAAACACCCCAAAACTCGTAATCTCTCCATGTTCTAACCCATTGCAGGCATCACGCACAGACGGTACCCCAAGCGCCAAGCGGTCACGCCCACCTGCGAAGGGATCTACTACCACGTGCGAGTCCTGAGGAGGCTTCCTGGGAAGTGCGTGGACAACGTGTACCAGTACGCCCAGGCGTGGGAGAAAGTTCAGATCGGTTGCGCCTGTCGTTTGGTTCCCACGGTCATTTCGAGCTAAACCCCTCTCCCCCACCCCCCGTCCCCCCTCTTCCCCTCCCCCACCCCCTCTACCCCAATAGTGTTGCAGCCTAAAACTATAGTTACCCACCTTGTAGATTTAAAAACTTTTTAAAAAATAGGTTTTGCCGACCTATAGGGTCATTCTGGACCAGCCTCAAATGAGACCCACCCACCACCCTTATGCTAGCCCCGGCCCCCCCCCCCCCGCCCCCCCCCCCCCCCCCCCCCCCCCATTCCACCCGTTAGTGTAGCAGCCTCAAACTATGGTTACCCACCTTGCAGATTTTTTTTCTTCTTAAGACAGAGTTTTACCCTCTATAGGGTCATCCTGGACTAGCCTCGAATGAGACCCACACAGCCCCCCCCCCCCCACCCTTAGGCTAGCCTCTACCCCCTCATCCCCTCACCCCCTTCCACACTCCCACCGTTAGTGCAGCAGCCTCAAAACTATAGTTACCCACCTTGCAGATGTTTTTCTTCCAGATTTTGTTTCCCCCTATAGGGTCATTCTGGACCAGCCTCAAATGAGACCCACCCGCCACCCCTATGCTAGCCCCTGGGCCCCTCCCCCCCACCCCCCTTCCCCTCCCCTACTCCACCTATTAATGTAGCAGCCTCAAACTATGGCTACCCACCTTGCAATTTTTTTTTTTTTTAAAGATAGATTTTTACCCTCTATAGGGTCATTCTGGACTAGCCTCGAATGAGACCCACCCACCCACCTCCGCCCCCCACCTTTAGGCTAGCCCCTACCCCCTCACCCCCTCCCACTCTCCCCCCATTAGTGTAGCAGCCTCTAAACTATAGTTACCCAACTTGCAGATGTTTTTCTTCCAGATTTTTTTCCATCTATAGGGTCATTCTGGACCAGCCTCAAATGAGACCCACCCCGCACCCAAACCCGCCCCCCCCCCCCCCCCCCCCCCCACCCTTATGCTAGCCCCTGCTAGAAAGGAAAATAGATAAATGAATGAATGATGTTGATGATGACGATGATGATGATGATATTGATTATATATAAATATATATATATATATATATATATATATATATTGTATTTCTTTTATCACCACAAATTTCTCTGTGTGAAATTCGGGCTGCTCTCCACAGTGAGAGCGCATCGCTATACTACAGCGCCACCCATTTTTTTTTGTTTTTTGTTTTTTCCTGCATGCAGTTTTATTTGTTTTTTCCTATCGAAGAGGATTTTTCTACAGAATTTTGCCAGGAACAATCCTTTTGTTGCCGTGAGTTCTTTTACGTGCGCTAAGTGCATGCTAGCACACGGGACCTCGGTTTATCGTGTCATCCGAATGACTAGCGTCCAGACCACCACTCAAGGTCTAGTGGAGGGGGAGTAAATATCGGCTGTTGAGCCGTGATTCGAACCAGCGCGCTCAGATTCTCTCGCTTCCTTGGCGGACGCATTACCTCTTCTAGGCCATCACTCCACATGATGGACTGATAACATTTTGGGCAAATTGGGCTGTAGCTAGCTAGTCGACAGAGCCACTCACGGTCAGGTTCTTGTGTCTTGTAAAAACAAAGTCTACGAGTAAAGAACTACGCATCTTAACAACTGAGACCCACCACCTACCCACCCACCCTAAACCTCTCTTACCGCTAGTGTAGTAATCTGCATGAGTTCATGTTTTCCTTGACTATGTTTGAATTGAGATATAGCATGACAAGTTTACTTGCCCTGGGAAAGAGTCTATAATAATACATCAAGTTATGATTATACGGTTTCGAAATGATTGTTCGTGAACATGAATGAAAAATAAGTAAAAGAAAAGAAAAAATGAATACAATCTCTCGAGAGCGTTTTATTCATTTCGGCCGCTGTGTGTGTGTGTGTGTGTGTGTGTGTGTGTGTGTGTGTCCGAGGTACAAAACCGTCACGTGTAAGAATAAACATTCTAGAACATGAAGGGGTGTAAACGTGAACTGAAAAAACAAACAAACCAACAACTACATTGCTAACAACAACAACAAAAATCATCGAAGTGTGCATTAAATGTATAATTATCACATTATCATATGTATAATTATCTATGTGCATGCTGTTGTTATTCACCTGGGGTCTCGAAACATGTACTCGGGTTTGATTTGAAGGGAGACTAACGCTTCAACTTAGAGCAATTACAAGAGTGCAGTGCTTTCCCTTTATCATATCAACACTTGCTTTGTCGCTTGAAAATTACTGTGCTTGCGCGCGCGCGCTGACAATGTGTCAGAAGAATCACAAACGTGAGATTGGACTGAATCAAGGTGAACAATAATTATTCAAAAGTCACAGAATTTGACAGTCCTTTCTTTTCTTTTTTCTTTTTTTTTTCTTTTCGTTCGTTAGATGAAAAGAGTTCCAGCTGGATCTGGTCGAGGAGGATTAAATTTCCCAAATCAAACTAGGCGTACGGTGGCTCAGTGTTTAAAACGTCTGCCAGAAAAGGTGACTCAGTCCTGAAGTGGCGACCACCCTGGAGGCGCAGGTTCGAACCTGCTGAGGACCAGGGGAAAAAAAAAGAGAGAGAGAAAAAAAAAGAAAAGGCGGCAATACAAGAGCATCCAGGAGTCATGACCTGGGTGCCGGCCCGGCCCCTTTAGAGTGTAGCGAGTTAATGGCCGAAACACTTGACTGAGGGGGGCTTCTTCTCTGAAGACCTTGTACTGTCCAGCTCTCCCTAGAGTGTGTTATTTTATTTTATCTTATTTTTAATCACCGAATAACACGAAATATTCATGGGACAAGAACCAACAATCTTTATTTGTTAATGATGAGCAGGAGAGCGGATGTGGTAACGTTTGTGTTCGACGTCACTTCAAACCCATTCATAGGGAAACAACATCATGCTAATGCTACTTGTTAAAGGTTTGAAGTTATGCCCCACTCCCTGTGTGAAGAAGAGCAAACGTTTGCCTTCTTGTCTGTTACTTTGCTGCTGAGCGTTCCCTCCGTGAGCGAATTTACCAGCGCTAAGTTTGTTTATCGTTAAGTGTGTTCCTAACTCCACGATAAATTCCGTATACTTAGGAACAGTCTTAACTCTAAGCAAACTTTGAGGTGCAAAGATCACCTCATACAACCCGGTCCTGCTGGTGCCAGTTGCATCGCTTGGTTCTGACTTTTTGACAGTTACACGTGACTAAATGCCTACGTTGACCCACCCACGCCATTGGTGAGTTCCATATTAGTCTACACAACAGTTAGTAGCGGGTTACGACCATACCAGGCTCTTCAGTCCGAGCAATGCAACTGGCTCTGGCCGGGTCACGTAACTTCGGTTCCAAGATAATGGGATCCGTTTAGTTCAACCGTGTTGTGTATGTTTGTGACGTTGAGTCACAATCAGTGTCAAATACAAACATGAACGTTTAATCTCCCTGTGATTGTACTGGAATACATTCAGGCCTGTTGGGAATTGGTTTGAAGCTGTGATAAATCATTTACGCTAGTCTTTGACGAAGGGTTTGTTTTTTGTTGTTGTTGTTGTTGGTTTACTTTTTTGCTACAAAAAATTCTTTATGGCATTTATTCGTACAGTCAGTCTTTTGTCACACACACACACACACTCACAAAGGAGACGACATGAGAAAGAAAAATCAAATATATATATACATATACAGAGAGACAGACAGACAGATCGATTAGAAACAGTTTTTCAAACGTAACACTCTACAGACGCACGTCATGCAAGCGAACTGAAACAAACTATATCAGTACATAAAATCTGAACTTTAATAACAAGAAAAAGGATCCAATAAATAAAGACATATGAAATTTCACACAATGATCACCAGAAAACGTCACATGTCCAACGCATCACCACTGATATGAGCCATCATTATCTTCTTCTTCTTCTTCTGCGTTCACTCGTATGCACACGAGTGGGCTTTTACGTGTATGACCGTTTTTACCCCGCCATGTAGGCAGCCATACTCCGTTTTCGGGGGTGAGAGCCATCATTATCAATTCTGTCTCAGTGAACCAAACAACGAATAACGACGTTTTATTGTTTTATTTTTTTTCATGGCATATAACTAATTACGATAGACACAAACAAAACCCACTGATCAAAGGTCTGTTGAGTTACTTTTCTGTGGTAAAAAAAAAAAAATCCTCAGTCACCAGTGTGAGTCAATGGCACAAAATCAACAATACAGGGAAAAAATTTAAATAGGAGTTTCTCCAGAGATAAGTCCAGGAACTCTCTAAGCAGATTCAAATAGATCAGTGTGGGTTTTCGCTGACGTTATGAACAATGGGTGTTTTTTTTCAGTGTGGGTTTTCGCTGGCTTTATAAACAAGGGGCTTTTGCCTAACAGACGATTTGCAAGTACACATCTTAAGTCCAAAATCTGTAAGCATCAACAATGAACATGAACAAAACATATGGGGCATTGCGATGCAACAACAGGTCGAGTATATTATGAACTAATCGAAGATTGAAAACGAATACATATTTTACAAACACGAGCAAAAACCGATGATTTTACACGATTTTTTTTTTTTTTTAGTGATGTTGAATTGACACGAACATCGAAATGTCACTTCGACAACATTTTTGGGTTGTCTCTGCTCATTCACAAAGACACATAATGCACGATTATACTACATTTTGTGCAAACAATATCTAGGATACTGTTTCCTGTAAGTCTTAAAGTCTTTTGTGCAAACAATATCTAGGATACTGTTTCCTGTAAGTCTTAAAGTCTACGTTTAACGGCGAAATATTGATTCCTTTAAATAATATTAGTTCAGTACGTGTTCTGGGTATTATAACGATAGTAGAAAACGCCTTTCCCCCATGAATTCACATTCAGCCCTACTATCTCAAAACATGAGAAATTCCGTTAATTCAAATAAGTTCCTGGACATACTGGAAGAGTATCTGGACAGCAGGAAAGCGAAGCAAGAAACGTATGCAGTGGGAAAAAAACAGCACTGCTTGTATGTAACTGTAGCCACAGCGAGCGAGGTTGGCTGAATACTCATCCAGACTTGAACAACAATATGGCCACCTGGCCCAGATAGAAATAGATGAAGTGTTTGGTCTCGTGCGTGACGTAGCTCCCAAAGTTCCTTCCCACGATGCAGTGCCACGTGGGGTTGTACTTCTTGTCGAACTCTTTCTTGATGTGGGCGGCGATGTCTTTCTCAATGTTGTACTTCTCCAAGGCCGTGGTGGCGCAGTCCACAGCGTCCTGCTGCATGTCCTCCGCCATGTCGGCGTTCTTGATCACTGCTTTGCGTTCAGACATCTGCAGCAAACCATGACGTGGCATCAGGATCAGAATGAAAGCCAAAATTATGTCAGTTCTTAGATTTCTCAAGTTTATGTTAAAGAAAACCACACCCGACCATACAAAAAACAAAACAAACAAAACAACAGACAACCCTTGTCCTAGGACCTTTCTGAAACAAGACACACCGCACATCAAAACACAACAACAGCAGCAACACACTGTGGTGCATGTGTCTGTGACCGTGTGCCCAACGTTCGGCTGATGGAGCTGCCTGTGTTCTCAACTGGAAGAAAGTAAAGGGGTGATGAGGGAAGTGGTAGGTATAGGGTGGCGACTAGAGACGGGTGGGGGTGGGGGTGGGGGGGGGAGAGTGTGCAAAAACAAATGCAATTTGAGGTGGGGTCGATTGCTGACAGAAAAACCACCACCACCACAACAGTACATCCAGCAGTGCAGCAGCACCACAAACCCCAACACCCTGAACGCTCAGCGCATATACCGTGTTGTTCTAGGGGTTCAAAACAGGTATCACGCTGTATTGACCAAAACTTAGTCCTGGCACTGGTGCTTGATGGGGATGAAATTATTACTTAAGAAACACTGAGGGAAGCTTTTCACACGTAATTTACTGACAGCCATTTTTGACTATGTTTTAACCCGGTGTTCGGTTGTCTGTGTGTGTGTGTGTGTGTGTGTGTGTGTGTGTGTGTGTGTGTGTGTGTGTGTGTGTGTGTGTGTGTGTGTGTCCTTGGTAAACTTTGACATTGACATTTTCTCTGGAAATACTTTGTCTGCCAATACCAAATCTGGCTTAAACATAACATAGTATGAAAAAAAACCCCTTCACAGTCATACCAATAACAGGTTTAAGTCTCCCGAATTAAGCCGTATTTCCTGAAATTGTCAACCACCACAATGTTAGTCATCATTCCTATGCTGATGACACTCAACTTCAGAAGAGTGATACCCCTGAAAAATTGTCATCGCTCTTGCAAGAAACATCTGAATGCTTCCTGGACATTCAAAACTGGCTGACTCTAAGTAAGTTACAACTGAACGCAGACAAAACCGAAGCAATGATTCATCCAGGAACTAAACAAAAACTATCTTCCATCACAGCTGACGAAATCAAACTTGGCAGTACATCCATCTCTCTTTCCAGCTCAGTCAGGAACCTCGGCGTTGTCCTTGACAACACACTCTCCATGCAAAAATTTATCAGTCAGACATGTCAATCCTGCTACTGTCAATTGCGACGCATCAGTTCCATTCGGAAAAATCTGTCCACCGACGCAACATCTGGACTTGTTTCTCTCATTCTCTCTCGCCTTGACTACTATAACTCCCTATTGTGTGGTTTGCCTGTTTCATCCATTCAGTCTCTTCAGCGCATACAAAACTCTGCTGCCCGACTCGTCCTCAGAAAGAAAAGATCTGAGCACATCACTCCTATTTTTGCAACATCTCCATTGGCTCCCTGTCTCACACGGAATAAAGTATAAGATCAGCACTCTATGTTACAAATGTATTCTCAAATCTGCCCCTTCCTATCTTTGTGGCTGCCTTCACCTCTACACTCCATCTCCCTCTCTACGATCGGCTTCGGATCCACTCTGTTTACGCATACCCAGATTCAAACGCTCCACTGTTGGACGTCGTTTTTTTCTTTCTTTCACTTCGTCAGGTCTTCACACTCAGCTGTTTCAAGACTGGCCTTAAAACCCACCTCTTCACAAGATAGCTTCCCTCCCCTACCTCTTCCTTGTCTTCAGTCTTCTTCAGTTTTAGAGTTATGCATGTGTATGAATGACTGGTGTGAAAGCGCTTAGATTTATCTCTGCACAAGATTCAACATGTTTATTTCTAATCCGGCGACGGTGGTG
>NC_134902.1:16643863-16653863 GCF_041734735.1 Babylonia areolata | reverse complement strand
GTTCGTCCGTCGCAATTCCAGCGTCGGCAGTCCACAGGGAACCATCGATGTTAGGTCGCCAGGAGGCCACACACCAGAGGAGACCCTGCACTGCTGCTGAGTCACTTCGGTGATGTTCAGTGGTGCCTGTTCTGATTTAACGTACTTAGGACACCACCTACTATGCCCCCTACTAACGACAATAATGGCTTAGTCGCGGAACCAGACTGAGTGAGCGTCCCTCCCAGAGTGGAGACCGCCACCGCGTCCCTCAAACAAAAGCCCCCCATGAATCTGCCGACACTGACGGCATTGATAGGACTCACCCCAAGCACGGAAGTGGAGGGGTGTCGAAACTGAGGTCACCATGAGAGCAGGGTATGAAAGGCCACAGACGTTGAGACTTTTGTTTATATTGATGACGATGAAGGAGGATGACGATGATGATGACGATGTTGCTATGGAGGTCCATTTTGGTTTGGGACTGCGTGACAAGGCTGTACTCTACGCTTCCTGTCATAATGATATCCTGGCGTTAACCAGGCCCGAGAGATACAGACACTAGCAGTGTTGGTCAGGTAATTAGAGCAACACACCCAAAGACGCATCCTTGAAGTGGATGACACTCGACTGTGTGGTCCCAGTCTCCCCATTTAAGCCAACAGCACACTCAACTCTGGGTAGGAGCCGGC
Organism: Babylonia areolata; assembly: GCF_041734735.1. Lineage (NCBI taxonomy): Eukaryota > Metazoa > Mollusca > Gastropoda > Neogastropoda > Buccinidae > Babylonia > Babylonia areolata. Next base: position 16,653,192 of record NC_134902.1, on the reverse strand, counting down.
CACAGGCCGAAAAACCCACCTCCGCTGGGATTCGAACTCGCGTCCTCCCAGGCGTCAGTCCGCGACGCTAACCACTTCGCCACGGTGGCTGGTACAAACTTCTTTAATGTTCACACACACACACACACACACACACACACACACACACACACACACACACACACACACGCACGCACGCACACGTTGATAATAATAATAATAATAAACAACGTGCTTACAATGTACATTTGACATTTCGTAGCATTTTAACATCATGTTTGAAGTACCGGAGAAAGAGAGCGAGAGAGAGAGAGAGTGTGTGTGTATTCAGTCAAATGTGTGTGTGTGTGTGTGTATGTGCTGCAGGCAGAGAGAGAGAGCAAAAGAGCGCACATGTGTGTGTGTGGGGGGGGGTGGGGGTGGGGGGGGGGGGGGGGGTGCGCGCGTGTGTGTGTGTTTCAATACAACTCCACTATGTGTGTGTGTGTGTGTGTGTGTGTGTGTGTGTGTGTGTGTGTGTGTGTGTGTGACTGTCTGGCTGTTTTCAATACAACAGACCGACAGACATAGAAGAGATAGATAGAGAGAGAGAGAGAGAGAGAGAGAGAGAGAGAGAGAGAGAGGGGGGGGGGGCATGGGAAGAAAGTTTGTACGTGTGCATGTATGTCCATTGATTTAAATACAACTCTGTGTGTTAAACTCTCTGAGTGAGTGAGTGAGTGTGTGTGTGTGTGTGTGTGTGTGTGTGTGTGTGTGCGTGCGTGTGTGTGTGTGTGTGTGTGTGCGTGTGTGTGTGTGTGTGTGTGTGTGTGTGTGCGAGAAAGAGAGAGACAGAGAAAGAGATTCAGACAGACAAAGAGATAGAGAGAGAGGGTGAAGGTGGGAGGAAAGAATACAAGTTTGTATGTATGCATGTATGTGCATTGCTTTAAATACAACTATGTGTGTGTGTGTATTTGTATTTGTATTTGTATTTCTTTTTATCACAACAGATTTCTCTGTGTGAAATTCGGGCTGCTCTCCCCAGGGGGAGCGCGTCGCTATACTACAGCGCCACCAATTTTTTTGTATTTTTTCCTGCGTGCAGTTTTATTTGTTTCTCCTATCGAAGTGGGATTTTCTACAGAATTTTGCCAGGAACAACCCTTTTGTTGCCGTGGGTTCTTTTACGTGCGCTAAGTGCATGCTGCACACGGGACCTCGATTTATCGTCTCATCCGAATGACTAGCGTCCACACCACCAATCAAAGTCTAGTGGAGGGGGAGAAAATATCGGCGGCTGAGCCGTGATTCGTGTTTGCGTGCGCGCGCGCGCGATTAATTAAACTCCGTGTGTGTGTGTGTGTGTGTGTGTGTGTGTGTGTGTGTGTGCGTGTGCGTGCGCGCGCGCGCGTTTAATTAAACTCCGTGTGTGTGTGTGTGTGTGTGTGTGTGTGTGTGTGTGTGTGTGTGTGTGTACGATAGAACGCAACGCAAGAATTTTAATGTAAGGTCACCGACCTGTATACACTTTGGGTGCACGTGTTGCACACACAGCTTAACTAAAATAAAATAGGAAGAACGAAAAGAATCCACTTAATACACAGTGAGCTCACTGAGAACAAGTAAACTAAATGAAAAGCACAAGGCTGATATGTCTGTTTAGGGCTGAAAGTGCTCTTCTCTCAGTCTTAGTGCATAAAAAACAAACATTGCAACATCTCTGGTCACATTACAACTTTCGTTTTGCAGCAGAAGTGATAATGACAGATTTCTATATATTTTGCATATGCTTAAGCAAATATTTCCTTCTAATATCATCATATAATGGACAGGCTGTTAGTACATGTAGTTCGTTCTCTATTCTACCACCACATGGGCAGTTTTTCAAAACATCACGATAACGCTGATTTATTTTTAGTTCATTTATACCAAAACGGAACTTAATGAAATCCGATCTAAATTTACTGATGGTAAGATAAGTATTTTTCAGGTTGTAATAAGGATTTGAATGACCTATATGTTTCATAACGATTACTTCCGTTGAGTTTGCTTGCCCAATCCTGTTTAAAGCCATCTATCATGCGTTGTTTGAATATTTTAAGAAAAACATTTACATCCCCAACCCCGCCATTTATCCAAACTTCTGAAAACCCATAAATGTCTAAGCAATGTTTCAGATCTGCCCAGTTTCTCAAAGACATATCAGCATTGTATGTCATCTTATTTACGCTCATGAGGTACGCCTGTTTCGGGATTCTCGATAGAGACGTCTGATTTAGCTTAAACCAGTATCGCAAAGTACTGATGCAACTATCAATGTATAATGGATATCGACCAAGATCACCATAAATCATTACATTTGGGGTTTTGGGATTAACACTCAAAAAATCTTTTACAAGCAAACAAGTGGACAGACTCAACTGCTTTGAAGCGCACTATTCCCCACATTTCAGATGCGTATAATAGCATAGGTTTTATCTGCGCATCAAAGAGTTTAAAAAACACGGTTCTGTCCATATTGCCAAGACTCCACATTGTTCTCATAATTTCAACCACCCTCCCTTTTGCCCTGCCAGCGAACTCTTCAAGTGCAGAAATGAAAGATAACTTGGTAGACAGCATAAAACCCAGATATCTATAACTGTTTACAACTTCCATTTCGTCTTCATCGAAATACAATTTTTCTGCTTTAGACAGATGACCACCCTTTCTGCAGACCATTATTTTTTTGTTTTATTCAAATTTACTGTCAGTTCAAGAGATTTAGATGCTTTGTTAAGATTATCTAATTGATTTTGTAAACCTGCTGGTGACGATGACAGCAAGACAATATCATCTGAAAACAATGACAGAAATATTTCTTGTAAGCCTGGCAAAAACTGAAAACCGTGTTTTTCATTCTTGGTCACCTCGTCAGCAACTTCTGAAATCAAAAGCGAGAAAAGCAAGGGAGACAACAAACATCCCTGCTTTACTCCTGCAGGGCAATCAAAAAATTCTGAAACATATGGCCCCCATCGGACACAGGATTGAACTATACTCTACATTGCTTTTAAAATGCGGATCATTTTGGTTGATGTTCTTATCTTGTTAAGTACTGCCCAAAGACTATTTCGATCAACTGAGTCGAAAGTCTTCTGATAATCTATGAAAGCAATATAGAGCTTGTTCTTCCTTGCTCCATTTAAATATTTTTAGACAATACTACAGAGAGCAAATATGTGATCGATCGTAGAGTAACTTTTTCTGAAACCAGCTTGCTCTTCCGAGATTTTACCTTCACTCTCGGTCCACTCGTAAAACCTCCTGTTTAATATTGATGTGAAAACTTAAATAAATTTGCTTAATAAGGAAATGCCTCTATAATTTTCAGGATTGTTTCCGTCGCCTTTTTTCAAAAGTGGAACAACGACTGAACGTGTCCAGTCGATGGGAAATAGCCTACATTAAAAAGATGATTGAATAAGTTTGTCAAAAAAGGTGCTATTATATTTTCAGATGCTTTTAAAAACTCTCCCGCAACATCATCTAAACCAGCAGTTTTCTGTTTTTTAGTCTTCATAATGCAAATTTTACCTCATCAATTGTTATGTCATCGTCCAAACCATGGATTTCAAATTCACCTACATTTTCATTTAATATCGATATTTCTTCTTCGTGGTCAGGGGAGTGGACTTCACTATTTTCGTTCAACTGATTTTGCTGGCCCAAGATACGCTCAAAATGTTTTTTCCATGTATCGATTGGAATATTCGGTTGATTTCTGCGTTTTCGCCTGACTGACTTTACAGTGGACCAGAATGAAGTACTATTTGATCTGTTTTCCAACAAAGATTCCCTTAATGTATTTCTATAACTTTTCTTTTTGTCTTCAAGCACAGATTGATAGTAAGCTCTGTGTTGGCGAAGGTGGCAGAATGGTTAAGACGCTCAGCTGCCAATACACAGAGTCCGTGAGGGTGTGGGTTCGAATCCCGCTCTCGCCCTTTCTCCTAAGTTTGACTGGAAAATCAAACTGAGCGTCTAGTCTTTCGGATGAGACGATAAACCGAGGTCCCGTGTGCAGCACGCACTTGGCGCACTGAAAAAGAACCCATGGCAACGAGAGTGTTGTCCTCTGGCGAAATTACGTAAAATGAAATCCCCTGTCATAGGTACACAAATATGTAAGCATGCACTCAAGGCCTGACTAAGCGCGTTGGGTTATGCTGCTGGTCAGGCATCTGCTCAACAGATGTGGTGTAGCGTGTATGGATTTGTCCGAACGCAGTGACGCCTCCTTGAGAAAGTGAAACTGAAACTGAAACTGTCGATAAGCAATCCCATGCGTTGCCTCCCCTGATCGTGTATAGCGAGACAGCGCACGCTGAGCCGCTCGCTTGTAGTGCCTGCACTGTGCGTCAAACCACGGACTGCCAGTTGTCCTCCTTCCCTCCCCTCCACACTGTACCGTTTGACTCATACAGCTAGCTGCATTGAATAGAATGGCCACAAATTTGGACAATGCCGACTCCACATCAACACTAATATCATTATTGGCATCTTCAAGAGCTGTCTGCGTATCAGCAGATGACATTTCTCTTAAAACGTTTCTGCTTTTGAAGGATCCCATTTTACTTTTTGAAACGACACTTTTTCCTGGCTAGAATGACAACTAGCTTTTTCACAATTGCTAATTATATTCGCTTCGACAGGCATATGCTGCGATTCTACTCTATCCACTACCTTAAAACTAACCATCTGCGTAATAATACCTGTAGAACATAAAAAGTAGTCAATAGTACTGTTTCCATTTACAGTCAAAAAGGTGAATTTTCCTTCAATATCTCCATCAATAAAACCATTTAAAGGAGTGAATTGAAAAGTACTGCAAAGTTCTATCAACGATTTACCAAAACCATTTACAACCTTATCTTGACATGTTCTAACAAAATCACTTTCATCATCAACAAAAAAACCAAAATCACTCAAATCATCTGTCTGTAATGACCAATCCGCAATACGAGCATTTAAATCTCCAGCAAGAATAAAGTGAACATCATCATCTTGCTCGTAGAACGATACCAAAAATTGTTCCAGCATTTGTAAAGTGCAGTCATATTCTTTATCTTTATAATAAACACTATTTATAGGATGATTATACATAGATATGAAAATCAGATCTTTATCAAATTTAAATAGCTGTTTGTATAATCTCACACACAGCACATTTTCAATGTTCGTTTTAATTTCTTTAACAAAGTCAGACAAAGATTTTCTTATCAGTAACACAGTTCCCCCAGAACTGCGGCCTCTTCTGGACAGTTTACTCGCTGGAGAATGGAAAACAAGAAATTCACGAAAATGAATACTAAAGTCAAACGAAGGAGACGTAAATGTTTCTAACAAAGTACAAACATCAAATGATGTAATGTAGTTTATAAAGTCAGGGTCCAAAAGTTTAGATGTTAGACCATTGATGTTCCATGAACAAAAAGACAAAGTGTTGTTTTTAACTGGAGAGTGTGTGTTGTGACTGACTGTGTCTGTGTCACTCAGTGTGTTCCTGTCAGAAATGTCATGTGTGTGCGGGTTCACATTTCGGTCTTGACCTGACCCCTATTCCCTGTGAGTGGGGGTGGTGGTGTTCCCTGCATCACGTGCAGCACGTCCCATGATCCACGCCTCGTGAAGGCTGGATTGCCGCTCACTGGCCGTCGTTGAACTGGTTCTCCGCTTACACTCCTCGGGTACATCAGCACCGCTAACGGGTAGCGTGCGTGAGTCAGTGACGTCAGGTGCACGAGGCGAGACACTCCCTATGGCAAAAACGAAGGTCATGACAGACATCATCAGAGACTTTTTGTTTGCTGATGATTGTACGCGCGGGTTGACCGTTGTTGTTATGCAATGCTTAGCGGACCCATCACGAGAGAGGTGTGTGTGGGCAGTATTTGAAATTGTGTATGTGGCTGAAACCGCCAGGTGTTAAGATCACTCTGAGCAGTGTATGATAATTTGTTATCGTGTTATTGTTTAATGTTTGAATTATTAGTAAATTATTGAGAGGGCTCAAAACTCCCCTCACTCGCTCTGCTCGCTCTGGGAATATTAGAGAAGGACCTGTATTTTTCTGCAAAATAAAATCTGCTACGCAAAAACACCCAGATGCACCCTTCCACTGACTAGGAGGAGACAACCTAACAAAATCCCCAATCCCACGGCTTTCATACAGTACCAATGGGATGAATGGCTGTTGGATTAAACAGTCACTAACTGTATGCAGTCTGGCCTGAGGGTGACGCCAGGCTGACGGACTCCACACAGATGGACAAACAGTAAAGAAGAGGACATCATCATATACACAGATGGCTCAGTCACCAAAGACCAATCCGGTTGGGGATTCAGTGCGAAACAAAATGGAAAAAACAGTTAGGGAAGAGAATGCTGCCTACAAAGTCACAACCTCCAGCCTAACGATGGAAGTTGAAGCTGCGACACATGCCCTCCAGTGGCTATCGTCCATCCATACGCCCGGAAACCAACATGCCATGATTCTAACAGACTCAATGAACCTCATACAGAAAATTGAAAACGGAATGGGAAGCCCAGAGTGGCATAAGGCAATGCGCAACTTTCAGATTAAAAAAACTCACATGGTCATACTGCCCGGGACATGCAGGTGTTAAGGGAAATGAGCGAGCTGACAGACTTGCTGGTAACGCAACACCAACGAGCGGCCTACATCTATGAAAATCGGAAATCCTCAGAAAAGTCAAAGAATATCAAAAAGAACAGGTACAAGGCCATAACACCATCGATAACCTCAAAGAAATAAAAGCAGAGAGAGGGAGTGGCCGTAAGTCTAACATGAAAGGTAGAGCACCATGCTTTGCAAATCAAACAAATATCGGCATCATTTCCAAACCAACATTGCGCAAATTTCTTCAAAACGGAACAGAGTCTCTGTGAGCTTTTCCAAATACAATAGACTGAGCAACACACTAGACGCCACGATCTTGGCATCAGAGATTTTTTCCCATCCCTCTTGCGGCCAATCAGTGGCAGTCTCTGTGCGTGTGTGTATGTGTGTGTTTGTGTGCATGTGTGGGTCTGTATTTTTGAGTGCGTTTGTGCATGCGCGAGAGTGTAAGTGTACACAAGTGTCAGTAGAGTTCTGTGCACGTGCGTGTGTGTGTGTGTGAGGGGGAGGTGGGGGTGCGGGGGGGAGGTGGGGTAGAGGATGAGGTATGTGAGTGTATGCATGCCTACACTGTGGGAGCAACAGGATATTGGAACGTATATATATATATATATATCTTTGTATATATGTGTGTGGAGATATGGGCATATGTGTGTGTGCTTGTACAAGTAAGTGTCCATCTCTGTGTGTGTGTGTGTGTGTGTGTGTGTGTGTATGTGTGTGTGTCTGTGTGTATGTGTGTGTGTGCCGTGGGAGCTGTGATACGTAGACTAGAAATGAGTGTGTGGAGGAGGGGGTAGAGGAGGTGCAGGGTAATGTGTGGTGTGTGTGTGTGTGTGTGTTGGAGCTCATGTACGTTTATATGTATTTGACTGTGCTTTCATATCTGTAAAACTGCATGTTCGGTGCATATCTGTTATGCATGTGTGGGTGTATATGTGAATGTGTGTCTTCATGTTTTACATCTATTTGCTTATTTATCATCATTGTTATCTTATTTATTTATTTATTTGTGTAAGCTTATCTATTATTTATTCACCTTTTTTTTCTCAAGGCTTGACTAAGCGCGTTGGGTTACGCTGCTGGTCAGGCATATGCTTGGCAGATGTGGTGTAGCGTATATGGATTTGTCCGAACGCAGTGACGCCTCCTTGAGCTACTGAAACTGAAACTGAAACTGATGATTGTGCCCTCAACGTTGGATCTGAAGCTGACATGCAACTCAGCGTCGACAAGTTTGCCACTGCCAGCAGGAACTTCGGCCTTACCATCAGCCCGAGGAAAACTGAAGTTCTCCATCAGCCAGCCCCAGGGAAACCCTTCGTTGAGCCCAACATCACAGTCAACGGTCAGAGACTCAGTGCGGTGGAGCGGTTCACATACCTTGGCAGCACATTGTCACGAAATGCGACCATCGACGATGAAGTGAACGTCAGGATTGCAAGAGCAAGCGCAACTTTTGGTAGACTCAATGCAAATGTCTGGAACAGAAGAGGCATTAGTCTTGAGACCAAGCTAAAGGTCTACAGAGCAGTAGTTCTCCCCACACTACTGTACGCCTGCGAAACTTGGACAGTGTACCAACGACATGCCAAGAAGCTGAACCACTTCCACACAACATGCCTCAGGAAGCTACTGAACATCAAGTGGCAAGACAGGATCCCAGACACAGAGGTGGTCTCAAAAGCCACCCTTCCCAGCATCTTCACCATCCTGATGCAGTCCCAGCTTCGCTGGGCTGGACACGTGGCCCACATGCCAGACCGTCGGCTGCCCAAAAGGCTCTTCTATGGCGAGCTGCAACAAGGGAAGAGATCACACAGAGGTCAGAAGAAGCGCTTCAGAGATACTCTGAAAGTCTGTCTGAAAGCGTTTGATATCAACCCTGACTCCTGGGAGGAATCTGCAGTAGACCGTGACAAATGGCGCGCTGCTGTGCACAAAGGCGCCAAGTTGTGCGAGGCCAACAGGACTGCTGCAGCTGTTCAGAAGAGGCAGGCCAGAAAGTCACGGGCAAACAAGCTCCCTGACAATGATATGCCTGTCTTTGTCTGCCCCAACTGTCAGCGAACATTTCGTGTGCAGATTGGACTATTCAGCCATCTGTCATGACAGATAGATTCATGAGCATACTCCCCCCACCCAACCCCACCACCACCCTCCCCCCATCCCCCAGCTGGATGACAACGATGGTCATCATCGATCTCGATGGACACACCACCACATCAGCACCGCTAACGGGTAGCGTACGTGAGTCAGTGACGTCAGGTGCACGAGGCGAGACACTCCCGCTGTGTGCGTGGTCAGCGACTGGCTGGTTGGCTGCTGTGCCGGTGTAGCGTATATGGATTTGTCCGAACGCAGTGACGCCTCCTTGAGCTACTGATACTGATACTGTGCCGCGTGACGGCTGTGCACGTTGTGTTGACCAGCTGAAGGGGGTGTCTGTTAACCTGGCAGTGGCTGCACACGTGTGTGTGTACGATAGAGAGAGAGACAGACAGAGAGACAGAGAGTGCGCACGCGTGTGTGTGTTATCAATTCACCTCTGTGTGATTGTGTGAGCCTGCACTCATGTGTGTGCACATGTGTGACTGTGAAGAAGAGGAAATTAAAAAAAAAAAAAAAAGTATGTGTCTGTATGTGTGTGCATGTATGTGAATTCTTTTCCAATTGGCGCGAAACT
>NC_134902.1:16591363-16636363 GCF_041734735.1 Babylonia areolata | reverse complement strand
GATAACGCTGATTTACCTTTTAGTTCATTTATACCAAAACGGAACTGAATGAAAGCCTATCTAAATTTACTAACGACAAGGTAAGTATTTTTCAGGTTGTAATAAAGATTTGAATGACCTATATGTTTCATAACGTTAACCCGTTGAGTTTGTTTGCTTGCCCAGTCTTGTGTTAAAGCCATCTGTCATGCGTTGTTTGAACAATTTAAGAAAAGTATTTAGATCCCCAACCCCGCCATTTATCCAAACTTCTGAAAACCCGTAAATGTCTAAGCAATCTTTCAGTCTGTCTGCCCAGCTAGAGGGAGGGAGAGGGAGCAAATAAAAGAACTGGGACATGGTAAACTTGACAAAAATCAAAGAAATATCAGTTGTGCGTCCAGAAAGTAATTTCCATCCCCCTTCCCTTCCCAACGTCACTCGGATAGAAGCTTGAACATTATATTAAATGACGCTGTCGATCAGTCATAACCAGCGTTCAGTGAAATCTTTTACCAATGTAAACGGTGTTTCTCTTGTGCTTTATTCATCAATCCAAAATCAATTTTCTTATTGATATTCGTAGCCCTTTTCCAAATTTTTTTTGTCAAAGGTCTATAAAATCTGATGTGATTTCAGCATTAACTGGAAAGTGAAAATTAATGCTGTTCTGAAGATTGAGCATTCAACATTAAAAGAACATGATGTGCAGAGCAATCATTATTCACCACATCGATTTTATATGATTTTACAATACACCCAAGTCCTGTAGAGTACAAACGTATGGTGCGCACTTTTTTTTTTCTTTTCTTTTTTTTATAAATTCGGTGTGTTGCATAATATTTCTCAAATCATTCTCGACGACTCTACATGCTTGTTAAAGATCTTTTATGAACAATTGTAGTGTTGGTTTTACTTCGTTGATTCTACTTATCAGTAGAATACGTGAAATGTATCTATCAGTGTTTGTTTTTATTCTCCAAAAGCAGCTGTGGGAGGACTTTATATGGTCAATTTGTAGTATCGGAATGCATTGGTTTTCTCTGTGTTACGAAGCATTGTGTGCCTGTGTTGTCTTGTCTGTCCCCAAGAACCATTCGTTCTCCATGAACTTACACTCCATCCAGCAGTCTCTTTCTCTCCACCCCCCCCCCCCCCCCACCCCCCTCTGTCTCTAGCTTCTCACTCTAGCTCTCCCCCCCTCTCTCTTTCTCCCTCCTTCTCTCTCTCTCCATTCTCTCTGTCCCTCTAACATTTCTCTTTCTCCCTTTCCCCGGTCTCTCTCCCTCCCTCCCCCCCCCACCTTTTTTTTTCCCATGGTCGTTGTGTGGCCGTGTGTGGTGTCGATACTGACAGAATCTTGATGTTCAAACTAATGACGACTGTGCATTCTCGTTTGTTGCAGATGTCGGATCGCCACAAGGCAGTGATCAAGAACGCCGACATGGCGGAGGACATGCAGCAGGACGCTGTGGACTGCGCCACCCAGGCCTTGGAGAAGTACAACATTGAGAAAGACATCGCCGCCCACATCAAGAAAGAGTTCGACAAGAAGTACAACCCCACGTGGCACTGCATCGTGGGAAGGAACTTTGGGAGCTACGTCACGCACGAGACCAAACACTTCATCTATTTCTATCTGGGCCAGGTGGCCATCTTGTTGTTCAAGTCTGGATGAGTCTTCGGACAGCCTCGCTCGCTGTTGCTGCATTTACATCAGGACAGCAGCGTTTTTCTTCTACCACGTACTTCTCATGCTTCGCTTCCCTGCTGTTCAGGTTGAACATCATCATTCCAGTATGTCCAGGAATTTGTTTCACGGATCGTCAAGACTGGCGGACTGTATTAAGCGGGAGGGGGAAGGGGGGGGGGGGGGAATGCTCCACACACGTTTATGACTTCCATCAGACGTATTGAACGAATATTAGTCGGAATCATTAATTTGCTAATAAAAGCGGACTTTAGGACTTCAAGGGGGAAAAAATCTTAGGGTTTTTTTTTGTGCATATAAACATTTGCATAATTTTGCATTTGTTGTCATTGGGGGTGTGCAGAAACAGCAAACTTTTAATGGTCTGAATGTCTAAAAGAACAGATTCGGATACTTGTGTGAATTCGATATCAGTGAAAAGTGGTGCAAAATCAAATGCATTTACCCATGTTTCTTTCTTTTTTATTTTTATTTTTCATTCGTTGAATTGTTCATATTAACACTCGACTTGTTGCTTTGCAATGTCGCACATGTTTTGTGCACGTTCATTTGCTCACGGATTATTAACTTAAGAAGTGGGCTTGGGGATCATCGTTTAGAGAAAAGCCCCTTGTTTACTAGGTCACCATAAACCCATACTGATATGTTCGAATCTGCTGAGGGAATTCCTGGACAAATCTCCCTGCATAATGCTTTCCCCCCCCCCCCCCCCCCCCCCCCTCTTCCCCCCCCCCCCCCCCATTTTCCCCGTAATGTCAAGCTCGTAAATGTTCCGACTGAGGCTTGGAAAGAGAGAAGGGAGATAATTATCAGAAATGCAAAAATGATCTTTCTGGTGCACGCTTGCCTATTTCAGTACCCGTTTCATTACAGAATAGTTCGAGCCACACCTCTAAGTAAATAAAAGTGGATATTTAACACATGAAGATCAGTCCCTGGGTGGATACGTCACACATGGATATCAAGGTGGATACGTACATGTGAATATCAATCACTAATGCTCTTAAAAATCTCTGGGCTTACCGAGTCTTCGATGTACGTCAATGTGTGCGCCGGAATACTGAAAGTCGAAGTCACCTGGGCTATATGTAAGCAACCTGGTTTGATTTGAGCACCCCGAAATAAAATCTCGTTTTTCTCTTTCCTCCCGTCATCTCCACCCTCCCGTTAATGGTGTTCGGTGGTATCTAGCTATGCTAGACGGGTCTCTTTCTGCCTCCCGCACCTTTCCCATAATTTCCAGGGGTGGTTTAACCCCCCTTTCCTTTATATGAGGTGAATAGCGACGTAAAGCCCGACTGTAAGTTATTGATTGCGAACTGATGAAACCCTCTTGTGATGGAGGTCAATTATTCATCAACGCAACAAATGAACCCTCACAACACAGCCTCCCCCACCCCACCCCCGCCCCCATCCCCCCCCCCCCCGCCCTCCGCCTGTACACGCACACACTGATGTCTACACCAGTAAGGTGCGGCTACCATCTATCACCACCAAGCCTTTATCCACTATCACCATCAAGCCTTTATCCACTTGCATAATTAGCACCATCAAGCCTTTATCCACTTGCATAATTATCACTACCCGAGCCTTTACCCACTTGCATAATTTGCACAGATTCACACCACCCGCATTTTGTTCCTTTCAGTTTCTATCCATACCCACGAGCATTCACTGGTGTCCACAGACGTATAAAGCTTATTGCAGCAACGACCTTAACTCACAGGTGTATTGCCATGTTCTATTTTGCACGTGCAGTCTAAAAAAAACAACAACTTGGATCCTCACCCCCACCTGTAACGCGCCCGTTCACTCGTACCCCCCCCCTGCCCCCCGCCACACACACACACACACCCTCTCTGACCAGTCCGAAGAAACCAACACGGGCAAATATACAGAGAATCAGTCCCCCCCACTTCATACCCACATCACTCCTCACCACAACAACCACCCATGTATACGTACCTTTCCCCCAACCCGATTGCTTGGGGATGAGTTACATGGGTGGCGGTGAGTGCACGTGTTGATTATGGGTGGATGTTTGTAGCTTGGTCTCTACACGCCGAGGTGGTGTGGGGGTATAGAGTGAAAGGTGGAGGGGGTGGGGGGTGGGCGTAAGGGTGAGGGGTTAATGCTGTTGTACCGTGTGAATATACGTGGGCACTGACTGACATAAATTAATCAGAGTTCTATGTGTATTGCTTTAATATCTGTTGTGCCATCGCGTGTCAGCCCTTAGCATTTACAAACCAGGGGTTGGTTTCCTCTTTGTTTTGTGTGTGTGTGTGTGTGTTTGATTTTTTAAATTTTTTTTTACTGTTATGTTTATGTCATTTGGTTTTATTTTTTGGTTGGTTTATATCGACTCACCTCAGTGTGTTCTTGTTAATCAACGAGTTTTGTGCCATTGATTCACGCTGGTGATCGAGGGGGTTCTCTGTTTTTATTCCACAGTGACGTATCTCAGTCAGCAGACTGATGGAGTAGTTGGTTTTGTTGATTTCTGTCGTGATCAAGTTATATATTTATAATATGCTATCAAAATGTGTTGCAAGCTGTTTTGTTCACCGAGGCAGAACTAATTAATAATTGTGGCTCATATCAACGGTGATGCTTTACTGGTATGGCTCGTTTTGGTGATAATTCTTTGAACACATGACTTTTGTTTATTGGAACAGTTTTCTTCTGATTAAAATTCTAATTTTCATGTATGGATACAATTTGTTTCAGTTCTCTTGCATGACGCGCGTCCATGAGTTTCATTTGAACCCCGCGCCCCCTCTCTCTGTCTCTCTCTCAGTGTGTGTGTTTGTGTGTGTTACGTGTGTGTGCGACACTGTTCGAATGAATGAAAAAACATCAACACACACACCAAAACAAGACACAAGCAGAAACCAGCGTGATCAAATTATTATACACGTACCAGCTACCGTGGCGAAGTGGTTATCGTCGAAGACTGACAGCTGGGAGGGAGGACGCGGGTTCGAATCCCAGCGGAGGTGGAGTTTTCAGCCCGCAGCCGGCTCCTACCCAGAGTTTAGTATTGGCTTAATGGGAGACTGGGACCACACAGTTGAGTATCATCCACTTAGCAGATGCGTCTTTTGGTGTGTTGCTCTAATTTCCTGACCAACACTACAAGTGTCTGTATCTCTCGGGCCTGGTTGACGCCGGGATATCATCATGACAGGAAGCATAGAGTACAGCCTTGTCACGTAGTCCCAAACCAAAATGGACCCCCCCATAGCAACATCATCATCATCATCGTCCTCCTCCTCCTCCCTTCATTATCAATATGAACAAAAAGTCCCAAATTATGTGACCTTTCATGCCCTGCAGTCATGGTGAATCCAGTTTCGATATCCCCTCCACTTCCGTGCTTGGGGTGAGTCCTGACAATGCCTTCGGTGTCGGCAGATTCATGGGGTGGGGATGGGGGAGTGGGGGCGGGTGGCTGTTGTTGGAGGGACGTGGTGGCAGTCGCCACTCTGGGAGGGATGCTCACTCAGTTTGTTTCCGCGGCTAAGAGAGGGAAGAGAGATACTTCTCCGTCCTCCACGAGTCCTTCCGGTCACGGGGAAATAACCCCACTGCCGCCTACCGGGAAGGCTTGGCCGGAAAGTCCAAGGCTAAGGGAGTAAACCCCAATAAAATCCGGAGTGGAGGAGCCCCAAAAGGGGGCCTTGGTGATGAACCCAATGGCAGCTTCTGCAGCTCAGTCGTTGTCAGGACGTCAGTGTCGCTCTGTGTCTCTCTGTAATAGTACTTCCCACTAAAAGCGATTCAGGAAAAAAAAAAAAAACAACAACAACGGATGTAAGTCGTTGCCACGGCAACTGGCCACGCGCATGTGTCGTGGCCGCGTGCGGTGGGTTCGCTGAGTGTGGCCCATTTTTGTTATAGTTTCATTTCAATAATTTGCCTTCTACGTATCTCTCACTTTGTCATATTTTCTGTATTGACTTCTTCATTTATCTATTTTGTTCAATTCTAGATGCCAATGTTTTACTGACACCAAGAGAAGGCTTTCAAGGCCCAACCAGCACGTCGGGTTTATTCAGTTCTTCTTCTTCCTCGTTCGCCTCCCGTGAGATGAGCAGCCCGGTGTCCTCGATGAAGGCTGCCGTCCGTCGCAGCTCCTCCATGGTGCCGTACAACTTGGCTTCCACTGCTGTCGGTGTTGGCCAGTATTTCCTCCTGGATGCTGCGTGCGTCGTACAGTCTTGAAGGATGTGGTCGGTTGTCATTGGTCCCTCACCACAAGGGTACTCTCCACTCTGTCCCTTTCCAAATTTTGTGTACATGTGGTGGAGCAGGCGGTTGTGACCAGTCCTCAGGCGGAAGATCTTGATCTGTTCCCGTCGTTCCAGCAAATGGTATCTGTCTTCTGGGTTATACTTGGGGTGCTGAAGGCGCCACTTTATTCCTTGATGATTGTCTTGATTTCGTATGACACCAGTTTGTTGGCTTGCTCCTTCTGTGCACCGTCTTTTTCCAGAATGTCCGCTTTTTCGTTGCCTCTGATGCCACAGTGTGCTGGTACCCACTGTATCACCACTTTCTCCACTCAGGGCAACAAGGGCTGAAGTAAGATGGTTCTGTTCTTGCAGCGGGAGTTCTTGAGGGCTTGGAGCACGGAGAGAGCGTCTGAGAACACCACCACCTGCCCTGTTGTTCTTGTGGAGTTCTGCGAGACTGTTGTGGCTGCCTCACAGAGGGCTTCTCGCTCAGCTCGGAAGTTGGTGGAGTATTTTCCTGTTGGGATTGCAATTTCTTCATCTCCGTCTTTGTATCGGAGGAAGATTCTAGCTCCACCATCCCTCGTTGCTTCTGTGGCGGAGCCATCTGTAAAGGCATGGGTCCAGTCTTCCTGGGAGTACTGGTTGCAGATGTACTCCACTGATGGCCAAGGCCTTTCTTTGGGTGTCTGACTGTGTTCCTCTCTTCTCCACTCCGGGAATGCTGGTGACGACTGTTGGGAACACCCGCCTTTTCCAAGATGGGTGGGTGACATTTGCCGGGATAGGCTTTTCTTCGTGTTCCATCAAGCCTGGGGTTTGTCTTTCAAGGCGTCAGGGGTTTATTCAGTGAAATGTCAGGCATCCTTTTCTTCTTCTTTTTTATTTTTATTTTTCATTGTTATTATACAGCAGATGTTTCAAAGAGTTCGGCGATTAAAAGCCGTCTTTGTGTTAGTGCTAGATATGAGTGCAAGCACAATAAAAATAAAAAAAATTAACAAAACGATAAATGAAAAGAATTTGAGAGACGAGAAGAAAAAAAAAGATGACACGTTTCTGAGCGAAGAGAAAACACATTTTCAACTCTTTTTTGTAACTTGTACTGTTGATAACACACACACACACACACACACACACACACACACACACACACACACACAAACATACACCTCTGCCATCACAGCAATAAGGCATGTGAATTCTAAGCCATCAGTTTTATTTTGAAACAAGAACATTTTCCATATGCTTTTTGATCACACATTTGCACACATATACAAACATGTAAATCATAATGAAAATCAATACATATTGAGAAAATATTTACCCCACCCCCACCCCCTTTCACCCCCGCATGTGTTTTTAACACGTTTTGTCTTGCTTGTCTGTGTCTTACTGTTTCGAATAATAACTATGTATCTTAAGAATGCAAAAGTACGTTTTATCAATGAGCAAGTTGCAAATGTACTTACAAGTATCCATACCGACTATTGTGGCACGTTCTTGGTAGTGGTGGTAGGTTCAGAAGAAGCGCTTCAGAGATACTCTGAAAGTCTCTCTGAAAGCGTTTGATATCAACCCTGACTCCTGGGAGGAATCTGCAGTGGACCGTGACAAATGGCGTGCTGCTGTGCACAAAGGCGCCAAGTTGTGCGAGGCCAACAGGACTGCTGCAGCTGTTCAGAAGAGGCAGGCCAGAAAGTCACGGGCAAACAAGCTCCCTGACAATGGTATGCCTGTCTTTGTCTGCCCCAACTGTCAGCGAACATTTCGTGCGCAGATTGGACTATTCAGCCATCTGCGCATTCACAGATAGATTCATGAGCATCCTCCCCCCCACCCCACCACCACCCTCCCCCCATCCCCCAGCTGGATGACAATGATGGTCATCATCGATCTCGATGGACACACCACCAGGTAGGTATACACCTTGTACTTGGGTGATGAGGATGGCAGGAAGTGGATGCAATAATAATAATAATAATGATAATAATAATAATAATAATAATAATATTTATATAGTGCTGGATCTTGTGCAGAGACAAATCAAAGCGCTTTCGCACCAGTCATTCACACGCATGCATAACTCTAAAACTGTAGAAACTAAAGACAAGGAAGGGCAGGCAAGGGAGGCTATTTTGGGAAGAGGTGGGCAGACTTGAAAGAGCTGAGTGTGGAGACTTGACGAAGCGAAAGAGGAAGTTCATTCCAATCGCAAGGTCCAGAGACAGAGAAAGAACGGCTGCCAACAGTCGAGTGTTTGAATCTGGGTATGCGTAAACAGAGTGGATCAGAAGCCGATCATAGTGAGCGAGATGGAGTGTAGAGGTGAAGGCAGCCGCAGAGATAGGAAGGGGCAGTTTTGTGAATGCATCTATAACATAGAGTGCTGATCTTGTACTTTATTCGGTGTGAGACAGGGAGCCAGTGGAGATGTTGCAAAAGAGGAGTGATGTGCTCAGATCTTTTCTTTCTGAGGACGAGTCGGGCAGCAGAGTTTTGTATGCGCTGAAGTCTCTTTTGAAGCCTGGACCACGACCAGGGAGACTGATGTACCGGATGGTCTTCGGTGTACTGCTGGATGAAAAACTCTATGGGTCACAACCTCCCACAAGGACCAACTTGAAGGTGTTGCTCTTCCTCCCAACAGATTTCCAGCTTGCGTCCGTGGCTCCAGACTGGGGCTCCTGTACTGATCAAACACACACACACACACACACGCACGCACGCACGCACGCACGCACGAACGCGCGCGCACACACACACACACACACACACACACACAAGCCTTCAGCTTGTTGGGGATGATTCTGAAATGACGATGTTAACAATAATGATGGTATTACTAAGAACAACAGTAGGGATGATTTTAGTTTGATTATGGTTCTTTATAGATAAGATTCGATCTCTTAATTGTTTTTTGTTTGTTGTTTTTTTAAGTATCATACCAAAAAAAACACAAACCCACACAACAAAAAAACAAACAAAACAACCCATACATGATAAGGTGATTACTGTGACTGTGTGCTCTCGTACGCAAAAGAAATAAAGCATGATATAACCCACATTTACACACTGAGGAGAATAAATCGCATTTCCAGTTTAAGACAGATCAACAGATCATCATTTCTGTTCACACGAAGAAAAATTATCAAAACGATCAAAGTTAATTGTCATCATATCCACAGTCATGTTGTCTGTCCAGTATAGTTTCAGTTTCAGTTTCAGTAGCTCAAGGAGGCGTCACTGAGTTCGGACAAATCCATATACGCTACACCACATCTGCCAAGCAGATGCCTGACCAGCAGCGTAACCCAACGCGCTTAGTCAGGCCTTGAGAAAAAAAGAAAAAAGAAAGAAAATAAAGGGTGAATAAATAATAGATAAATACATAAAAGAGAACTACTACTACTAATAATAATATGTATAAGGCGCAAAAACTTGATGAAATCAACTATAAGCGTACATAAATAAATAAATAACTTTTTTTTAAAAAGGTAATAATAATAATAATAATTATAAAAATAGTATAACTTCTCGGAAAAGTAAAGAAGTAAATAAAAATGTTACCCACAATGTAGTATGACTCATAAAATGCCAAAAGGCACATAACCGTACAGTGATAAAAACAACAACAAAAGAAAGACAGGAAAGAAATTAAATATCCCAGAGCTTTTTTTTTTTTGTTGTTTTTTTCATATTTCCTCTTTTTCGCTTTCTTTTGCATAGATGTGTGTGTGTGTGTGTGTGTGTGTGTGTGTGTGTGTGTGTGTGTGTGTGTGGGTGTGTGTGTGTACTGACTGTTCAATACAGTTTTGAAAAAAAAAAGAAAAAAAAAAAGAACGAAGATCGACAAGTGCATTAATTTTTCGCTGTTGACAAGGGAAGCGGTAGCAAAGTCAAAGGGAAAGCACAGCGTTCTTATACCGCTCTAAATTCAAGCAGCGATAACGTCCCTTTGAATTTTTTAATCGCCGCTAGTAGTTGCAGTCACGAAGCATTTTCACAGTAAACCTGTACGTTTCAGCCTGTCGAAAGCTGAAAGAAGAAGAGACAGCTCAATCAAGCAGTCACACGCAAACTGGAATGGTCGAGATTTGCTGCAACTACAAGCAAATTAAGAGCTTTCCCCGATGCTGAGTGGGAACCGAAGCTCAGGCCCCTTCTTCAGTTTTTTCCCTTGGGGGAAATAAGTGAGCCCACAACTTGTCATTCAAAAGATTTGGACAGAGGTATGTATGTATGTAACTGTAACTTATGCGAGCACACCCCCCTTACCCACCTCCTCCCTTCTTCTTCTCTAGGCCATCACTCCACATAATAGATATCCAACAAATAGATCTGTGTGTGTGTGTGTGTGTGTGTGTGTGTGTGTGTGATAATGTGTGAGGGATGAGGTATGCGTGACAGCATAATGATGTGCATACGTATGTATGTATGTATGTATGTATGTATGTATATATATGTATGTGGAGTGATGGCCTAGAGGTAACGCGTCCACCTAGGAAGCGAGAGAATCTGAGCGCGCTGGTTCGAATCACGGCTCAGCCGCCGATATTTTCTCCCCCACCACTAGACCTTGAGTGGTGGTCTGGACGCTAGTCATTCGGATGAGACGATAAACCGAGGTCCCGTGTGCAGCATGCACTTAGCGCACGTAAAAGAACCCACGGCAACAAAAGGGTTGTTCCTGGCAAAATTCTGTAGAAAAATCCACTGCGATAGGAAAAACAAATAAAACTGCACTCAGGAAAAAATACTAAAAAATGGGTGTAGCGACGCGCTCTCCCTGGGGAGAGCAGCCCGAATTTCACAGAGAAATCTGTTGTGATAAAAAGAAATACAAATACAAATATATACATAGATAGAATCTAGGTAAATTTACATGTGTATATTTTATATCGAGCGATTGACATCGGAAAGAGAGCACCCTCTGGAGCCATCAGCACTGCAACCACTGGTTCCTGAGTTCTTTGGCTTGAGGACAACCAGGGACATTCCAGGATTTTTGCTCACAGCTCAAACATATAGAGCACAAAAAGAACAGGAATCCTCGAGGAGCCGATATACGTGTCTGAGGCAGTATCTATATATAGATATATATAGACAGATAGATATCTTGCTATCGCTTCAATTTCTATCAATGTATCTATCTATCTATCTATCTATTCCCGTCAGGAAACTTGAAGATAGTATCCTGGTGAAGGCTTGGACAGTAGAAGATCTCGTGGAAATTTTGTTTTTAGAAATTCCCCATGGAAAATTTGTTTTTACACTCTCTCTCTCCCCCTCTTTCTCTCTCTCCCCTTCTCTCTCCTTTTCTCTCTCTCTCCCTCCCCTTCTCTCTTTCTCTCTCTTTCTCCCTCTCTCTCCCTCTCTGTCTTTCTCTCTCTCTTTCTCTCTCTATCTCCTCTCTCTCTCTTTCTCTCTCTCTATATCCCCCTCTCTTTCTCTTTCTATGCCCCCCCTCTCTTTCTCTTTCTCTCTCTCTCTCCTTCTCTCTCTCTTTTTCTCTCTCCCCCCTCTCTCTCTCCCCTTTCTCTCTCTCTCTCTCCCCCTTCTCTCCTCCCTCTCTTTCTCTCTCCTTTCTCTCTCCTCCCCTCTCTCTCCCCCCTCTCTCTCTCTTTCACTCTCTCCCCCTCCCTCTCCCCCCTCTCCCCCTCCCTCTCCCCCCCTCTGTCTTTCTCTCTCCCCCCCTCTCTCTCTTTCTCTCTCTCTCTCTCCCCCCTCTCTCTTCCCCCCCTCTCTCTCTTTCTTTCACAGTACAAACAAACTTTGACTGGCCTAAAAAGAAAACACTGACATGAAAACAATGCCGCAGTCACGTGATGTGAAGGGGGAAAGGGGGGGGGGGGTGCGCAGAAAACAGCAGCAACCACTTGGTTCCTCAGGTCTTTGTTGCTCTCAGAACAATGCATCATCACTTTGCAAACAAAAAAAAAGATAGGACCATTTGCAAAAGGGAGAAAAAATAGAATGGCATGCTCAACACAGAAAGTAACAACAACAACAACAACAACAAAGACCCAAATTCACTCGGAACAAGTATTGTTCTAATGTCAAGTGTATATGCTTTAGTAACCTGACAATTAAGCATATATATATATATATATTTTTTTTTTTACTGTACCTTGATGAAGCCATATGTACACAAAAGTGTTTCTTCACAAGTGACTGAGAACGTTGATGTTTTTGACTTTTTGCATTCATTATCAGTTGTTTCGCTTCTCAGTTTAACGACTTCTCTTTTACGAAGTCCTTTAAGAAATTTCCTGTAATTGTATTTAGATTTTTTTTTTTTCAAATTTCACCCTCATTTCACACTCATTTGCCCAGTTTTCCCCAACCCTCCATTCATTCACATCTCCCATTTGCTGGAACGACGGGAACAGGTCAAGATCTTCCGCCTGAGGACTGGACACAACCGCCTGCTCCACCACATGCACACAAAATTTGGCATTGGACAGAGTGGAGAGTGCCCTTGTGGTGACGGACCAATGACAACCGACCACATCCTTCAAGACTGTACGATGCATGCAGCATCCAGGAGGAAGTACTGGCCAACACCGACAGCAGTGGAAGCCAAGCTGTACGGCACCCTGGAGGAGCTGCGACGGACGGCAGCCTTCATCGAGGACACCGGGCTGCTCATCTAACGGGAGGCGAACGAGGAAGAAGGAAGAAGAACTTAAAGGGAAGACGTTAAACTGAAGACTACAACATACGCGACCGTCTTTTGGAAGCACGTGGAACATGTAATCAATGATAAATGCAAACACATCACATCTTCCTTCCTGAATAAGACAATTGTAATTGTGGGAAATGATGCTCATTTTGACTCTGAAAAAAAGATGAGAAAAGACTTCATTTTTTTTTTACTCTGAAAAAAAGATGATAATAGACTTCATTTTGATCCTTTCAAACTTCTATTTCTGTGAATGAAAAGAGAGAGAGAGAGAGAGAGAGAGAGAGAGAGAGAGAGAGAGAACTCAATTCAATGTATATAGTAAGTTAATGAAAATAAATACGAAACAGAAATAGATCTATTGTTTTTGCTTATTTGAAGTTTATCAAATTCCACACACATTGGCGTTGTTATTGGGATATAATTGAAACTGAAGAAAATTAACAATAAACCATACTCCTGTCAAACAAACAAACAAACAAACAAAACAAAACAAAAACAAACAAACAAACAAACAAAAGAAAGAAAAAAAATCCGAGAGCAATTGATGGACAGTAATTAGAAATATTACGAGCCCCTCCGATATGTCGTGTACAGATTGTCTCCCATAGACCATGGAAAACCACAGAATGAAACAAATATGTTCTTTATGTCTTGTGCACTTTTAAGGGGGATAGCTCTCAAAGTTAATGGTAGACTTGTTCAACACATGCGGTGTGTTCCGGTAATGACACGTAATGATACGACATATTCTGCGAGATGGGTTATTTATTGTTCATGTTTGTTTCTCTCACCACTTTCATGACACAAATGTTGATATTCGAGTTGGAAAATGTCAACGCCATAAACTGAATCAACGAAAATGTGGTAATACAAGGGCATCCAGGAGTCATGACCTGGGTACGGCCCGGCCCCCTTAGAGTGTTAGGAGTTCAGGGCCGAAACACTTGACTGAGGGGGGCTTCTTCTCTGAAGACATTGTACTGTCCAGCTCTCCCTGGAGTTTCTTATCACTGTCAGAAATAGAACAGGGGCATACATAGACAGGGGTATCAGGTACTTAAATTATGATCATCTTCCAGAACTTCTCTCTCTCACTCTCCTCTCTCTCTCTATCTGTCACTCCCCCCCCCCTCTCTCTCTCTCTCTTTCTCCTCCTCCTCCCTCCCCCACCCCTCCATACTGATCTGAATGAAAACCACGCCATCAGTCAAGTGGAATAATTCAGGTACCTTGTGGTGGACCCAGCAGCAAGCACTGGTTCTTGGGGTCTTTGTCGGTCACTGTCAGAACGGTGTATCATCACCTGTAAGTAATACAGTCACTTGTAAGTAATACAGGTAGAAGAATAGAACTGAGGATAACCAGAGGCATTCTAGAAATTTGCTCTTAGCTGGAAAAAAAAAAGAGAAAGATATATATATATATATATATATATATGTGTGTGTGTGTGTGTGTGTGTGTGTGTGTGTACATGTATATGTATATATAGATATAGATATACTGATCAGGCCATCTGTCGAGTGAAATAAAGACACCTTGTGGAGTCAGCAGCAATCACTAGTTCTCGAGGATGTTGGGAATATATATATATATATATATATATATATATATATATAAAAATTTGTTATGAAACTCACTTATCAGGCCTGCTTTGTCAAAGTCCTGATGCTGGCGTGTATCCATTGAAAATTGAGCGGGTGGCCAGTGCTGAAAGGGCCCGGCCTGAGGCAGTGAACTAAAATTATCAAGGACTCTCTCTCTCTCGCTCGCTCGCTCGCTCGCTTACCCGCTCACACTTATTTTGTATGTGAATGTCTGCCCCTGTCTCTCTTTCGATTTCTCTGTTCATGTATGTAGTTCGGTGAGAATCATTCTATGGATTTTACCCCCGAAAACGGAGAGTATGCCAGCCTACTTGGCGGGGGTAAAAAACGGTCATACATGTAAAAGCCCACTCGTGTACATACACGTTAACGTGGGAGTTGCAGCCCACGAGCGAAGAAGTAGAATTATATGGGTTTATGTATCTGTGTAACTATATATGTATCGGTCTGTTCCCTTCAAGAAACCTGAAGAAATCATGTTTGCAAAAGCTTGGTCAATTAAAAAATCCCTGTGGGAAAATTTGTGTCAGTACTCTCTCCCTCCCTCCCTCCCTCCCTCTGTGTGTGTGTGTATGTGTGTGTGTGTCTCCCTCTGTCTCTCTTTGTTTCTCTCTCTTTGTCTCAATATGTGAAATGTGCTTTGACCAAAGTTAGACTTGGTGTATCAGATATTGCCTGCCATCGTTTAAGATACAGTGAAAGAAGAGCTGAGAAAGTGTTGTGTCGTTTATGCCACCAGTCAGAAGAAGATGAAATTCACTTTATGTTTTGTAGTCCTTGTTTACGTGACTTATGGTTGAAACATATCCAGCCTAAGTTTTATAATAACCCATGCCGCTTTAGATTCAATTTGCTTATGTCATCCAGAAATGAGTGTATTTTGCAATGTGGCGTTATACATTTACAATGCCTTAAAGCGACTGCGTAAAGCTATAACTTAGATTACAATATCAATATATATTGTCAAATACAATAAGCATCTGAAGTGAAAATGTTAAGCATTGTATTTTTGAAAAGTGTTTGTATGATTGATATAATTGTGACTTACCCCTTCAGTTAGGGGCTTAGGCCTAAATCTGAATAAACCATATCGTATTCGTATTCTCTCTTTGTCTCTCCTCCCTCTCTATTTCTTTCTCCTGCTGTTTAAACTGAATGCAATGGTTGAAATTGAATGATAGCCCTTCCAATGTGTCCACAGATTGTCCCCCTTTGACTGTTGAAAAGCATAGAATCAAACAAGTATTTTCTAAGTATCTCGTGCATTTTGATTTAAGAGGACAGTTCTAAAACTAAAATGGTGGACTTGTTTAACACATGCTCTGTTTTCCAGCTATGGCACGACATGATACGAAATATTCTGTGTTGTTTCTTGTTGATATTTTCTTTTCCCTCCACTTTCAGGACACAAATAATGATATTCCAGTGAAAAGTGGCATTGATTTAATCAGCTGAAACGTGCTAGAAATAAAACAGGGTCAAACACAGCCATGGATAACATATACTTCGATTATGAATATCTTCAAGGACTAGCCATCCTAGTATGGAATTTAACCGACCGTATCCAGTGGTTTAGACACCAGCATCAACACGAAGACTTGAACAGAGCCTGATACATGGGTTTTAAAACAAATTAATCTCAACACCTTTATTGTCATTTTATTACATACTCAACCATTCAAACAGTCCAACATCATGAAACAGACAGACTGGGGACATGCTTGTGTCTCACACACACACACACACACACACACACACACACACTCACACACACACACTTGTTGCTTTGATTCAGTTAATTCAACAGGACTGTTTATAGCACAGAATGTATATTTCGAACGCATATTCACAGCTCGAAAAAAAACCAACAGCAACAACAACAAAAACAAGCAGTTCATGACATCAAGAACCTAATCATTTTGACCCTTAGCAACACGCGTATAAAGAACATCCTGACCTGAAAACAATGCCATCAGTCAAGCGAAATAAAGATGCCTCATGGAGCCAGGAGCGACCGCTGCTTCCTGAGGGTCTTTGTCGCACTCAGAACAGTACATCCTCACTGGAAAACAATGAATGAATGAGTGAATGAATGAATGAATGAATTTTCTTTAATGAGGGAAGTGGAATAAGCAAGGGCATGGGTTTTTTTTTCATCCAGCCCTCAGGACAAAGAAATTCAACAAGCAAATAAACAAACAAGGAACCAAAAAAAAAAAATATATATATATATTAAAAAAAAAAGTAAAATAAAAATAAAAATACCCCCTCCTCCCACCCAAAACAACAACAAAAAACAAAACACACACACACACACACACACACACACACACACACACACACACACACAAGCAAAACAAAAACAAAACAAAAAAAACCCACCAATGAAGCCATCATTACCACTACAACTATCACTATTACCACTACTACTGCTAAGTAAAAAAAAAAAAATTATATATATATATATATATATATATATATATATATATATATATATATATATGAACATAGAGGAGCAGGTTTGGAGACCAGCAGAAACATTCTAGGTTTTTGTTCCCATCATAATCATAGAGGAAGGAAAAGGAAAAAATAATATATATATATTCACGTGGAGAGGAAGAGTGTCCTGTGCTCGAAGGTCTCTCTCTTGGCTGTGGGCGGGTATGTTGTGTAATAATTGTGTAGGGTGTGTGACGAGCCTGTGGATGTACAATTAATTTCCCAACTGGATGAATAAAGATGTATTGTATTGCATTGTCTTGTGTTCTTAGACAGTAAAGCGAATGGGTGGGGCCCAAGCTGAACAGGCTGTGAGGCAGTAAACTAAAATTCTCAAGGACACTCTCTCTCTCTCACTCACTGGTTCGCTTGCCAGCTCATACTTGCTCTGTATGTGTGTGTCTGCCTCTTTCTCTCTCTATTCTTATCTCTCTTTCGATTTCTCTGTTCATGGATGTAGCCATGTATCAATCATTCTGTGGGTCTGTGTATCTGTGTAACTATATATCTATTGGTATATTCCCTTCAGGAACCCCCACCCCCCAAACAAAAAAACAAAAAACAAACAAACACAAAAAAAAAACCTGTTCGCCTGTTAAAAAATCTCTGTGGGAAAGTTTGTGTTATTCTTTGTGTTACTCTCCGTATCTATGTTTCTGTCTGTCTGTCTGTCTCTCTATTTCTTTCTCCTGCCGTTTATATTGAGTGCAATGGATGGACTGATATTTGGAATGATAATAGCCCTTCCAATGTGTCCTACAGATTGTCCCCCTTTGACTGTTGAAAAGCACAGAATAACGCAAGAATTTTGAAGAGTGTGTGGTCCATTTTAAGGGGGACAGCTCTCAAACTAGTGGTTGGCGTGTTCAACACATGCTCTGTTTTCAAGCTACGACACGTAATGATACGAAATGTTCTACGACACGTGTTATTCCTTTCGCTCTCCACTTTCAAGACACAAATTTTTGATATACCATGGCGAGAGATATCATGGATGTAATAAATCAAAATGTGTTAGAAATAAAACAGGGATATACACAGACATGGTACTAGCATCAAGAATACACTCCAGGTATAGACATTCTGGAGTGGGAGCAGGCCTGAATCAGCGGAGTTTATAACAAAATGATCCCAACATCTTCACGGTCATTTCATTGCATGCTCATATAACCAGTCCATCAACTGAAAACAGAGAGACTTGTGGCATGCTTGTCAAAGATATTTGTTGTTTTCTCAGCTTGAAAAACAATTCGGGAATTGACAATGAAGAGAGGTGAAAATACGAGAGAAAAATAAATCTGCAATCTAACGCAAAAAACAACGACAACAACCAACAAAAAAAGAAAAGAATGAAAGTCCACAACAAAACATTAATTACCAGACTGATTTCAGATGCATATAGATATACAAAAAACAAAAAAATAAACAAAAATCAATACAATATATCAAACAAAAAACAAAACAAAAAAGGTAAGTAGGAACCTCACTCAACCAGCCTACAACAACACTAAAAAGTTACCAGACAGATTCCAGATCAATATGAAGCATAACCGGGCAAGATGGGACCTCCTTAATGTGGTGTTTGCGTCGCAGTTGCTGTTGTAATTGCTGCTTGTTTTGCTTGCTTGCATGAGCCACGCTCGCTTACATAATAAACACATGAATTTGAATGAGTTTGCAGATATTCTTATTCTGCACATTGCTCCTTCCGGCATAACAAGACAAGAGTCTTATAAGGTCAAACTTCCCAAAGATTTCACAACACTACACCTGATACACGAGTTTATAGCATCAAGAATGAAATGAATCTGACTTCAAGATGCGCACATAAAACGAACACACCGACCTGAAATCCACTCCATCAATCAAGCAGAACAAAGGCACATTCTGAAGACAGCAACAACAGCATGTTTCGGAGGTCTTTGTCACTCTCAGAACAGTGCATCATAACTTGATGCAATGAAAATAGAAGAGAAAGGCTTGAGAACTACGAGAGACATGATGATTTTTGTTCTCAACTTGAATATGAAGGAAAATTAAAGAAAAAAATTCTACGATGAGAGGAAGGGCGTCTTGAGCCCAAAGGTCTCTGAGACAGTAACCTTACTACACAATGACTCTCTGTCTCTGTCTGTCTGTCTGTCTGTCTCTCCCTCTCTCTCTCCCTGTGTCTGTCTGTCTCTCTCTCATTGCACAAACTTTAACTTGAACATGAAGGAAAATTAAAGAAAAGAATTCTACGATGAGAGAAAGGGCGTCTTGTATGGGTTTTGTTTCTTTGGGTTTTTTTCTGTTTTTTGTTGTTGCTGTTGTTTTTTGATGTGTGTTGCTTAATAAGGTCAAAATGATTTGGTTCTTGATGCCACAAACTTTGCTGTATTAGGGAGGTCCCAAAATGTGGTAATACAAGGGCATCCAGGAGTCATGACCTGGGTACGGCCCAGCCCTCTTAGAGTGTAAGGAGTTCAGGGCCGAAACACTTGACTGAGGGGGGCTTCTTCTCTGAAGACCTTGTACTGTCCGGCTCTCCCTGGAGTTTCTTATCACTGTCAGAAATAGATCAGGGGCATACATAGACAGGGGTATCAGGTACTCAAATTATGATCATCTTCCAGAACTTCTCTCTCTCACTCTCCTCTCTCTCTCTATCTGTCAATCTGCCCCCCTCTCTCTCTCTCTTTCTCCTCTTCCTCCCTCCCCCACCCCTCCATACTGATCTGAATGAAAACCACGCCATCAGTCAAGTGGAATAATTCAGGTATCTTGTGGTGGACCCAGCAGCAAGAACTGGTTCTTGGGGTCTTTGTCGGTCACTGTCAGAACGGTGTATCATCACCTGTAAGTAATACAGTCACTTGTAAGTAATAGAGGTAGAAGAATAGAACTGAGGATAACCAGAGGCATTCTAGAAATTTGCTCTCAGCTGGAAAAAAAAATATATATATATGTGTGTGTGTCTGTGTGTGTGTGTGTGTGTGTGTGTACATGTATATGTATATATAGATATACTGATCAGGCCATCTGTCGAGTGAAATAAAGACACCTTGTGGAGTCAGCAGCAATCACTAGTTCTGGAGGATGTTGGGAATATATATATATATAAATTTGTTATGAAACTCACTTATCAGGCCTGCTTTGTCAAAGTCCTGATGCTGGCGTGTATCCATTGAAAATTGAGCGGGTGGCCTGTGCTGAAAGGGCCCGGCCTGAGGCAGTAAACTAAAATTATCAAGGACTCTCTCTCTCTCGCTCGCTCGCTCGCTCGCTTACCCGCTCACACTTATTTTGTATGTGAATGTCTGCCCCTGTCTCTCTTTCGATTTCTCTCTTCATGTATGTAGTTCAGTGAGAATCATTCTATGGATTTTACCACCGAAAACGGAGAGTATGGCTGCCTACTTGGCGGGGGTAAAAAACGGTCATACATGTAAAAGCCCACTCGTGTACATACACGTTAACGTGGGAGTTGCAGCCCACGAACGAAGAAGAAGAAGTAGAATTATATGGGTTTATGTATCTGTGTAACTATATATGTATCGGTCTGTTCCCTTCAAGAAACCTGAAGAAATCATGTTTGTGAAAGCTTGGTCAGTTAAAAAATCCCTGTGGGAAAATTTGTGTCAGTACTCTCTCCCTCCCTCCCCCCCCTCTGTGTGTCTGTGTGTGTGTGTGTGTATGTGTGTGTGTGTGTGTGTGTGTGTCTGTGTGTGTGTGTGTGTGTCCCGCTGTCTCTCTTTGTCTCTCTCTCTCTCTTTGTCTCGATATGTGAAATGTGCTTTGACCAAAGTTAGACTTGGTGTATCAGATATTGCCTGCCATCGTTTAAGATACAGTGAAAGAAGAGCTGAGAAAGTGTTGTGTCGTTTATGCCACCAGTCAGAAGAAGATGAAATTCACTTTATGTTTTGTAGTCCTTGTTTACGTGACTTATGGTTGAAACATATCCAGCCTAAGTTTTATAATAACCCATGCCGCTTTAGATTCAATTTGCTTATGTCATCCAGAAATGAGTGTATTTTGCAATGTGGCGTTATACATTTACAATGCCTTAAAGCGATTGCGTATTGCTATAACTTAGATTACAATATCAACATATACTGTCAAATACAATAAGCATCTGAAGTGAAAATGTTAAGCATTGTATATTTGAAAAGTGTTTGTATGATTGATATAATTGTGACTTACCCCTTCAGTTAGGGGCTTAGGCCTAAATCTGAATAAACCATTTCGTATTCGTATTCTCTCTTTGTCTCTCCTCCCTCTCTATTTCTTTCTCCTGCTGTTTAAATTGAATGCAATGGATGGACTGATATTTGAAATGATAATAGCCCTTCCAATGTGTTCTACAGATTGTCCCCCTTTGACTGTTGAAAAGCATAGAATCAAACAAGTATTTTCTAAGTATCTCATGCATTTTGATTTAAGAGGACAGCTCTAAAAGTAAAATGGTGGACTTGCTTAACACATGCTCTGTTTTCCAGCTATGGCACGACATGATACGAAATATTCTGTGTTGTTTTTTATTGATATTTTCTTTTCCCTCCACTTTCAGGACATAAATATTGATATTCCAGTGAAAAGTAACATTGATTTAATCAGCTGAAACGTGCTAGAAATAAAACAGGGTCAAACACAGCCATGGATAACGTATACTTCCATTATGAATATCTTCAAGGACTAGCCATCCTAGTATGGAATTTAACCGACCGTATCCAGTGGTTTAGACACCAGCATCAACACGAAGACTTGAACAGAGCCTGATACATGGGTTTTAAAACAAATTAATCTCAACACCTTTATTGTCATTTTATTACATACTCAACCATTCAAACAGTCCAACATCATGAAACAGACAGACTGGGGACATGCTTGTGTCATACACACACACACACACACACACACACACACACGCACACACACACACCTGTTGCTTTGATTCAAATAATTCAATAGGACTGTTTATAGCACAGAATGTATACTTCGAACGCATATTCACAGCTCGAAAAAAAACAAAAACAACAGCAACAACAACAAAAACAAGCAGTTCATGACATCAAGAACCTAATCATTTTGACCCTTAGCAACACGCGTATAAAGAACATCCTGACCTGAAAACAATGCCATCAGTCAAGCGAAATAAAGATGCCTCATGGAGCCAGGAGCGACCGCTGCTTCCTGAGGGTCTTTGTCGCACTCAGAACAGTAGATCCTCACTGGAAAACAATGAATGAATGAGTGAATGAATGAATGAATGAATTTTCTTTAATGAGGGAAGTGGAATAAGCAAGAACATGGGTTTTTTTCATCCAGCCCTCAGGACAAAGAAAATCAAGAAGCAAACAAACAAAAAAGCAAAAAAAATAAAATAAAATAAATAAAATAAAATAAAGAAATAAAAAATAAAAATAACCCCCCTCCCCCAAAACAACAACAACAACAACAACAACAACACACACACACACACACACACACACACACACACACACACACACACCCCAAAAACCCCACAAAAACCACACCAATGAAGCTATCATTACCACTACTACTACTCCCAAGTAAATAAATAAATATATATATGAACATAGAGAAGCAGGTTTGGAGACCAGCAGAAACATTCTAGGTTTTTGTTCCCATCATAATCATAGAGGAAGGAAAAGGAAAAAATAATATATATATATTCACGTGGAGAGGAAGAGTGTCCTGTGCTTGAAGGTTTCTTTCTTGGCTGTGGGCGGGTATGTTGTGTAATAATTGTGTAGGGTGTGTGACGAGCCTGTGGATGTACAATTAATTTCCCAACTGGATGACTGAAGATGTATTGTACTGCATTGTGTTGTATTCTTAGACAGTAAAGCGAATGGGTGGGGCCCAAGCTGAACAGGCTCTGAGGCAGTAAACTAAAATTCTCAAGGACTACTCTCATTGGTTCGCTTGCCAGCTAATACTTGCTCTGTATGTGTGTGTGTCTGCCTCTCTCTTTCTCTCTATTTTTATCTCTCTTTCGATTTCTCTGTTCATGAATGTAGCCATGTATCAATCATTCTGTGGGTCTGTGTATCTGTGTAACTATATATCTATCGGTATATTCCTTTCAGGACCCCCCCCCCCCCCCAAAAAAAAAAATAAAATAAAATAAAATAAAATAAAATAAAATAAAATAACAAAACAAAAACAAAAAAAACCTGTTCCTGTTAAAAATTCTCTGGGGGGAAAGGGTTTGTGTTATTCTTTGTGTTACTCTCCGTCTCTATGTTTCTGTCTGTTTCTCTGTCTCTCTATTTCTTTCTCCTGCCGTTTATATTGAGTGAAAATGGTTGGAATGATATTTGGAATGATAATAGCCCTTTCCCAAAATGTGTCCTACAGATTGTCCCCCTTTGACTGTTGAAAAGCACAGAATAACGCAAGAATTTAAAAGAGTGTGTGGTCCATTTTAAGGGGGATAGCTCTCAAACTAGTGGTTGACTTGTTCACCAACACATGCTCTGTTTTCAAGCTTACGACACTTAATGATACGAAATGTTCTGCGAGATGTGTTTTTTTTTTTTTTTTTTTTTTTTTTTTTTTTTTTTTTTTTTTTTTTTTTTTTTTTTTTTTTTTTTTTTTTTTTTTTTTTTTTTTTTTTTTTTTTTTTTTTTTTTTTTTTTTTTTTTTTTTTTTTTTTTTTTTTTTTTTTTGATACGAAATATTCTGTGTTGTTTCTTGTTGATATTTTCTTATCCCTCCACTCTCAGGACACAAATATTGATATTCCAGTGAAAAATGACATAGATTTAATCAGCTGAAACGTGCTAGAAATAAAACAGGGTCAAACACAGCCATGGATAACATATACTTCGATTATGAATATCTTCAAGGACTAGCCATCCTAGTATGGAAGTTAACCAACCGTATCCAGTGGTTTAGACACCAGCATCGACACGAAGATTTGAACAGAGCCTGATACATGGGTTTTAAAACAAATTAATCTCAACATCTTTATTGTCATTTTATTACATACTCAACCATTCAAACAGTCCAACATCATGAAACAGACAGACTGGTGACATGCTTGTGTCACACACACACACACTCACACACACACACACACACACACACACACACTTGTTGCTTTGATTCAGTTAATTCAACAGGACTGTTTATAGCACAGAATGTATATTTCGAACGCATATTCACAGCTCGAAAAAAACAACAACAACAACAAAAACAAGTAGTTCATGACATCAAGAACTTAATCATTTTGACCCTTAGCAACACGCGTATAAAGAACATCCTGACCTGAAAACAATGCCATCAGTCAAGCGAAATAAAGATGCCTCATGGAGCCAGGAGCGACCGCTGCTTCCTGAGGGTCTTTGTCGCACTCAGAACAGTACATCCTCACTGGAAAACAATGAATGAATGAGTGAATGAATGAATGAATGAATTTTCTTTAATGAGGGAAGTGGAATAAGCAAGGGCATGGGTTTTTTTTCATCCAGCCCTCAGGACAAAGAAATTCAACAAGCAAATAAACAAACAAGGAACCAAAAAAAAAAATATATATATATATATTAAAAAAAAAAGTAAAATAAAAATAAAAATACCCCCTCCTCCCACCCAAAACAACAACAAAAAACAAAACACACACACACACACACACACACACACACACACAAGCAAAACAAAAACAAAACAAAAAAAACCCACCAATGAAGCCATCATTACCACTACAACTATCACTATTACCACTACTACTGCTAAGTAAAAAAAAACAAAATTATATATATATATATATATATATATATATATATATATATGAACATAGAGGAGCAGGTTTGGAGACCAGCAGAAACATTCTAGGTTTTTGTTCCCATCATAATCATACAGGAAGGAAAAGGAAAAAATAATATATATATATTCACGTGGAGAGGAAGAGTGTCCTGTGCTTGAAGGTTTCTTTCTTGGCTGTGGGCGGGTATGTTGTGTAATAATTGTGTAGGGTGTGTGACGAACCTGTGGATGTATAATTAATTTCCCAACTGGATGAATAAAGATGTATTGTATTGCATTGTCTTGTGTTCTTAGACAGTAAAGCGAATGGGTGGGGCCCAAGCTGAACAGGCTGTGAGGCAGTAAACTAAGATTCTCAAGGACTCTCTCTCCCTCACTGGTTCGCTTGCCAGCTAATACTTGCTCTGTATGTGTGTGTGTCTGCCTCTCTCTTTCTCTCTATTTTTATCTCTCTTTCGATTTCTCTGTTCATGAATGTAGCCATGTATAAATCATTCTGTGGGTCTGTGTATCTGTGTAACTATATATCTATCGGTATATTCCCTTCAGGACCCCCCCGACCCCCCCCGAAAAAAAGAAAAGAAAAGAAAAACAAAACAAAAAAACCTGTTCGCCTGTTAAAAAATCTCTGTGGGAAAGTTTGTGTTATTCTTTGTGTTACTCTCCGTCTCTATGTTTCTGTCTGTTTCTCTGTCTCTCTATTTCTTTCTCCTGCCGTTTATATTGAGTGCAATGGATGGACTGATATTTGGAATGATAATAGCCCTTCCAATGTGTCCTACAGATTGTCCCCCTTTGACTGTTGAAAAGCACAGAATAACGCAAGAATTTGGAAGAGTGTGTGGTCCATTTTAAGGGGGATAGCTCTCAAACTAGTGGTTGACTTGTTCACCCAACACATGCTCTGTTTTCAAGCTACGACACTTAATGATACGAAATGTTCTGCGAGATGTGTTATTTTCCTTTCGCTCTCCACTTTCAAGACACAAATTTTTGATATACCATGGCGAGAGATATCATGGATGTAATAAATC
This sequence comes from Babylonia areolata, assembly GCF_041734735.1. Classification (NCBI taxonomy): domain Eukaryota; kingdom Metazoa; phylum Mollusca; class Gastropoda; order Neogastropoda; family Buccinidae; genus Babylonia; species Babylonia areolata. The sequence continues at coordinate 16,610,837 of NC_134902.1, read as the reverse complement.
AAAATGTGTTAGAAATAAAACAGGGGTATACACAGACATGGTACTAGCATCAAGAATACATTCCAGGTATAGACATTCTGGTGTGGGAGCAGGCCTGAATCAGCGGAGTTTATAACAAAATGATCCCAACATCTTCACTGTCATTTCATTGCATGCTCATATAACCAGTCCATCAACTGAAAATAGAGAGACTTGTGGCATGCTTGTCAAAGATATTTGTTGTTTTCTCAGCTTGAAAAACAATTCGGGAATTGGCAATGGAGAGAGGTGAAAATACGAGAGAGAAAAAAATCTACAATCTAACGCAAAAAACAACAACAACCAACAAAAAAAAGAAAAGAATGAAAGTCAACAACAAAACATTAATTACCAGACTGATTTCAGATGCATATAGCTATACAAAAAACAATACAATCAATCAAACAAACAAACAAAAAAGGCAAGGAGGAACCTCACTCAACCAGCCTACAACAACACTAAAAAGTTACCAGACAGATTCCAGATCAATATGAAGCATAACCGGGCAAGATGGGGACTCCTGTTTGCGTCGCAGTTGCTGCTGTTGTAATTGCTGCTTGTTTTGCTTGTTTCATGAGCCACGCTCGCTTTTATATAATAAACACGTGAATTTGAATGAGTTTACAGATATTCTTATTCTGCACCTTGCTCCTTCCGGCATAACAAGACAAGTGTCTTATAAGGTCAAACTTCCCAAAGATTTCACAACACTACACCTGATACAAGAGTTTATGGCATCAAGAACGAAATCAATCTGACTTCAAGATGCCCACTTATAACGAACACACCGACCTGAAATCCACGCCATCAATCAAGCAGAACAAAGGCACCTTCTGAAGACAGCAACAACAGCTTGTTTCTGAGGTCTTTGTCACTCCCGGAACAGTGCATCATAACTTGCATGCAATGAAAATAGAAAAAAAAGCTTGAGAACTACGAGAGACATGATGATATTTGTTCTCAACTTGAACATGAAGGAAAATTAAAGAAAAGAATTCTCTGTCTCTGTCTGTCTGTCTGTCTGTCTGTCTCTCCCTCTCTGTGTGTCTGTCTGTCTCTCTCTCATGGCACAAACTTTAACTTGAACATGAAGGAAAATTAAAGAAAAGAATTCTACGATGAGAGGAAGGGCGTCTTGACCCCAAAGGTCTCTGAGACAGTAACCTTACTACACAATGACTCTCTGTCTCTGTCTGTCTGTCTGTCTGTCTGTCTCTCCCTCTCTCTCCCCCTGTGTCTGTCTGTCTCTCTCTCATGGCACAAACTTTAACTTGAACAATGAAGGAAAATTAAAGAAAAGAATTCTACGATGAGAGGAAGGGCGTCTTGAGCCCAAAGGTCTCTGAGTCAGTAACCTTACCTCACAATGTCTGTCTGTCTGTCTGTCTGTCTCTCTCTCTCGCTCTCTCTTGCCCATTCAAGAGGGAACGTACCGTTTTCAAAAAGATGATTAAATAACTGTACAAGGAAACCAATCATAGGAGAATTTGCAAACTTCAGCATTTCTCTTACAATTTTGTCTGGGCCTGCGCTTTTTCTTGACTTCAGATGTCTAATACTAGCGTCAACTTCTTCTTTAGGTATAGAATCATTAAACAACGGTTCAAGCTCATCTTCTGTCTCTAGTAAATTTTCTTCTTCCTGTGCTCCAATATTGTCAAAATTATTAACCCCCCCCCCTTTTTTTTTAAAGAAAGATCATGCCATTGTTCTATAGAGATTTCGTTATACACAAAAGTTTTTTTTTTCTGTTTACAGATTTAATTACTGACCAAAATGTCTTAGAGTCATCAATTGAGTCTTTTAGCCTTTTTTTTTTTTTTTTTTTTAATCTATTGACCCCAAATTCTCGCTCTTTTGTTTTTCTCAATCTAACTTTTTTTCGTGATTCAATATACGCTTGTCTTTTCTCTGTCTTATCCTTTTCTGTTCTACACCTCTGAAATCTTTCTAACAACTTTTTAACCTCTTGTTTCTTTTGTGCACGTTCATCATCAAACCAGTCATTCACGTTTTTCCTTCCTGACCTGAAAACAATGCCATCAGTCAAGCGAAATAAAGATGCCTCATGGAGCCAGGAGCGACCGCTGCTTCCTGAGGGTCTTTGTCGCACTCAGAACAGTACATCCTCACTGGAAAACAATGAATGAATGAGTGAAATAATGAACGAATTTTCTTTAATGATGGAAGTGGAATAAGCAAGAACATTGTTGTTGTTGTTTTTTTCCATCTAGCCCTCAGGGCAAAGAAAATCAACAAGCAAACAAACAAACAAGCAACAACAAAAAATAAAGAACAAATAAAGAAAGAAAGAAATAAAAAAATAAAAATACCCCCCTCCCCCAAAAAACAACAACAACAACACACACACACACACACACACACACACACACACACACACACACACACACACAAACACAAACAAACAAACAAACAAAAACCACACAAAAACCACACCAATGAAGCTATCATTACCACTACAACTATCACTTTTACCACTACTACTATTACCACTACTACTCCTAAGTAAATAAATAAATATATATATGAACATAGAGAAGCAGGTTTGGAGACCAGCAGAAACATTCTAGGTTTTTGTTCCCATCATAATCATAGAGGAAAGAAAAGGAAAAAAAATTCACGTGGAGAGGAAGAGTGTCCTGTGCTCGAAGGTTTCTTTTTTGGCTGTGGGCGGGTATGTTGTGTAATAATTGTGTAGGGTGTGTGACGAGCCTGTGGATGTACAATTAATTTCCCAACTGGATGACTGAAGATGTATTGTACTGCATTGTGTTGTATTCTTAGACAGTAAAGCGAATGGGTGGGGCCCAAGCTGAACAGGCTCTGAGGCAGTAAACTAAAATTCTCAAGGACTCTCTCTCTCTCTCTCTCTCTCCCCCCTCTCTCTCTCTCTCTCACTGGTTCGCTTGCCAGCTCATACTTGCTCTGTATGTGTGTGTCTGCCTCTTTCTCTCTCTATTCTTATCTCTCTTTCGATTTCTCTGTTCATGGATGTAGCCATGTATCAATCATTCTGTGGGTCTGTGTATCTGTGTAACTATATATCTATTGGTATATTCCCTTCAGGAACCCCCACCCCCCAAACAAAAAAACAAAAAACAAACAAACACAAAAAAAAAACCTGTTCGCCTGTTAAAAAATCTCTGTGGGAAAGTTTGTGTTATTCTTTCTGTTACTCTCCGTATCTATGTTTCTGTCTGTCTGTCTGTCTGTCTGTATCTCTATTTCTTTCTCCTGCCGTTTATATTGAGTGCAATGGATGGACTGATATTTGGAATGATAATAGCCCTTCCAATGTGTCCTACAGATTGTCCCCCTTTGTTGAAAAACACAGAAGAGTGTGTGGTCCATTTTAAGGGGGATAGCTCTCAAACTAGTGGTTGACTTGTTCACCCAACACATGCTCTGTTTTCAAGCTACGACACGCAATGATATGAAATGTTCTGCGAGATGTGTTATTCCTTTCGCTCTCCACTTTCAAGACACAAATTTTTGATATACCATGGCGAGAGATATCATGGATGTAATAAATCAAAATGTGTTAGAAATAAAACAGGGATATACACAGACATGGTACTAGCATCAAGAATACATTCCAGGTATAGACATTCTGGAGTGGGAGCAGGCCTGAATCAGCGGAGTTGATAACAAAATGATCCCAACATCTTCACGGTCATTTCATTGCATGCTCATATAACCAGTCCATCAACTGAAAATAGAGAGACTTGTGGCATGCTTGTCAAAGATATTTGTTGTTTTCTCAGCTCGAAAAACAATTCAGGAATTGACAATGAAGAGAGGTGAAAATACGAGAGAAAAATAAATCTACAATCTAACGCAAAAAACAACAACAACCAACAAAAAAAAAAAAAGAATGAAAGTCCACAACAAAACATTAATTACCAGACTGATTTCAGATGCATATAGATATAGAAAAAAAAAATCAATACAATATATCAAACAAAAAAACAAAAAAGGCAAGGAGGAACCTCACTCAACCAGCCTACAACAACACTAAAAAGTTACCAGACAGATTCCAGATCAATATGAAGCATAACCGGGCAAGATGGGACCTCCTTAATGTGGTGTTTGCGTCGCAGTTGCTGTTGTTGTAATTGCTGCTTGTTTTGCTTGTTTGCATGAGCCACGCTCGCTTATATAATAAACACATGAATTTGAATGAGTTTGCAGATATTCTTATTCTGCACATTGCTCCTTCCGGCATAACAAGACAAGTGTCTTATAAGGTCAAACTTCCCAAAGATTTCACAACACTACACCTGATACACGAGTTTATGGCATCAAGAACGAAATCAATCTGACTTCAAGATGCGCACATAAAACGATCACACCGACCTGAAATCCACGCCATCAATCAAGCAGAACAAAGGCACCTTCTGAAGACAGCAACAACAGCTTGTTTCTGAGGTCTTTGTCACTCTCGGAACAGTGCATCATAACTTGCATGCAATGAAAATAGAAGAGAAAGGCTTGAGAACTACGAGAGACATGAAGGAAAATTAAAGAAAAAAATTCTACGATGAGAGGAAGGGCGTCTTGAGCCCAAAGGTCTCTGAGACAATAACCTTACTTCACAATGACTCTCTGTCTCTGTCTGTCTGTCTGTCTCTCCCTCTCTCTCTCCCTGTGTCTGTCTGTCTCTCTCTCATGGCACAAACTTTAACTTGAACATGAAGGAAAATTAAAGAAAAGAATTCTACGATGAGAGGAAGGGCGTCATGAGCCCAAAGGTCTCTGAGACAGTCACCTTACTTCACAATGACTCTCTGTCTCTGTCTGTCTGTCTGTCTCTCCCTCTCTCTCTCCCTGTGTCTGTCTGTCTCTCTCTCATGGCACAAACTTTAACTTGAACATGAAGGAAAATTAAAGAAAAGAATTCTACGATGAGAGGAAGGACGTCTTGAGCCCAAAGGTCTCTGAGTCAGTAACCTTACTTCACAATGTCTGTCTGTCTGTCTGTCTCTCTCTCTCTCGCTCTCTCTCGCTCTCTCTTGCCCATTCAAGAGGGAACGTACCGTTTTCAAAAAGATGATTAAATAACTGTACAAGGAAACCAATCATAGCAGAATTTGCAAACTTCAGCATTTCTCTTACAATTTTGTCTGGGCCTGCGCTTTTTCTTGACTTCAGATGTCTAATACTAGCTACAACTTCTTCTTTAGATATAGGATCATTAAACAATGGTTCAAGCTCATCTTCTGTCTCTAGTAAATTTTCTTCTTCTTGTGCTCCAATATTGTCAAATTTTTTTTTTTTTTAAACCCTCAAAAAATTCTTCTTTTTTTTAAAGAAAGATCATGCCATTGTTCTATAGAGATTTCGTTATACAGAAAAGTTTTTTTCTGTTTACAGATTTAATTACTGACCAAAATGTCTTTGAGTCATCAATTCAGTCTTTTAGCCTTTTTTTAGAAAAAAAAATCTATTGACCCCAAATTCTCGCTCTTTTGTTTTTCTCAATCTAACATTTTTTCGTGATTCAGTATACGCTTGTCTTTTCTCTGTCTTATTCTTTTCTGTTCTACACCTCTGAAATCTTTTTAACAACCTTTTAACCTCTTGTTTCTTTTGTGCACATTCATCATCAAACCAGTCATTCACTTTTTTCCTTCCATGCCCCACTTTTCGCACCATACATGCAGCAGCTCCACACAAAGCTGTAACAAACTGGTGTAAACTATCATTCAGATCAACATCTAATAATCGAAAAGCTTTCTGCAAACTGTCATAAAATGCAGCGCTATTAAGTTCATTCTTATAAAGATAAAAAAAGAAAGAAGAAAAAGACAGACTTGTGGCATGCTTGTCAAACACATTGTTGTTTTCACAGCTCGAAAAACAATCTAGGAATTGGCAATGAATGGATGTGAAAATACAAAAAATGAAATGTACAATGAAAAAAAACGAAAAAAAAAGAACAAAAGTCAACAACAAAACATTAATCACCAGATTGATTCCAGAGGCACATGGAGGCATAAAAACAAGCAAGATGGGACCTCACACAACCAGCTTACAACAATACCGAAACGTTTGCTACCAGACTGATTCCAGATGAATATGAAGCACAGTCGGGAAAGATGGGACCTCCCTGATACACCAGTTTATGGCATCAAGAAGCAAATCATCTTTAACTCAAGATACGCACATAGAACGAACACACTGACCTGAAACCCACGCCATCAATCAAGACATCTGTTTTCAACTCAAACAATTAGGAAACATACATACTTACCAGACCCTCTGTCAAGTGGACTAACGGCACTTTCTGGAGACAGCAGCAGCCACTGGTTCCCACTAGCATCAAGAATATATTCTAGGTATAATCATTCTGGTGTGGGGGAAGCCTGACCAGAGGAGTTTAAACAAAATGATCCCAAAATCTTCACGGTTATTTCATTGCATACTCAACAATTCAAACAGTCCAGCAGCTGTAAACAGACTAGTTACATGGTTGTCACATGCATTTGTTGTTTTACACCTCGAAAAACAAGACTGTACGATGCATGCAGCATCCAGGAGGAAGTACTGGCCAGCCAACACCGACAGCAGTGGAAGCCAAGTTGTACGGAACCCTGGAGGAATCATGTTTGCAAAAGCTTGGTCAGTTAAAAAAAATCCCTGCGGGAAAATTTGTGTAAGTACTCAATCCCTCCCTCCCTCCCCCCCCCTCTCTCTCTCTCTTTCTGTGTGTGTGTGTGTGTGTCTTCCCCCCCCCCTCTCTCTCTCTCTCTCTCTCTTTGTCTCGATATGTGAAATGTGCTTTGACCAAAGTTACACTTCGTGTATCAGATATTGCCTGCCACCGTTTAAGATACACTGAAAGAAGAACTGAGAAAGTGTTGTGTCGTTTATGCCACCAATCAGAAGAAGATGAAATTCACTTTATGTTTTGTTGTCCTTGTTTACATGACTTAAGGAAGGTTGAAACATATCCTGCCTAAGTTTTATAATAACCCATGCCGCTTTAGATTCAATTTGCTTATGTCATCCAGAAATGAAAGTGTATTGTGCAATGTGGCGTTATACATTTACAATGCCTTAAAGCGACTGCGTAAAGCTATAACTTAGATTACAATATCAATAAATATTGTCAAATACAATAAGCATCTGAAGTGAAAATGTTAAGCATTGTATTTTTGAAAAGTGTTTGTATGATTGATATAATTGTGACTTACCCCTTCAGTTAGGGGCTTAGGCCTAAATCTGAATAAACCATATCGTATTCTCTCTTTGTCTCTCCTCCCTCTCTATTTCTTTCTCCTGCTGTTTAAACTGAATGCAATTTGAAATGATAATAGCCCTTCCAATGTGTCCTACAGATTGTCCCCCTTTGACTGTTGAAAAGCATAGAATAAACAAGTATTTTCTAAGTATCTCGTGCATTTTGATTTAAGGGGACAGCTCTAAAAGTAAAATGGTGGACTTGTTTAACACATGCTCTGTTTTCCAGCTATGGCACGACATGATACGAAATATTCTGTGTTGTTTTTTATTGATATTTTCTTTTCCCTCCACTTTCAGGACACAAATAATGATATTCCAGTGAAAAGTGACATTGATTTAATCAGCTGAAACGTGCTAGAAATAAAACAGGGTCAAACACAGCCATGGATAACATATACTTCGATTATGAATATCTTCAAGGACTAGCCATCCGAGTATGGAATTTAACCGACCGTATCCAGTGGTTTAGACACCAGCATCAACACGAAGACTTGAACAGAGCCTGATACATGGGTTTTAAAACAAATTAATCTCAACACCTTTATTGTCATTTTATTACATACTCAACCATTCAAACAGTCCAACATCATGAAACAGACAGACTGGGGACATGCTTGTGTCACACACACACACACACACACACACACACACACACACACACACACACACACACACACACTTGTTGCTTTGATTCAGTTAATTCAACAGGACTGTTTATAGCACAGAATGTATATTTCGAACGCATATTCACAGCTAGAAAAAAACCCCCCAAAAAACAGCAACAACAACAAAAACAAGTAGTTCATGACATCAAGAACTTAATCATTTTGACCCTTAGCAACACGCGTATAAAGAACATCCTGACCTGAAAACAATGCCATCAGTCAAGCGAAATAAAGATGCCTCATGGAGCCAGGAGCGACCGCTGCTTCCTGAGGGTCTTTGTCGCACTCAGAACAGTACATCCTCACTGGAAAACAATGAATGAATGAATGAGTGAATGAATTAATTAATGAATTTTCTTTCATGAGGGAAGTGGAATAAGCAAGGACATGGGTTTTTTTTTCATCCAGCCCTCAGGGCAAAGAAAATCAACAAGCAAACACACAAACAAGCAAAAAAATTAAAAAATAAAAAATAAATAAAGAAATAAAAAATAAAAATACCCCCCCTCCCCAAAAACAACAACAACAACAACAACACACACACACCCCAAAAAAAACCCAACCTGTTCGCCTGTTAAAAAATCTCTGTGGGAAAGTTTGTGTTGTTCTTTGTGTTACTCTCCGTCTCTATGTTTCTGTCTGTCTGTCGCTCTCTCTATTTCTTTCTCCTGTCGTTTATATTGAGTGCAATGGATGGACTGATATTTGGAATGATAATAGCCCTTCCAATGTGTCCTACAGATTGTCCCTCTTTGGCTGTTGAAAAGCACAGAATAACGCAAGAATTTTGAAGAGTGTGTGGTCCATTTTAAGGGGGATAGCTCTCAAACTAGTGGTTGACTTGTTCACCCAACACATGCTCTGTTTTCAAGCTACGACACTTAATGATACGAAATGTTCTGCGACAAGTGTTATTCCTTTCGCTCTCCACTTTCAAGACACAAATTTTTGATATACCATGGCGAGAGATATCATGGATGTAATAAATCAAAATGTGTTAGAAATAAAACACGGATATACACAGACATGGTACTAGCATCAAGAATACATTCCAGGTATAGACATTCTGGAGTGGGAGCAGGCCTGAATCAGCGGAGTTTATAACAAAATGATCCCAACATCTTCACGGTCATTTCATTGCATGCTCATATAACCAGTCCATCAACTGAAAATAGAGAGACTTGTGGCATGCTTGACAAAGATATTTGTTGTTTTCTCAGCTTGAAAAACAATTCGGGAATTGGCAATGAAGAGAGGTGAAAATACTAGAGAAAAAAAATCTACAATCTAACGCAAAAAAACAACAACAACAACCAACAAAAAAAAGAAAAGAATGAAAGTCAACAACAAAATATTAATTACCAGACTGATTTCAGATGCATATAGATATACAAAAAACAAACAAACAAACAAAAAAACAAACAAAAACAAACAAACAAACAAAAATACAATAAATCAAACAAACAAACAAAAAAGGCAAGGAGGAACCTCACTCAACCAGCCTACAACAACACTAAAAAGTTACCAGACAGATTCCAGATCAATATGAAGCATAACCGGGCAAGATGGGACCTCCTTAATGTGGTGTTTGCGTCGCAGTTGCTGCTGTTGTAATTGCTGCTTGTTTTGCTTGTTTGCATGAGCCACGCTCGCTTATATAATAAACACATGAATTTGAATGAATTTGCAGATATTCTTATCCTGCACCTTGCTCCTTCCGGCATAACAAGACAAGTGTCTTATAAGGTCAAACTTCCCAAAGATTTCACAACACTACACCTGATACAAGAGTTTATGGCATCAAGAACGAAATCAATCTGACTTCAAGATGCCCACATATAACGAACACACCGACCTGAAATCCACGCCATCAATCAAGCAGAACAAAGGCACCTTCTGAAGACAGCAACAACAGCTTGTTTCTGAGGTCTTTGTCACTCTCGGAACAGTGCATCATAACTTGCATGCAATGAAAATAGAAGAGAAAGGCTTGAGAACTACGAGAGACATGAAGGAAAATTAAAGAAAAAAATTCTACGATGAGAGGAAGGGCGTCTTGAGCCCAAAGGTCTCTGAGACAATAACCTTACTTCACAATGACTCTCTGTCTCTGTCTCTGTCTGTCTGTCTTTCTCTCCCTCTCTCTCTCCCTGTGTCTGTCTGTCTCTCTCTCATGGCACAAACTTTAACTTGAACATGAAGGAAAATTAAAGAAAAGAATTCTACGATGAGAGGAAGGGCGTCTTGAGCCCAAAGGTCTCTGAGACAGTCACCTTACTTCACAATGACTCTCTGTCTCTGTCTGTCTGTCTGTCTGTCTGTCTCTCCCTCTCTCTCTCCCTGTGTCTGTCTCTCTCTCTCTCATGGCACAAACTTTAACTTGAACATGAAGGAAAATTAAAGAAAAGAATTCTACGATGAGAGGAAGGACGTCTTGAGCCCAAAGGTCTCTGAGACAGTAACCTTACTACACAATGACTCTCTCTCTCTGTCTCTGTCTGTCTGTCTCTCCCCCTCTCTCTCTGTGTGTCTGTCTGTCTATCTCTCATGGCATAAACTTTAACTTGAACATGAAGGAAAATCAAAGAAAAGAATTCTACGATGAGAGGAAGGACATCATGAGCCCAAAGGTCTCTGAGTCAGTAACCTTACTTCACAATGTCTGTCTGTCTGTCTGTCTCTCTCTCTCTCGCTCTCTCTTGCCCATTCAAGAGGGAACGTACCGTTTTCAAAAAGATGATTAAATAACTGTACAAGGAAACCAATCATAGCAGAATTTGCAAACTTCAGCATTTCTCTTACAATTTTGTCTGGGCCTGCGCTTTTTCTTGACTTCAGATGTCTAATACTAGCTACAACTTCTTCTTTAGATATAGGATCATTAAACAATGGTTCAAGCTCATCTTCTGTCTCTAGTAAATTTTCTTCTTCTTGTGCTCCAATATTGTCAAAATTATTATTTTTTTTTAAACCCTAAAAAAATTCTTCTTTTTTTTAAAGAAAGATCATGCCATTGTTCTATAGAGATTTCGTTATACAGAAAAGTTTTTTTCTGTTTACAGATTTAATTACTGACCAAAATGTCTTTGAGTCATCAATTCAGTCTTTTAGCCTTTTTTTAGAAAAAAAAAAAAATCTATTGACCCCAAATTCTCGCTCTTTTGTTTTTCTCAATCTAACATTTTTTCGTGATTCAATATACGCTTGTCTTTTCTCTGTCTTATCCTTTTCTGTTCTACACCTCTGAAATCTTTCTAACAACTTTTTAACCTCTTGTTTCTTTTGTGCACGTTCATCATCAAACCAGTCATTCACGTTTTTCCTTCCTGACATGAAAACAATGCCATCAGTCAAGCGAAATAAAGATGCCTCATGGAGCCAGGAGCGACCGCTGCTTCCTGAGGGTCTTTGTCGCACTCGGAACAGTACATCCTCACTGGAAAACAATGAATGAATGAGTGAAATAATGAACGAATTTTCTTTAATGATGGAAGTGGAATAAGCAAGAACATTGTTGTTGTTTTTTTCCAACCAGCCCTCAGGGCAAAGAAAAACAACAAGCAAACAAACAAACAAGCAACAAAAAAAGAATAAAGAACAAATAAAGAAAGAAAGAAATAAAAAAATAAAAATTCTCCCCTCCCCCCAAAAAACAACAACAACACACACACACACACACACACACACACACACACACACACACACACACACACACACAAACAAACAAACAAAAACCACACAAAAACCACACCAATGAAGCTATCATTACCACTACAACTATCACTTTTACCACAACTACTATTACCACTACTACTCATAAGTAAATAAATAAATATATATATGAACATAGAGAAGCAGGTTTGGAGACCAGCAGAAACATTCTAGGTTTTTGTTCCCATCATAATCATAGAGGAAAGAAAAGGAAAAAAAATTCACGTGGAGAGGAAGAGTGTCCTGTGCTCGAAGGTCTCTCTCTTGGCTGTGGGCGGGTATGTTGTGTAATAATTGTGTAGGGTGTGTGACGAGCCTGTGGATGTACAATTAATTTCCCAACTGGATGACTAAAGATGTATTGTACTGCATTGTGTTGTATTCTTAGACAGTAAAGCGAATGGGTGGGGCCCAAGCTGAACAGGCTCTGAGGCAGTAAACTAAAATTCTCAAGGACACTCTCTCTCTCTCTCTCACTGGTTCGCTTGCCAGCTCATACTTGCTCTGTATGTGTGTGTGTCTGCCTCTCTCAATCTCTCTATTTTTATCTCTCTTTCGATTTCTCTGTTCATGAATGTAGCCATGTATCAATCATTCTGTGGGTCTGTGTATCTGTGTAACTATATATCTATCGGTATATTCCCTTCAGGACCCCCCCCACCCCCCCACCCCCCAAAAAAAAGAAAAGAAAAGAAAAACAAGACAAAAAAACCTGTTCGCCTGTTAAAAAATCTCTGTGGGAAAGTTTGTGTTATTCTTCGTGTTACTCTCCGTCTCTATGTTTCTGTCTGTTTCTCTGTCTCTCTATTTCTTTCTCCTGCCGTTTATATTGAGTGCAATGGATGGACTGATATTTGGAATGATAATAGCCCTTCCAATGTGTCCTACAGATTGTCCCCCTTTGACTGTTGAAAAGCACAGAATAACGCAAGAATTTGGAAGAGTGTGTGGTCCATTTTAAGGGGGATAGCTCTCAAACTAGTGGTTGACTTGTTCACCCAACACATGCTCTGTTTTCAAGCTACGACACTTAATGATACGAAATGTTCTGCGAGATGTGTTATTTTCCTTTCGCTCTCCACTTTCAAGACACAAATTTTTGATATACCATGGCGAGAGATATCATGGATGTAATAAATCAAAATGTGTTAGAAATAAAACAGGGGTATACACAGACATGGTACTAGCATCAAGAATACATTCCAGGTATAGACATTCTGGAGTGGGAGCAGGCCTGAATCAGCGGAGTTTATAACAAAATGATCCCAACATCTTCACGGTCATTTCATTGCATGCTCATATAACCAGTCCATCAACTGAAAACAGAGAGACTTGTGGCATGCTTGTCAAAGATATTTGTTGTTTTCTCAGCTCGAAAAACATTTCGGGAATTGGCAATGAAGAGAGGTGAAAATACGAGAGAAAAATAAATCTACAATCTAACGCAAAAAACAACAACAACCAACAAAAAAAAGAAAAGAATGAAAGTCAACAACAAAACATTAATTACCAGACTGATTTCAGATGCATATAGCTATACAAAAAACAATACAATCAATCAAACAAACAAACAAAAAAGGCAAGGAGGAACCTCACTCAACCAGCCTACAACAACACTAAAAAGTTACCAGACAGATTCCAGATCAATATGAAGCATAACCGGGCAAGATGGGGACTCCTGTTTGCGTCGCAGTTGCTGCTGTTGTAATTGCTGCTTGTTTTGCTTGTTTCATGAGCCACGCTCGCTTTTATATAATAAACACGTGAATTTGAATGAGTTTACAGATATTCTTATTCTGCACCTTGCTCCTTCCGGCATAACAAGACAAGTGTCTTATAAGGTCAAACTTCCCAAAGATTTCACAACACTACACCTGATACAAGAGTTTATGGCATCAAGAACGAAATCAATCTGACTTCAAGATGCCCACTTATAACGAACACACCGACCTGAAATCCACGCCATCAATCAAGCAGAACAAAGGCACCTTCTGAAGACAGCAACAACAGCTTGTTTCTGAGGTCTTTGTCACTCTCGGAACAGTGCATCATAACTTGCATGCAATGAAAATAGAAAAAAAAAAGGCTTGAGAACTACGAGAGACATGATGATATTTGTTCTCAACTTGAACATGAAGGAAAATTAAAGAAAAGAATTCTCTGTCTCTGTCTGTCTGTCTGTCTGTCTCTCCCTCTCTCTGTGTCTGTCAGTCTCTCTCTCATGGCACAAACTTTAACTTGAACATGAAGGAAAATTAAAGAAAAGAATTCTACGATGAGAGGAAGGGCGTCTTGACCCCAAAGGTCTCTGAGACAGTAACCTTACTACACAATGACTCTCTGTCTCTGTCTGTCTGTCTGTCTGTCTCTCCCTCTCTCTCCCCCTGTGTCTGTCTGTCTCTCTCTCATGGCACAAACTTTAACTTGAACAATGAAGGAAAATTAAAGAAAAGAATTCTACGATGAGAGGAAGGGCGTCTTGAGCCCAAAGGTCTCTGAGTCAGTAACCTTACCTCACAATGTCTGTCTGTCTGTCTGTCTGTCTGTCTCTCTCGCTCTCTCTTGCCCATTCAAGAGGGAACGTACCGTTTTCAAAAAGATGATTAAATAACTGTACAAGGAAACCAATCATAGGAGAATTTGCAAACTTCAGCATTTCTCTTACAATTTTGTCTGGGCCTGCGCTTTTTCTTGACTTCAGATGTCTAATACTAGCGTCAACTTCTTCTTTAGGTATAGAATCATTAAACAACGGTTCAAGCTCATCTTCTGTCTCTAGTAAATTTTCTTCTTCCTGTGCTCCAATATTGTCAAAATTATTAACCCCCCCCCCCTTTTTTTTTTAAAGAAAGATCATGCCATTGTTCTATAGAGATTTCGTTATACACAAAAGTTTTTTTTTTTGTTTACAGATTTAATTACTGACCAAAATGTCTTAGAGTCATCAATTGAGTCTTTTAGCCTTTTTTTTTTTTTTTTTAATCTATTGACCCCAAATTCTCGCTCTTTTGTTTTTCTCAATCTAACTTTTTTTCGTGATTCAATATACGCGTGTCTTTTCTCTGTCTTATCCTTTTCTGTTCTACACCTCTGAAATCTTTCTAACAACTTTTTAACCTCTTGTTTCTTTTGTGCACGTTCATCATCAAACCAGTCATTCACGTTTTTCCTTCCTGACCTGAAAACAATGCCATCAGTCAAGCGAAATAAAGATGCCTCATGGAGCCAGGAGCGACCGCTGCTTCCTGAGGGTCTTTGTCGCACTCAGAACAGTACATCCTCACTGGAAAACAATGAATGAATGAGTGAAATAATGAACGAATTTTCTTTAATGATGGAAGTGGAATAAGCAAGAACATTGTTTTTTGTTTTTTTTTCCATCTAGCCGTCAGGGCAAAGAAAATCAACAAGCAAACAAACAAACAAGCAACAACAAAAAATAAAGAACAAATAAAGAAAGAAAGAAATAAAAAAAATAAAAATACCCCCCTCCCCCCAAAAAACAACAACAACAACACACACACACACACACACACACACACACACACACACACAAACAAACAAAAACCACACAAAAACCACACCAATGAAGCTATCATTTCCACTACTACTATTACCACTACTACTCCTAAGTAAATAAATAAATAAATATATGAACATAGAGAAGCAGGTTTGGAGACCAGCTGAAACATTCTAGGTTTTTGTTCCCATCATAATCATAGAGGAAAGAAAAGGAAAAAAAAATTCACGTGGAGAGGAAGAGTGTCCTGTGCTCGAAGGTCTCTCTCTTGGCTGTGGGCGGGTATGTTGTGTAATAATTGTGTAGGGTGTGTGACGAGCCTGTGGATGTACAATTAATTTCCCAACTGGATGAATAAAGATGTATTGTATTGCATTGTCTTGTGTTCTTAGACAGTAAACCGAATGGGTGGGGCCCAAGCTGAACAGGCTCTGAGGCAGTAAACTAAAATTCTCAAGGACTACTCTCATTGGTTCGCTTGCCAGCTAATACTTGCTCTATATGTGTGTGTCTGCATCTGTCTCTCTCTATTTTTATCTCTCTTTCGATTTCTCTGTTCAGGAATGTAGCCATGTATCAATCATTCTGTGGGTCTGTGTATCTGTGTAACTATATATCTATCGGTATATTCCTTTCAGGACCACCACCACCCCAAAAAATAAAATAAAATAAAATAAAATAAAATAAAATAAAATAAAATAACAAAACAAAAACAAAAAACCCCAACCTGTTCGCCTGTTAAAAAATCTCTGTGGGAAAGTGTGTGTTATTCTTTGTGTTACTCTCCGTCTCTATGTTTCTGTCTATCTGTCTGTCTGTCTCTCTATTTCTTTCTCCTGCCGTTTATATTGAGACCCCTGAACACATCCTCCAACACTGCCCAACCCATGAAGCTCTACGGCATCAAACCTGGCCAGGGGGCACAGAGCTACAGGCGCACCTTTGGGGAAACCGCCACGACCTGGAGAAGACCGTGGGTTACATCGTGGCGACGGGGGTGACCGTCTGACGCAGCCAAAACATCGAACGCAGAAGAAGAAGAAGAATATTGAGTGCAATGGATGGACTGATATTTGGAATGATAATAGCCCTTCCAATGTGTCCTACAGATTGTCCCCCTTTGACTGTTGAAAAGCACAGAATAACGCAAGAATTTTGAAGAGTGTGTGGTCCATTTTAAGGGGGACAGCTCTCAAACTAGTGGTTGACGTGTTCAACACATGCTCTGTTTTCAAGCTACGACACGTAATGATACGAAATGTTCTGCGAGATGTGTTATTCCTTTCGCTCTCCACTTTCAAGACACAAATTTTTGATATACCATGGCGAGAGATATCATGGATGTAATAAATCAAAATGTGTTAGAAATAAAACAGGGATATACACAGACATGGTACTAGCATCAAGAATACATTCCAGGTATAGACATTCTGGAGTGGGAGCAGGCCTGAATCAGCGGAGTTTATAACAAAATGATCCCAACATCTTCACGGTCATTTCATTGCATGCTCATATAACCAGTCCATCAACTGAAAATAGAGAGACTTGTGGCATGCTTGTCAAAGATATTTGTTGTTTTCTCAGCTTGAAAAACAATTCGGGAATTGGCAATGAAGAGAAAATGCGAGAGAAAAAAAGTCTACAATCTGGTCTAAACTATCAAACTGGTCTAAACTATCATTCAGATCAACATCTAATAATCGAAAAGCTTTCTGCAAACTGTCATAAAATGCAGCGCTATTAAGTTCATTCTTATAAAGATAAAAAAAAGAAAGAAAAAAAGACAGACTTGTGGCATACTTGTCAAACACATTGTTGTTTTCACAGCTCGAAAAACAATCTAGGAATTGGCAATGAATGGATGTGAAAATACGAAAAATGAAATGTACAATAGAAAAAAAAAGAGAGAACAAAAGTCAACAACAAAACATTAATCACCAGATTGATTCCAGATGCACATGGAGGCATAAAAACAAGCAAGATGGGACCTCACACAACCAGCTTACAACAATACCGAAACGTTTGCTACCAGACTGATTCCAGATGAATATGAAGCACAGTCGGGAAAGATGGGACCTCCCTGATACACCAGTTTATGGCATCAAGAACCAAATCATCTTTAACTCAAGATACGCACATAGAACGAACACACTGACCTGAAACACACGCCATCAATCAAGACATCTGTTTTCAACTCAAACAATTAGGAAACATACATACTTACCAGACCCTCTGTCAAGTGGACTAACGGCACTTTCTGGAGACAGCAGCAGCCACTGGTTCCCACTAGCATCAAGAATATATTCTAGGTATAATCATTCTGGTGTGGGGGAAGCCTGACCAGAGGAGTTTATAACAAAATGATCCCCAAATCTTCACGGTTATTTCATTGCATACTCAACAATTCAAACAGTCCAGCAGCTGTAAACAGACTAGTTACATGGTTGTCACATGCATTTGTTGTTTTACAACTCGAAAAACAATCCAGGAATTGGCAATGAATGGAGGTGAAAATACGAAAAAAGAAATGTATAATCAGAAGTTTAAAAAAAAAAAGACCAAAAGGCAACAACAAATAATCACTAATTACCAGACTGTTTCTAGATGCAAATGGACAAAGAAAAGAACAGAAAAGAAAAACAAAACAAAACAACAACAAAAAAACAGGCACGATGGGACTTCACTCAACCAAGCTACAACAACTCCCAGGCGAACGCGTTACCTCTAGGCCATCACTCCCTCGTACACAAGTATATGTCATCAAGAACCAAATCATTTTGACCTAAACAAATGCAATTTAATAATAATTTTAAAAAAAAACACAACAAAATAAACACACACACTGGCCTGAAAACAAGTGGAATGGAGGCACCTTCTGGAGACAGCAACAACAACTTGTTTCTGAGGTCTTCGTCACTCCCAGAACAGTGCATACAATAAGAAGATTGAAATGGTTCCAGATTAGAATATGTCATGGTATAGTGGTTACAAACAAAATACTCAAAAAATGGGAATAACAAATAGCGACATGTGCAATTTCTGTAAAAATGAAATAGACACAATTCAACACTACTTATGGCACTGTACATTTACTCAACTCTTTTGGGGGTGACTTAGAGAATGTCTTGAAGGAAAAGTGTGAAAATTGTGCAAATGTAAAGTTTAATATAGAGTTAGTATTATTTGGAAATGATGATGTTACAAAAACAGGTGAAATATTGGACTATATCATTCAAGTGGCGAAACATTTCATTTATTAATGCAGAACAAATAAAATCAAACCATGTATAAAGTACTTCCTAACAGACCTAAGAAACATATATAAATCCGAAAAATATATACACTCGATGGAAATTATGTCCATAGCATTTTCTAGAAAATGGTACCCATACACAAAAATGAATGAAGGCAACGAGGAGGAGGAAAGACAACCAAGAATGTAACGTATGTTCTTTTATTTATTTTTATTTTCCTTTCATTTATTTACTTGTTTTATACAGTGCATGTGACTTTTTGTTGTTGTTTTTTTCTCTGTATGAAGACAGTGTTGTGTTGTTTTCCTGATTTGCAGTGTAGGTGGTGCACAGTGGCAAATATTGTTGATTTCAGATGCTGGTTTTGTATGTCGGTCTGTATGTATTAAATGTTAAACTCGAATAAAATATTTATTTAAAAAAATAAAATAAAATAAAAAGAACAGAAAAAATATAGGCTTGAGAACAACGAGAGGCATGTAGGTCTTTAATCTCAATTTAAACATGAAGCAAATTCAAAGAAAAGAATTTCATATGTTGAGGAATGGTGTCATGAGCCAAAATGTGTCTGAGACAGTAACCTAAACTTCACGACACACACTGTGTGTGTGTGTGTGTGTGTGTGTGTGTGTGTGTGTGTGTGTGTGTGTGTAGATGTATGTACTTTGTAACAGAGTTTGTCAGTGATCATGATTTGCATCACTTTGTTTGGAATTATCCTTCCATTGTGACAGTTTCAGTTTCAGTTTCAGTAGCTCAAGGAGGCGTCACTGCGTTCAGACAAATCCATATACGCTACACCACATCTGTCAAGCAGATGCCTGACCAGCAGCGTAACCCAACGCGCTTTGTCATGCCTTGAGAAAAAAATAAAAATAAATAAAACAAATAAATGAATAGATAACTAAATAACTAACTAAATAATAATAATATAATTTAAAAAAAAATAAAATAAAATAAAATAAATAAATAGATAACATTGTGACAACGAATTTGTAACTACCGTCAGTGGCATGTGTTTGTGGCTCGAAAAAAAACCT
>NC_134902.1:16576363-16586363 GCF_041734735.1 Babylonia areolata | reverse complement strand
TGTTGTTTTTTTTAAGGATATATTAAAATGACCTATATACTTGAGTTGCAGTACCCATTTTCACTATTATGTACGTCGTCATGCCTTTCTGTTGCACCTTATGTTTCATTTATCATGTACTCTTTCTTATCCTATTTATGTATTTGATTTATGTATTTTAAGTACTTATGTTAAACATATATGTGTAATCAAAATGGAAAATTAAAAAAAAAAAGTTTTAGAACAGCTCAACAATACCCACCACTACGACACCCTCCCAGCAGATCCCACCCCCAAGTATCATTAAAACAGTGAAAGGCTGGAGTGCCAAACGGTCTGTAAAAGGACATATTGACGAGAATGCAGTGAAATACATTAACAACATAGAAAAGTACCACCCTGGGGTCTGCAAACCACTCATCAAAACTCACAAAGACAGACCATTCCCCATCAGACTCCTACTTTCGGGATGTGGAACACCTATACAACCCATTTCTAAAATCGTACAGGTTAATATTTCACATTTAACGCAACATTTACCCTTCCAAATATTAGGCACAAAAGAATTCTGACCAAAAATTAATCTGATTTAATGAGGCCCTCCTCCTTTTTACCAATAGATTTAGTTCTTACTACCTGTGATGTTGTTGCTCTATATCCTAATGTAAGTAACAACATGGGTTTGCCAGCAGTGACAAAACTACTTAAGACAGTTTCCTAGCCCACACAGTACTAGTGTTGACTGTATCTCTGAAGCACTAGTTATTGCCCTTGACAACAATGCCTGCCAATATTCTGACGGAAACAAAACAACTTATGCACGACCGAATAGAGGTACCGCTATTGGGCCCAACCATGCACGCGATTATGTCGGTATTTTTATTTCAGAGCTAGACACTAAGCTTGTGTCTGAAAGCCCAGTCCCCCTAATAACGTCATTGCTGCCAGATTATATGAGGGACAAATACAAATTTGTGGACTGGTCTAGGTTCAGAGATGATGGATTTACAATTCTTTTAGATGACAAGCATGTAGACCCCTTTAGTAACTGT
Source organism: Babylonia areolata (assembly GCF_041734735.1). NCBI lineage: Eukaryota > Metazoa > Mollusca > Gastropoda > Neogastropoda > Buccinidae > Babylonia > Babylonia areolata. Next base: position 16,585,332 of record NC_134902.1, on the reverse strand, counting down.
TTGCAGTCCCTCCACCTCCACCCCCCTCCCCCTCCCTCATATAAAATGGACTGTGACCCATGGTCAGACAGCTACATACCTAGATGTGTCACTCCAACTTAAAGATGGTAAAATTACCACTGATGTTTTCAGCAAACACAATAATTCCTACCTCCTACCTATTAGCTGCCACTCACCAGCAGTCTTTAAAGGCTTTGTTCAAAGTATAGGTACGAGACTGCGCATGATCTGTAGTGATGACCAAGACCTGGAAAACAGGATTGAAGAATATTCCCAATATCTTGCCTTGTCTGGATGGCCATGCAGGACGGCTAAGGTAAGATTATTAGAAGCAGCAACTAAAAACAGAAACAACCTACTGGAAAAACCAAGAAGAAGAAATGACAAAAAAATTGCGTGGGTGACCAAGTATGACCCCAGAGTTCCATCTAAAGCTTCCATTATAAAAAAGCATTTACACCTATTACATTCAAACGAAGAAAATAGACGAATTTTCTCTAAAAGATCCATCATCTCGGCTGAGCGTAAGAGGCCTAATTTAGGCCAGATATATAAACCCACGGTACCCAAACGGCATATTCCTTATGGACCAGCCAACAAACCAGATTTTTACCTCTGTAACAGAAAATGTGATACTTGTCGCCACTCAGCTGAAACCCAAGGTTTAGTTTCTCCCTGGGACGGTAGGAAATGGAATATCAGACAACATATTACATGTAATACCCCGAATGTAGTGTATGTGGTGATTTGTACAGCTCACAGTCAGTGGTATGTGGGTTCTACAAAGAACATTAAAGCGCGATGGAGAAACCACGAAATCGGATGTGAAACTGAAGAAAGCGAGAAAGTGTGGTGTTGCTGCCTGTGTGTTGACTGTGATCACCCTGAGGATCCAGAACTCTCTTTTCTGAAAATCATCCCAGTTGAGAGTGTGGAGAGGGATGAGAGACTTCTCCATCGTGAAAACTACTGGATGTGCAATCTTGGAACTATTTTCAAGGGACTTAAAGATCTACGAACTATCAACAGAAAAAAATGTGATAACTGAGATTTGACAATACTTTTCAGTTTTGTTTTACTCATGGAGCTTTTACATTTTTGCTGTTGAAAACATTTTAATCTAAGTGAAGGTGTGTGTGTGTGTGTGTGTGTGTGTGTGTGTGTGTGTGTGTGTGTGTGTGTGTGTGTGTGTGTGTGTGTGTGTGTGTGTGTGTGTGTGTGTGTGTGTGTTACGCGTTGTGTGAGTTGTGTAGGTGTGGGTGTGTGAGTGTGTTTATGTGTGTCTCAGTGTATGCATACAATTGCGCATGTGTGTGACCATGTTGTGTGTTGTTTGAGTATACCAGACTCTATGTGAGGAGAGATATAAGTGTTGGAAAGAGATGGTATGATGTTTTGGGTGGTTTCATCTGTTATTTTCAATGTGCACTAGATTTTACACCCCAGTATAAAACATGTTTTATATTTGAAAAGTATATAGAGTGTGATGCTTTTATCTGACAATTGTCTATCTTACGGAGAATAATTTGCACCCATGTGTATGCTAACATTAGTATTACCGCAGTTCTGTCGTCCATCTCTTCCCCCACTCCACTTCGCCACTCGCCCCTCCCCCCCCCCCCCCACCTTATCCACTACCCCACCTTTCCTCTCCCCCTCCCTCCCCCTTCTGCCCCCTCTTCCCCCCTCCTCCCTTCACTTTAATATATTTCCCCATCCGCCCCAGTCTCCCTCCCACCACCACCCACCCCCCTGTTCTCCTTTGCACCCGCCTCCCCCCCCCACCCCCTCCCGCCTTCCCCCCCTCCAACTCCATAAAATTAGTAACTTTTTTGATATTATTACTATTGGTGTGTATGTATACATTGGTATATGCATGTGTGTGTGCGGTGTGTACGTGTGCGTGTGTGTATGTGTGTATGTTGCATACATAATACACATATATATGTGTGTGTGTATGTATATATATATATATATATATATATATATATGTGTGTGTGTGTGTGTGTGTGTGTGTGTGTGTGTGTGTGTGTCCATGCATATGGGTGTTATGGTTGTGTGTATGTATACCTGTTTATATGTATCTTTACAAGCATTCGTGATGTATGCTGGTATGGTGGTTTTGTTCTGAGGCGCTTTGACTGATTTGTTCTAGGTCTGGCCCACTTCCCCTTCACTCCAACTCCCCCCACACCCCCTTAAATGTAATGGGAGCGATGATGGTATACTGGGAGGGGGTGGCAGTGTGTGGAGTGTGAGTTGAATTCGATAATTGTTTTTGCATGCAGCATGTTTTTACCTGCCCAGTTTTACCTGACTTTTTACTTACTGGTTGCTACACAAGTTTTAAGACATGAAAAGTCTCCTGTTGTTTATATTTTGCTGGTCTTGGTATTTACCTCAGTGCTTTCTGCAAGGAGCGGTGCCCAAGACACGAAGAGAGTGTGAACTATTTGTATATATATATATATATATATATATATATATATATATACGCATGCATAAAAATACACATATATATATTTAGTAAGAAAGAAAATAGGAAATATAAGCCAGGATATAAACACATAGGTGCTAGATTGAATACAACATAAGCAGTGATTATCAATATTACACAGTATAACGGTAATACTCCGTCATAGGTCATGAGCTAACAATTTCTCTTCTTTTGAGTGCTTGGTATAAGAATACAGAAAGATTATTTATTACAAGTTCATTTCCAGCAGCCAGAAGTAATGAAAGTTTAAAGTCACTAGGGATTTTATAGTGCTTGGCTGGTATAAACTGAAATCTAAGATCATCAAGGGCAGGACAACAGAGTACAAAATGACCCTCAGTCGCAGTGGCATTTCTGCATGATGGGCATTTCATTATATTCACATTCTGTTCTTTGTATCTGAAACTATGTACCGCAATACCAGAAATCTTACATATCTATTTAGATCAATCATAAGGTAAGCTTCTATGTTATGATTAGTTTTAAATTTTCTGTGCTCTAAGAATTTATCACTATCATTAATGTGACTTCTCCACTTTTGCCAACCACAGTCGACAAGTCTTTGTTTAAACAACTTTATAAAAGAGTTAACACAACCCACCCCCTGATTTTCCCATACGAAAAAGAAACCATACGTTGCTAATGTATCACGAACCATAGAAACCCAGTTTGTTTTTCCTTTGTTAGCTAAACCTAAACGCATTTTATAGGCCTTGAAAGGTAGTCTGTGTTCTTCCACTCGTGTCAGTTTCAACCAATATCGAATAACAGATATGCCTGAGTTGATAGTTAATGGAAACCTGTTTAAATCGCCATAAATAAGATCGTTTGGTGTTTGAGACAGACAGTGAGAGACAGACAGTGGGAGGGGCAGAGAGACAGGTAGTCAGAGACAGACAGTGAGAGGGGCAGAGAGAGAGACAGTGAGAGACAGACAGTGAGAGGGGCAGAGAGAGAGGTAGTCAGAGACAGACAGTGAGAGGGGCAGAGAGACAGGTAGTCAGAGACAGACAGTGAGAGGGGCAGAGAGAGAGAGAGGTAGTCAGAGACAGACAGTGAGAGGGGCAGAGAGACAGGTAGTCAGAGACAGACAGTGAGAGGGGCAGAGAGAGAGGTAGTCAGAGACAGACAGTGAGAGGGGCAGAGAGAGAGAGAGGTAGTCAGAGACAGACAGTGAGAGGGGCAGAGAGAGAGAGGTAGTCAGAGACAGACAGTGAGAGGGGCAGAGAGACAGGTAGTCAGAGACAGACAGTGAGAGGGGCAGAGAGAGAGGTAGTCAGAGACAGACAGTGAGAGGGGCAGAGAGACAGGTAGTCAGAGACAGACAGTGAGAGGGGCACAGAGAGAGGTAGTCAGAGACAGACAGTGAGAGGGGCAGAGAGAGAGACAGTGAGAGACAGACAGTGAGAGGGGCAGAGAGAGAGAGAGGTAGTCAGAGACGGACAGTGAGAGGGGCAGAGAGAGAGACAGTGAGAGACAGACAGTGAGAGGGGCAGAGAGACAGACAGTCAGAAGGGTAGAGAGACAGACAGTGAGAGACAGACAGTGAGAGGGGCAGAGAGACAGACAGTCAGAAGGGTAGAGAGACAGACAGTGAGAGGGGCAGAGAGACAGGTAGTCAGAGACAGACAGTGAGAGGGGCAGAGAGACAGGTAGTCAGAGACAGACAGTGAGAGGGGCACAGAGAGAGAGGTAGTCAGAGACAGACAGTGAGAGGGGCAGAGAGACAGGTAGTCAGAGACAGACAGTGAGAGGGGCAGAGAGAGAGAGGTAGTCAGAGACAGACAGTGAGAGGGGCAGAGAGAGAGAGGTAGTCAGAGACAGACAGTGAGAGGGGCAGAGAGAGAGAGGTAGTCAGAGACAGACAGTGAGAGGGGCAGAGAGAGAGGTAGTCAGAGACAGACAGTGAGAGGGGCAGAGAGAGAGACAGTCAGAGACAGACAGTGAGAGGGGCAGAGAGAGAGACAGTGAGAGACAGACAGTGAGAGGGGCAGAGAGAGAGAGAGGTAGTCAGAGACAGACAGTGAGAGGGGCAGAGAGAGAGACAGTGAGAGACAGACAGTGAGAGGGGCAGAGAGACAGACAGTCAGAAGGGTAGAGAGACAGACAGTGAGAGACAGACAGTGAGAGGGGCAGAGAGACAGACAGTCAGAAGGGTAGAGAGACAGACAGTGAGAGACAGACAGTGAGAGGGGCAGAGAGACAGACAGTCAGAGGGGTAGAGAGACAGACAGTGAGAGACAGACAGTGAGAGGGGCAGAGAGACAGACAGTGAGAGGGGCAGAGAGACAGACAGTCAGAGGGGTAGAGAGACAGACAGTGAGAGACAGACAGTGAGAGGGGCAGAGAGACAGACAGTCAGAGGGGTAGAGAGACAGACAGTGAGAGGGGCAGAGAGACAGACAGTCAGAGGGGCAGAGAGACAGACAGTGAGAGACAGACAGTGAGACAGACAGCCAGAGGGGCAGAGAGACAGACAGTCAGAGACAGACAGTGAGAGACAGACAGTCAGAGACAGGCAGTGAGAGACAGACAGTCAGAGGGGCAGAGAGACAGACAGTGAGAGACAGACAGTGAGAAACAGACAGAGGGGCAGAGAGAGACAGTCAGAGGGGTAGAGAGACAGTGAGAGACAGACAGTGAGAGACAGACAGTCAGAGGGGCAGAGAGACAGACAGTCAGAGGGGTAGAGAGACAGACAGTGAGAGACAGACAGTCAGAGACAGACAGTCAGAGGGGCAGAGAGACAGACAGTCAGAGGGGCAGAGAGACAGACAGTGAGAAACAGACAGTGAGAGGGGCAGAGAGACAGACAGTCAGAGGGGTAGAGAGACAGAGAGTGAGAGACAGACAGTGAGAGACAGATAGTGAGACAGACAGTCAGAGGGGCAGTGAGACAGACAGTCAGAGGGGCAGAGAGACAGAGAGTGAGAGACAGACAGTCAGAGGGGCAGAGAGACAGACAGTGAGAGGAGCAGAGAGACAGACAGTCAGAGGGGTAGAGAGACAGACAGTGAGAGACAGATAGTGAGACAGACAGTCAGAGGGGCAGTGAGACAGACAGTCAGAGGGGCAGAGAGACAGACAGTGAGAGACAGACAGTGAGACAGACAGTCAGAGGGGCAGAGAGACAGACAGTCAGAGGGGCAGAGAGACAGACAGTGAGACAGACAGTCAGAGGGGCAGAGAGACAGACAGTCAGAGGGGCAGAGAGACAGACAGTGAGACAGACAGTCAGAGGGGCAGAGAGACAGACAGTGAGACAGACAGTCAGAGGGGCAGAGAGACAGACAGTCAGAGGGGTAGAGAGACAGACAGTGAGAGACAGACAGTGAGAGACAGACAGTCAGAGGGGCAGTGAGACAGACAGTCAGAGGGGTAGAGAGACAGACAGTGAGAGACAGACAGTGAGACAAACAGTCAGAGGGGCAGAGAGACAGACAGTCAGAGGGGTAGAGAGACAGACAGTGAGAGACAGACAGTGAGACAGACAGTCAGAGGGGCAGAGAGACAGACAGTGAGAAACAGACAGTCAGAGGGGCAGAGAGACAGACAGTGAGAGACAGACAGTGAGAGGGGCAGAGAGACAGACAGTCAGAGGGGTAGAGAGACAGACAGTGAGAGACAGACAGTGAGAGACGAACAGTGAGAGGGGCAGAGAGACAGACAGTGAGAGACAGACAGTGAGAGACAGACAGTGAGAGGGGCAGAGAGACAGACAGTCAGAGGGGTAGAGAGACAGACAGTGAGAGACAGACAGTGAGAGACAGACAGTCAGAGGGGCAGAGAGACAGACAGTCAGAGACAGACAGTCAGAGGGGCAGAGAGACAGACAGTCAGAGACAGACAGTGAGCGGGGCAGAGAGACAGACAGTGAGAGATAGGCAATGAGAGTGGCAGAGAGACAGGCAGTGAGAGTGGCAGAGAGACTGACAGTGAGAATGGCAGAGATACAGACAGTCAGAGGGGCAGAGAGACAGACAGTGAGAGACAGACAGTCAGAGGGGCAGAGAGACAGACAGTGAGAGGGGCAGAGAGACAGGCAGTGAGAGGGGCAGAGAGACAGGCAGTGAGAGGGGCAGAGAGACCGACAGTGAGAATGGCAGAGAGACAGACAGTCAGAGGGGCAGAGAGACAGACAGTGAGAGACAGACAGTCAGAGGGGCAGAGAGACAGACAGTGAGAGACAGACAGTCAGAGGGGCAGAGAGACAGACAGTGAGGGGGAAGAGACAGACAGTGAGAGACAGGCAGTGAGAGACAGACAGTGAGAGGGTCGGAGAGACAGACAGACAGACAGGGAGAGAGGGAGAGAGAGAGGCAGACAGGTAGGTAGACAGACAGACAGACAGGCAGGCAGTGAGAGACGGACAGTGAGAGGGGCGGAGAGACAGACAGACCGTCAGACAGACAGATAGACAGACAGGCAACCAGACAGACAAACAAACAGTGAGAGAAACGAAACGAAACGAATTTTTGTTCAACGAGGATAGTGGAGTAAGCACAGCTACTTTTTTACATCCAGCCCTCAAGGGCAAAGAAAAAAAAGCAAAGGCAAAACACACACACACACACACACACACACACACACACACACACACACACACACACACACACACACACACACACACACACATACAATTACATATGAAAATAAAAGGCATACATGAAAGCATGCACATTACCTAATTAAGCACGACACGACAGACTATCATTGAAAAGATCAAATCATTAAGGAAAAAAAAAAGGAGGAGAGATAGATTACCAGAGATGGGACATGGGTGGTGAATCAAAAGCAAACTTCATTTTCTATATTCATAAAATATCACTGACATTGGAACATAATCAGTACATTTTAGGATAAAGAGGTGCCAAGTTTGAGAGATTCATCAGGTATATTAGTAAGTTAGATGTGATTTTTTGAAAATTTGATTCCGTTTTTAAAGTTTCTGGGATATGATTCCATAACCACCCCCCTGAATATGCAAGTCTTGATTTACATAAAAAGATAGTAGTAAATGGGAGGTTTATCTTATGTGAGTGTCGATAATTATTAAAACTAAACATATTTGTCAGATAGGATGGAGTGTTGCCATGAAAGATTTTGTGCATGAACAGTTCTTTACTGTATGATAGCTTAGCCTTAAGTGGAAGGAAGCCTATTTGTTTGCAATCAGTTTCTGTCAATGTTGAAGATTTGTCAATGTTAAGTTTTACGGCTCTTTTGTGGATACCAATCAACGGTTTTAGTAAATTATTGCTTGCTGAATCCCAAAGAGTGGAAGCATAGTCAATATTGGATTGAATGTATGAGTAAAAGAATAATTTTTTAGCATGTATGGAAAGGAAATTTTTCATTTCTTTCAATTGATATAATCTCGAAGCAATGGTTTTGGTTAGACTTCCTATGTGTTTTGACCAAGATAGGTTATTGTCGATTGTTATTCCCAGAACCTTATGATAAGCAACTTCTTCAATTTTTACGTCGGCAACATAAAGGACTGGTAAATTTTCAATGAGTTTTTGACGTTTTTGCCTAGTGGTTATCATCATGAATTTAGTTTTGTTAGGATGAAGAGCCATATGGTTAAGTTTAGTCCATTTAACAAGAAGGTCAATGTTTTCTTGCATAGTAATATACACCTGATGAGCATTAGATTTACTTGTATCTAACGTTGTGTCGTTAGCAAACATTTCGCAGTGTGTTTTTTAAGAATAAAGGTAGATCATTTATGTAGAAGGAAAATAATAGAGGGCCAAGGACTGAACCTTGGGGGATACCAAATTTGTTGGGAAGAAAAATAGAGGTTTCTGAATTGAAAGATACTACTTGTTGTCTGTTTGAAAGAAAGGATAAAATCAGTAAGAATGTGCTGTGTGATAATCTATAGTGTATTTTCTCAAGGAGGAGGTCATGATTAATAACATCAAAAGCTTTTGCGAAATCAACAAAAAGAACGCCAGTAAATCGTTTAGTGTTTATATTGGAATACCATTTATCGATTAAATTTGTAAGAGCTGTGTGACAAGAGTGATTTTTTTCTGAATCCTGATTGGTTTGAGTGTATAAGATCATATTTGTTTAAATGGGAGAGAAGGCACTTAGTGGCTTTGAGGGTACCGACAGAATCGAAATGGTCTATAATTGGATGGATCAGCATTGTTTCCTGACTTGTATAAAGGTATGAGTTTTGCTTCTTTAAGAGCACTAGGGAAACAGTTTTTATCAAGACAGAGGTTATAGATATAAGTGAGAGTTTCAGTAATTACTGGCGCCGACAGTCTTAGAATTCTTCCGTCAATTCTATCGGTTCCACGGGTGGCTGTCTGTTTCAGTTGTCTGAGAGATGTGAAAACGCTGTGAACATCTATAATACTAATGTCAAGTTCTGAGTGGATATTTTTTTTCTTGGCAGTATTTCTGTAACTCTTCTAGCTTATTATCGATTGATCTATCATTCTGGATAATTTGA
>NC_134902.1:16548863-16573863 GCF_041734735.1 Babylonia areolata | reverse complement strand
ATAACCTTCTTTTAATTTTGTGTGTGTGTGTGTTTTTTTTGTTTGTTTGTTTGTTTTTTGCAGGCATGGCTTCACAAGAGACGATGCAAGAATCTAATCCAGTTATTGATTTGCGATACCAAGTGAGATTCCGAATACCAGTTGTTACGGAAGGTGGAGGTGATCTTCCTATTCCCGCAGACATTGGTAAGGTTTTTTTTGTTTGTTTTTTGTTTTTTTTTTTGTATTGTTTATTTTGGTTTTGTTTGTCTACCTTGAAAAGATTTGCTGCCATGTTATTGTCTAACTGCATACTTGCCACCTTTTTGTTGGAGGTTCTGCTTGAGATAGCACTCAGGCTGCGATGATTGGTTATGCAGTTTTCATTGCCAGTATTAGCAATGAAGGTGATTCACACGGGTCGTTATGCATATTGTATAACTGTGTTAAAACCGAATCTAGTATAAAAGTAATTGAAACAATGTACGATGGTAAATCGAAAATTGTGTTAGCGATGAAATTCCGCAAAATAACACGTGCCTGTCTGTCTTTCACAGACCAGAACACGGACGAAGACGAAGATAAAGACGATGGTGGTGATGGTGATGATGATGGTTGTGATTATCACGATGGTGATGATTTTACGACAATTCCGTGTTCATTCTGATTTAAAAACAACAACAACATTTATTACAATAAAGTTATATTCTTTCTGTTTTGTTATTTTAGGTACCGGATCTTGACCATGGTGACCTTTATTTGCTTCCACCCACACTCCTTTCAATTATTGACTGAAAATGTTGACATGTTATGTTTCAGAGATACATCCCCTGCCAGACCAGCCACCACCAGACACTGAAGGGAATGAATTCAGTTAAGAAAGATCTTCCCCTGTCCTCCGTTAAGGAGTAGCCCGGTGCAGACACATCAGAGAAAGAAACTTTTTTTTTCATGCTAGGGCCACGGTAAAATCGAATGCTACATTAAGTTAAGTTGTAAAACACACAAAAAGGTAGGCAAATTTAGCAGAAAAATTCGAATTCAGCATTAAAAAAAAAAATCTTGTATTTTTTCAGCATTACAGACTTAGATGTATGCTAAAGACATTGGTAGTACTTTGTGCTTTCTGTCTCAGCGTTTTTCGTTGTGAATTATGTGAATGAAGACTCCCCAGATGGCGACCGGGGCACAGTAAGTGAACAATAAGCCGTGCGAATGATAACTACCATTGACTGACAGAGTATGCTAAAAGAATTATTGTTTACAACAGTCAAATAATGAAATTGTAATATGACGGACACTACCTCCGGGTTTACATCAGGAAAATCCACAAAAAGAAAACAATCATCAACATCATCTGTCAGTGACTCATGTGTTAGTCCTTGTCAAAACCAGAGCAGACAAAAACAAGACAAGAAAAAACAAAGACAAGACAGTACGGACAGTGAAACTGACAAGATGGACTTACACGAGACTTTAGAAGACATTAGAAACCAAATGATTGACTTAGCAACACTGAAAGATGATATCCGAGAACTCAGAGATGACGTGAACAAAATAACTGCGAGGTTAGATATCCGCATTGAACAGCTTGAGTCTACTGTATTTGATTTAAGAAATGAAAAAGATATTATGTCGACCGAATTACAGACACTGAAAAATGAAAACAAAGAACTGAAAACCAAACTGGACCAGTGTGTGAAAGAGAACAGTAACATAAAAAGAAACTTAAATGACAACGAACAACACGGTCGCCAGTTCAATGTGCGGGTGTACGGGGTGTCAGAAGCTCAGGGGGGGAAAGAGACTGTAGAAGACTGTGTCGCTCATTGCATGAGCATATTCACAAACAAAATAGGGGTACCAGTCACCAAAGACGACCTGGAGATTGCCCACCGTACCGGCAAGCCGGGTGGACCCAGACCTCGGCCCATCATCGTGAGGTTCCACTCCAGGAGACTTCGCAGCTCGGTGCTCGCAGAGCGACGGAAACTGAAGCAAAGCGGAGTGTCAGTGGGAGAAGACCTGACACAGGCCAACTACAGACTGCTTCAGAAAGCCAGTCAACATTCAGCAACCCTAGCAGCATGGTCGTCGAATGGAAAAATTCTAGCAAAGCTGAAAAATGGTAGGACTCTGAAGCTTGACATTGATATGAACATTGATAATGAACTTACCAGAGCTATGACATAAAACAACAACAACAACAACAACAACAACAACACCAACAACAACACCAACAACAACACCAACAAAAAACCACAGATATGCAGTTACATTATATTTTCTGTCTCTTGGCAGTTAATGTAAATCGTGTCCGAGAGGGTTGTTTTGTGATTTACATGTTCTAATTACAGTAATGTGCTCTGTTCCATCATCTTATTTTTCTCTCTCTCCCTAACACACACACACACACACACACACACACACACACACTTAAAATACTTGTGTTAGCTTGTCCAGTGTTCAACTGGATCAAATTTTGCTGGTAGATTTACTGTTGTCTTGATTGATTGATTGATCTATTTGTTATTTACTAATGATTGTTTCATTACCATTTTGGTCACTTTGAACTGATAGAAGATTTAATGCCATGATGTACTACCTTGAAAATGTGTTTGTGAAAAATGGATATACACACAATCATACGTCCGTACACATTCTTGGACGGAAGGCAAACCAAAACACCTACTCACCCATCAGCCCACCAACACACACACGCGCATGCTCACACAAACACGCGCACGCAAACGCGCACACACGCGCGCACGCACACACACACACTTTCAAATTCAGACGTTCAAAGTCAGCAAACGTTGTAACTATGTTCTTTAACGATTCATGAATCAAAGCCCTTTTTGAATCTTCATTGTGTATGTCGCTGTTTTGATCACGGCAATTCATTCATACTTTTTAGTTGTTTATTATTATGATTTGTTTTTTTCATTTCTTATCCTTAGTATTATTTCTATTTTATTCATTTATTTATTTATTTTATTTTATTTTATCTTTTTTTTTTTTTTTTTTTTTTTTTAAGTCTTGACAGCTGTTGTTGCCAAATGGAACACGTATATTGTCTCTTCTTTTCTTCTTTTTTTTTTTTTTTTTTTTTTTTTTTTTTTTTTTTTTCCCTCCCCCCACCCCCGCCCCCAACCACATGCTAATTATGTATGGACATTATAATACATTTGAAATTGTACGCCTATGGTTGGAATTATGCCATGCATCTTGTTACTTTGCCTTTATGGGTATCAGCCTGTCGATTTACACACTGAACGGTTGATTGATCATTGATTGGCTGGTTCACGTGTTAAAAGTGTGCATTGTTTTGTTTTTTTGTTTTGTTTTGTTTTTGTTTTTTTTGTTTTTTTTGTTTTTTTGACAGGTTCAAGTGCTATTTTTTTTTTTTTTTTTTTTTTTTTTTTTTTTTTTCTCCTCCTAGTTTCTAGTTTTTTTTCTATTATTGTCATTACTAGTATTATATTTTTTTGCTTTGTGTAAATAACTCAACATAATCCTTTGCGCACACGAAGACAGTCTGATACACACACACACACACACACACACACACACACACAGGGTCGATTCTGTTACAACGGAAGTCACGAATGGCAAAAAGAAATGTCTACTCGTTCCCCTCTATCTCCCCCCCCCCCCCCCCCCCGCCCCCCTGTTCCCACTGATGAATAACAAGCCACTGCTTTATGAAAAATGGAGCAGGGGGAAGAGGATAGGAAGGAAGGATGGAAGTTTTTAAAAAAATGATAAAAGGGGGTGGGGAAAAGTTAAAAAGTAAAAAGAAGGGTGTGTGTGTGTGTGTGTGTGTGTGTGTGTGTGTGGGAGGGGGGGGGGGGGCGGGTGGAGGAATAAAGTACGCGTGTTAGCTTGTCCATTAATCATCTGGTTCATATTTTGCAGGGTGATTCACTGGTGACTTGATTGATTGATTGATTGATCCATTTATTTGTAAATACTTGTTGTGGTTTTATTTTATTTTATTTTATTTATTTTTTTTTTTGGTCAGCCCGAACTGACAAAGTACTTAATGCCACGGTGTTCGTAAATATGTTGTGAAAAATGGATAGATAAACAATCTTTTTTTTTTTTTTTTTTTTTTCTCGTTCACATGCTTGGACGGAATGCATATCAAAACACTTCACCCATCTTCCCACCAGTACACACACACATACCCACGCACACACATGCGCCCACACACGCATGCGCGCACACACATGCACACCCCCGCGGTTTCGTATTCAGACATTATCTATTATTGTCTCTCGCGAATATTAATTTTTTTTTTCTTTTGCTCTCCTTATTGAGAGACTGCTTTTTGAAGTTAACTGAAATCGTGGTTTTTTCGCCTGTCCGATTTGTGTGTGGGGTTGTGTTTGGCTTTTTGCGATGAGTCAGTCTTTTTGTGTTGTGAATCACTGTGCATGACCTATTCGATTTGTGATGGTTGTGCTTGGTTGTTGTGAATCTTGGAGCAGGTCGGGTCGCAGGTGTGGCCTGCCTTTGCTCATGCTCTTGAGATAATTATATGCTTAGCTGATTATGTATGTTTTCGTTCCCGCTACACGCACGCATACACACACACTCACACACACGTACACGCACACGTACACACACACATACACACACACGTTCGCGCGAACTTGTACACAAAGGTGACTGCAGGCGAAGTGAGTAAGGTTGTGTTGCACGTGCTCCAGGTTCCCTTGATGGTTCGGGATCTCCGAGTGAGTTAAAAAATCAGAACATACTGGCACGAATGTTATGTGAATATTGTCTTAATTGTTTTGAGTTTTACTAATTTGTTAAAAAAAAAAAAAAAAAAAAAAATCTGAAAAGAGAGAAAAAAAGAGAAGACAAAATCGCTCGCACGATTTTTACAAGTTTTGTACACACACGCGCGTTGACTTACACACACGCGCGCGCACACGCGCGCGCGTGTGCGCGCACACACACACACACACACACACACACACACACACACACACACACACACACACACATCTTGTAAAAAATACTTTCCACGAGAATGGGAAGGAGTTTCGTGAAATACGGCTTTATGAAATCAAAATTTGTGCGATGTTGTGTTCCCTGATCGCCAAGGATGGTCAGAGGAAAACAGGTGTCTGTTTTTTTTTGTTTTTGTTTTTTGTTGTTTTTTTTTGTTTACTTGTTTGTTTTTCTTCTTTGCCAATGTATGTGTATTTTTATGTGAACGGAAAATATTTTGTCTTGTTTCTTTCTTTTTCATATATTTCATTTGACTTTCGCCAAATATTTGAGTGTCTGATGCTTCAGTTTGTAAAGAACAAGGAATTCATCATCGTTCTTGTTCTTTTTTCATTTCTTAGATTAGAAAAAATGGTACAGGTGGAAAATTTTGTTTTTGAAATATTAATGGTGCAATATGTGTGGTCCAATATACAATTCACTCATGAATAGTCTAAAAATATCATCCTTAAACTGCCAGGGGCTAGGTGCTTTTCAAAAAAGGAAAGATGTTTTACAATACTTAAGGCAAAAACAATATTCAGTCTATTTTTTACAAGATACACACTTTACAAAAAAGATGGAGAGACAAATAAGGGGTGAATGGGGTTATGAATGTGTTTTTTCATCTAATAATTCTAGGTCACGAGGAGTAGCTATCTTGCTGAATAACAACTTTCAGTTCAAAATTAAAAAAAACATTACAGATACTCATGGTAATTATATCATTTTGGTCTTAAACATATTTGATATTGAAATTCTATTGGTAAATCTTTATGGCCCTAACAGAGATGACCCTATATTTTTTGAAGAAATTCAGAAAAAAGTTGAAGAGCAAGAAATTTCTAACGTCATAATGGGAGGGGATTGGAATTTAGTAATGAATCCCAACGTAGACTACCACAATTATAAGCATGTGAATAATCGGGGAGCACAAGAAAGAGTTTTAAAGATGATAGATGACTTACAGTTAGTAGATATATGGAGGGAACTCAATACTGAAGTCTTAAGATACACTTGGAGGAGACCAACTCCCTTACAACAAAGCCGTCTTGACTTCTTCTTGATCTCAGATAACCTGGTTACTGATGTTAAAGACGCTGATATTTTGTACGGTTATAGAAGTGACCACTCTTTAGTCAAAGTTGACTTAGTATTTAATACAGAACCCAAAAGAAAACCTTTTTGGAAATTTAACTCATCTTTACTTAGAGACAGTGATTATATTAAGTTAGTGAAAGAAACAATAGAGAAAATAAAGGAACAGTATGCAGTATTACCTTACACACGAGAAAATATATGTAATATCCCGAATGATGAAATTCAGTTTACTATAAGCAGCCAGCTCTTTTTAGATGTGTTGATAATGGAGATAAGAGCAAAAACTATAACTTTTGGAATAAGAAAGAAAAAGCAACAAATAGAAACAGAGGAAATGTTAGAAGAGGAAATACAACGACTCGAAAAGGAAGTTCGGTCGTATAATATAATTAGAGAATTGCAGGAGAAGACGGAAGAGCTCATACAGTTAAGGAATTTGAAAATGGAAGGGATAGCTTTAAGATCTAAAGCAAGATGGGCATCTCAGGGTGAAAAAGTAAGTAAATATTTTTGTAATCTTGAAAAACGTCACTTTATCAGCAAACACATGTTAAAGTTATTTACAGATCAAGGCAATATACTGACAGAAACAGATGAAATACTAAAGGCGACAAGACATTATTATGAAGACCTATACAAAGAACAGAATGTAAAAGATTTAGATATTAGTGAGTATGTAAACAACTTACCCAGACTTGATGAGACAGAATCAAAACAACTAGAAGGATTAATTACAAGACAAGAAGCCACAGATGCTATCAGACGAATGCAAAACGACAAGAGTCCAGGTACAGATGGAATGACTGTAAATTTTTTCAAATTTTTTTGGAAGGACATTAGTGACTTTGTTGTGAGATCACTGAATGAAGGATTTATAAGTGGAGAAATGTCAACGACACAGAAAGAAGGATTAATTACATGCCTGCCAAAAGGGGATAAACCAAGGGAATACTTAAAAAACTGGAGGCCTATATCCTTGTTAAACGTTATTTATAAGATAGGATCAGCATGCATAGCTAGTAGAATTAAGTCAGTCCTGCCTAAGTTAATAAATGAAGATCAGACAGGTTTCATTCCAGGTAGATACATTGGTGATAACTTAAGAATACTATATGACATCATGCATTACTTAGAAAAAGAAGACATTTCAGGCTTACTAGTTTCAATAGACTTTGAAAAGGCATTTGATTCAGTAAACTGGGTATATATGAACAAGGTCTTAAACGCTTTTGGATTTGGAGAAGATATATGTAAATGGGTAAGCACTTTTTATAGAAATATAAAGTCATATGTCATAGTAAATGGTAAGGTATCCCAGAGTTTCAGAGTACAAAGGGGGTGCCGCCAGGGAGACCCGATTTCGCCATACCTCTTTGTATTGTGCTCTGAGATTCTGGCATGTAAGATAAGGGAAGATGAGGGTATTAAAGGCATTAGCATATTGAACACCGAATTTAAAATTTGTCAGTTTGCCGATGACACAACTTTTACGTTAGAGGGAGATAAAGAATCGTATGAGAAATTATTCGAAACACTAAATAGATTTGAAGAATTTTCAGGTCTGAAGTTAAATTATGATAAAACGCTAAATGTTTGGTTAGGGTGTATGAGAAATTCGAAAAGGAAGTATCTCCCAGAAAAGAATATGAAATGGAACCCCCCCAAATTCAAGATTTTAGGTATATGGTTTTTAAACGATCTATCAAAAATAACTGAAGTGAACACGTATTAATAGAAGCAAAAAAAATTATTCAAGATTTGGTCAAAACACCCCTCGGTAGAATTGCTATTCTCAAATCTCTCATACTTTCAAAGCTAATATACTTATGGATTCTTCTTCCAAACCCTCCAGACAAAGAAATAAAAGAATTACAGAGACTATGCTGTGAATTCGTATGGGATAAAAAGCCAGATAAAAAATACTCAATACATAATGTTGCAAATGGAGGAATAGGTATACCAGACATAAAAAAGTTTATACATGCTCTTAAGATAACATGGATAAGGAAATTATACACAGGAACACCAAAGTGGAAGAGAATCTTACTTATAAAATGCCAAGAAATTAACTCACTAAATCTTTATGGTTCAAAAAAGTTTCTGACTATCGAATGTAACCAATTTTGGAAAGATGTTTTTCAGGCATACTCGAATTTTACGAAACAAATAGAATTAAAAGAGTCACACGAGGTACTTGCAGAGCCCCTCTTTTATAACGACAAATTTAGAGTTGGTAACAATACAATCCACTACAAATGTTGGACAAATAAGAATATATATCTGGTTAGAGATGTTGTTGATGAGAATGGGTGCTTCCTTAGTTACACATGCTTTAGAGAAAAATATAATATTAATGTAAATTATTTAGTGTATATGGGATTGATACATTCGATAAAAAGTTACTTAATTACACATAATATTTATCTAAGTGATAAAACCTGTAATGAACAATCGAAAGCACTACACTTAATATCCTCTACTATGAAAGGCTCGCAACTATATTATGATATACTTCTTGAACCACTCTTTATTTACAATATAAGTTCTTTTGTTAAGTGGGAGCAAAAATTAGATATCATCGTTAATTGGGTAACCACCATGAAGCAAATAAAAAAAGTAAAAGAGATAAAATTAAAGTGGTTTCAAATTAGAATTTGTCACAACATTTTAGTTACAAACAAAATTCTGAAGAAAATGGGTATTACAAACAGTGACAAGTGCAATTTTTGTAAAAATGAAATAGATTCAGTACAACATTATCTATGGTTTTGCAAGTTCTCTCAATTGTTTTGGAAGGAATTAGAGAACGTCTTAAAAGAAAGATGTGATACTTGCTCAAACGTTAAGTTAAACATAGAATTAGTTCTATTTGGAAATGATGAAATTACAAAAATAGATGAAATTTTCAACTATATTATTCTTGTTGCAAAATATTTTGTTTATAAATGCAGAATAAATAAGATTAAACCATGTATAGAGCACTTTTTGAATGATTTAAGAAATAGTTATAAAGTAGAAAGATATATGCATTCAATGGAAATGTTAAGTGCTGTATTTATGAGAAAATGGTGTCCATATATAAAACTTCTTGAAAACAGTAACCCATAACAAAATAGTATGAAAGATCAAAATGCACAATAATAATGAAGGCTCAATGATATATATATGTATGTATATATATATGTATGCATATATATGTATGTGTATATATATGTGTATATATATGTGTATATATATGTGTGTATATATATATATATATATATATGTATATATATATATGTGTATGTGTGTATATGTATATATATATATATATATATATATATATATGTGTATATATGTATGTGTATATATATATGTATATATATATATATATATATAATTAAAAAAAAAAAAACTTGAACAGATGTACGTGAATGTGTAAGTATGCGAGTATGTAAATAATATATGCATGTGTGTATTCATGTGCACTTATGTGTCTGCAGTAATAATGTTTAACACGACTGTGTAATGGGTGTTTTATATAGTCACGTATAGAAAACTAGAGGAAATGTGTTCATACATAAGATATCCTATGTGTGGGTTGTGTTCTTTTCACATTACGTTAGCGAAGCAAAGTGTCCATAACTCTATGCTGATGCTATTATATGTTATAAAACTGCACTGTTACACATGATGAAAATGTGTCCACCTTGACCAAATTAAGAACAATATATTATAAGTATAATGACTTATGATGACGATGTTATTGTTAATGTACACTGTATTCATTTTTTTTTTCTTTCTTTGTTTTTTTCCCCTTTCTTTTCCATCTACTCTGAATTGTTATAATGAATTTATGTACAAAATAAAACGGTGGTCGACCCAAGAAAGTCCGGGAAAAAAAAAAAAAAAAAAAAAAAAAAAAAAAAAAAAAAACATGTTGTGCTGCCAGAAATTCTATGCAATAGTCTGTCACTGGTTTGATATTGCAGATTGTAACAAATCTCTTTTTACATGTTTTGTCCATTGATGACAAATCTTTGTGTGGGATATTTTTGTACGTCTTAATTGGAAAATGCGGACATTTGTTTCACGCAGGAACAAAAGGTTCCCAGCCGATGTTTTGTAGCGTGATATGTTTGTTAGACAAAATGGGGGTGGTGGGGGGGGGGGGGCAACACAAAGATACTAAAAAAACAGTGTATACCGCAACAGTTAGATCCCACATGGAATATACCGCCAATGCCTGGTCAACTGCTGCTAAGACCAACCTCAGCAGCCTGACCAAGACACAGAATGTTAGCCTCAGACTCATCACAGGCGGCATGAAAACCACTCCAGTGTCAGCAATGGAGAAAACAGCAGATCTGCTTTCATCAGAAGAAAGGAGACAAGAAAAACTTCTGAGACACAATGAAAACTGAAGAGACTCCCTTCACACGCCCCCCCCCCCCCCCCCCCCCCCCCCCCCCCCCCCCCCCTCCCCCCCCCCCCCCCCCCCCCCCCCCAGATGGTATCATGAAGCTGTCCAGGTTAGGACATATTTTTGCCTGTAAAGGTATATTGAAAATTATTGCACTAAGTTTGAAATGACTTTGACTACGTTTTGTGATGGGATATTGACCACAGTGTATAAAAGGACATTTGAATGGATAATTTAAGTAGCGTTTGAATGAGATACATTAATATGTTGTGGTTGATTTGATGTTGTTGTAAAGCTTGTATGAGTAATCAGCACTTGGTGCTATGTTGATATACAGTTGATAATAGATAGTAGTTACTTAAATTTGTCTTAAGTTTTGTTGGACTATTCAATGGCTAAGAAATGGTACTTTTTTTGAAACATTGAATTGTGTAGTAGCTAAGCAGCTACATTTTGTTATTTCCTGATGGGATGAATGGGAATCATTTTAAAGTAATTGTATTTTGTATTACTTAGGGTGGTGAATGGACATTGTTTTCCAAGCGAATATTTTTTTTTATTAGCTTCAGTGATAATTGGAATTTATGTCAATAGTATTGGATGAAGATTTTCTCTTTAGTGTTTATGTAAAGGTATTGGGTCTATGTTGTCTTGTTTGTCCACTTAGGTTTCTAGGAACAATATTCAAAACATGGTCTGTAGTGGGACTGGAAATGAGGGGGTCTGCATCCAGAAAGTCAAGGAACTGACACATACTAAAAATGTGCAGGCATCTAGTGGCTGGGACAGGCCACGGGTTTTTGGTTTTGTGCCGAGGTGCCAGGGACTGGCACTGGACTTCACAGAGCTGGATGGTGGGACCATCGGGGCAAACTATCGGCACAGGGGAAGAACGTGATGGTGGGACCATCGGGACGTGCTGAATGAGGAGCCAGGAGCTGGCAAGAATGCTGAAGAACGTTCAAGGCGGTGACGTTAAAATTGTTTCCCCCCATAAAAAATTATATCCCAGTCCAGGCCATACTTAGAAATGTTTGATATCTTTCTTAATAATAAATAAAAGGGTGTGGTTAATAAGTGTTTTCGTGTTTTGGGGAGAACACGTTCTGATTGGAGTGACAAGTGAACAGATAGCAGGCATACACTTACAAGCAAGCACACTCATTCTTGTGTAGTTATTTCTGTCTATCTGGCACTTTCTTTACAATCAGAAACAGGTAACGGTGTCAATGATTATTTTCTGATGTCTATGGATTTGTTTCTCATTGTTTTTTCCACTTGCAAACTGATAGTAACAGAAAGAATAGAATCAGATCACCAACCCATTGAACTATATTTAAGATTTGGAGACAGAGTAAATGCTACATGTATGCACACATTGGATGGAAACCAGATTACTGAAAAGTTTGTGTGGGATAGTAATTTACATGGTACTTACACTCAGGCAATGAGTTCTGATGAAACACTACTAGTACTAGATTGTGCAACATATTTGATAGATTATGATTGTAATGCTGCATTGAACATGTTTAATGACTGCCTTAAGGTGCATGCAGAGTGTATGAAAAAAAAATTAATCTAACAATGCATGATAAACATAATGACTGGTATGATAGGGAATGCAGAGTAAGCAAGTTGAAAGCTAGAAGATTACTGAGGACTTTTAATCGTACCAAAGACAAAACTGATGGTGATGCCTACTGCGTGGCAAGAAGAGAGTATAAAAATCTGATTAAAAGAAAAGGAATATAATGATTTGTTACTTGATAAACTTATATGTGCAGTAAATAATCAAAGAGAATTTTGGGAAACTGTACATAAAATTTCATTTAAAAGAAAACAAGTTCGAAACGATTTAACGGTTGATGACTGGTTTAGACATTTCAAATGTTTACGTGAATTACAGACTTCTGCAAATGAAAGCTTTATAATTGAAGATGAAAATGATCAAAACAATAATGATAATAGTGTTGTGGACATTAGTTCCATGAACCGACCAATATCCAAAGAAGTTTTACTTGCTATCAGAAATTTAAAAAATGGCAAAGCTGCAGGACCAGATGAAATTATCGGGGAAATGTTGAAATATGTTGGGGATGTAGTGGCTGATTTTTTCGTAAAGCTTTTCAATGCATTATTTGATAAGGGTATTTTTCCAGAAAACTGGACAGATTCTGTTGTAATCCCTTTGTTTAAAAAGGGTGATTTAAATAACCCAAGTAATTACCGAGGTATCTCATTGTGTGATATAAGTAGCAAAATGTATAGTACGATTATAAAAAATAACAGACTTCAAGAATTCATAAATGAGTATAATCTGACCGGTGAATATCAAGCAGGATTTAAAAGGGGTTATTCGACTGTTGATCATATGTTTACGTTGTTGGCACTAGTACAAAAACAATTCTCTTTTAATCGCAAACTATATGTTGCCTTTATTGACTTCGAAAAAGCATTTGACTCCATTGAGAGAAATTTATTGTGGCCTATTCTTTTGAAAAACGGTATCAGAGGTAAGATTTTTCGTTGTATTTATAGTATGTATACCAATGTTAAAACCAGAATTAGATGTGGTGCTAAGCTAACAGACTATATCAATTGTACCCGTGGTGTCAAACAAGGCGATGTCTGCAGTCCTGTTCTGTTTTTAGCATTAGAAGTGATCAGAGAGGGTAGACATGGTTGCTATGTTTATGCCTAATTATTTTGAACTGTTTATATTATTATTAGCTGATGCTGTTGCTTTATTATCAGAAACTATTATTGGTTTACAAACACAGCTTAATAGTCTATATCATGTAGCTTCAGCTCTACACTTGAAAGTAAACATGGATAAAAGTAATATCATTGTATTTAGGAAAGGGGGGTATTTAGCCGCTAGGGAAAGGTGGACATATAATGGTATTATTATGCCAGTTATTAATGCCTATAAATACTTAGGAACTTACTTCTCTACTAGACTGAGATTTGCGGCAGCCTGTAACAATCTTTGTAGCAGAGCAAAAAATGCTCTATTATGCATATTGCAAAAGTTATCAAAGTTAAAATGCAATTCTCTAAATACTTATTTGAAATTAGACTCACAAATTCAACCAATGGTACAGTATGGTGCTGAGATATGGGGACTTGACAGAGCAGCATTTAATTGTGAAAAGGTTCATTTATTTGCATTAAAAAGATATTTGGGTGTAGAAACACGAACACCTAATGATTTTGTATATAGAGAAACAAACAGGTATCCTATTTATATAAATTCAGTTATGAAGTGCATTAAATACTGGCTAAAATTAGTAAGAATGCATGAGTCCAGATTACCTCACAAAGCCTACAAAATGTTATTCGATCTTGATTCACGTTGTAAAACAAACTGGGCTACTAACATACGTTCTAAGTTGTGCATGTTTGGTTTTGGTTATGTGTGGCTTAACCAAGGTGTGGAAGGAATTGACGAGTTTCTTCGGGTTTTCAAGGAAAGGTTAATTCTGTGTAGATGGCAAGAATGGGACTTTCATGTAAAAAATAGTGAAAGATTTAATGTTTACAGAACTTTTTGAACTATACCTGATATCAAAACATATTTACTAATGAATCTAGATAGATATTTAAGGTATACAATGACAAGATTCAGACTGGGCATTTCCGATATTGCTGAACATAGTTATCGTTATAGAATGCACAACGAGGCTGACTTATTATGTCCACTTTGCCAGATGGAGAAAGAAAATGAGGTGCATTTTGTTCTGTCCTGCCCTGTCTTGTATAATTTAAGAGTACAGTACATACCATTGAAATATTTTAAGTTCCCAAGTCAGTTTAGACTGTCGTTACTTATGGCATCAGCGCATGAACAAACTATTAGAAACCTATCAATTTATCTGTATAAATCGTTTAAGCTCCGATCTGTTCTTATGTCTTAGTGTATCCAGCATGTTAACTGTATCCATACTGTTAACACAAATAAGTCAAAGAGAAGGAAAGAAAAGAAATAAAAGCACAATTGAATTAAATCTGAAAGTGTCATAAAAGATAATAAACAAATCAAATGATATATACAAAGAAACAAAACTAAAAGATATTTATTTATTTAATGGGGAAAGAAAAAGAAAACAAAATAGCTAGCAACTTCCATCCAACCTAAGTTATGTCTTGAAAACATCATAAAACCGAAAAGCAAAATTTGGAGCTTACCCAGAAACGTCCCATACCCTGCAATGCCACTCCAATATGTGACACACGTGTCACACTCCAACATTCACTTTGGGACGTGGTGCCACACGATGGAGTTAAGGTGGACAGTTCGTCCCAGTCCAATAGACCACTATAGAAAACGAGAAATAGGATAGGCTACCCATATCATGCATTCAATGCGTTTAGCGAAGATCTTGGTATGCATCCAGAAGAAAGACAGACAGACAAAGAAGAGATTTCTAAACACATTCTGATCAATGCATCAGCGAATGAAAAACAACAACAACAAAAACAAGCAAACACACACACACACGCACACACACGCGCGCGCGCGCATAATATATATATATATATATATATATATATACAGTAAATGGACCATCTAATGTATGTCAGCGTGTATGGCACTGTCTTACACCACAAACAAACTTCTCTTGTTGGGATTATAAAGTATTATGTACTCTGCATGCCTCTGTCTCTCTGTCTGCTAGCACACAGGTAAATAAAAGGTTCAATGGCAGAATGCCAGACACTTCCTTATAGCGATCATTTTTTATCTATAAATCCGTCTTACTCACACACACACACACACACACACACACACACACAGAGAGAGAGAGAGAGAGAGAGAGAGAGAGGGGGGGGGGGAGGGACAACGTGCTCAACGACTCTACACTATTGTACACTTCAAGTCTAGTCATTTTGAGTGCTACCTGACACAGATGGTACAGATAATTATGATGCCCTGCCCAAATCATCGCACAATTTATCACAACGTATGCCACTACCAACTGAAAAAAGAACAGTCGGAGTGCACTTTGCCTATCGACGTGTTGTTGTTCTTATCATAGTTGTGTGTTGTTGTGTGCGTCTGTTTCGTGTGCGCACACACGTATGATAATGTTAAGTGCTTGTTTGTATGAATGTGTGTGTACGCATGTATTTCGTGCGTGTTTGGGAGTACATTCGTGTTTATGTAAAAGGTGTGTGTGTGTGTGTGTGTGTGTGTGTGTGTGTGTGTGTGTGTGAGAGAGAGAGAGAGAGAGAGAGAGAGAGAGAGAGTGCGCGTGCGTGTGTGCATGCGTGTGTGTGTGTATGTGTGACCATGTAACAGCTGGTTTATGACTTCCCATATCTCCCTCTGTGCATGCGTGTGTGTGTGTGTGTGTGTGTGTGTGTGTGTGTGTGTGTGTGTGTGTGTGTATGACTTGACTTGACTTGACTTGACTTCATTTATTGTCATAAAATCCCGAAGGATTAATAGACACAACAAAGAACAAAGGGAACAAAGAAATAAACGGTCATCTAATACGCATGCACTGAAATACATAGTGTGCGAGTGTTTTTTGATAGTCATTGCAGGTGAATAAATCACTTGGTTTTAGGATATTATTTTGTATTTTTCTAGAGATCACATTTGATTGATGATCATATTGCTGTATAGTTGTGATTAGTTGGTTTCGCAAATTATGAAATAAGATACACGTATCTAAGAAATGTAATTCATCTTCAACAACTTCACATATAGCACATAACCTCTCTTATCTGGAAATGTTTGCATATCTTCCTCGTTCGATGTTTAAATAATGTGCGCTTATTCTGAGTTGACAAAGAGCTTGTTTGTGAGCAGGATCGATTTTATCAGTTAGATAATTCTCAGTTTGATAATCGTTTTTTTTAATTTTGTTGTAGAAGTCTAATCTGCTGTATTCAGTTTTTTTCTCTGTTTCCAGAATTGTACATATCTATTTCTTAGTTGTTGGCGTAATGTAAATTTAAGTCTGCTGTTACTAAATGTCGACTGATTATTCCAAACATGACCTAATCCTACATTGTGAAGAATATTCTTTACAAATTGTATTCAGGGATTTTCAATTGTGTCTGGTTGGTTCATCATCGACATATAGACCTTTTTGATATGGCTATCATCATGTGCATCCAGAATATGAGTCAAGTGGTCAAGAACTCTGCATGCAATATGAACTCCAGTTGGAAATATGCCCAGTTCTGCTAGAGTTGGCAGATTCATTGTTTTAGAATGTACCCCTAGAAGCAGTTTGCAAAATTTTATATGCATTTGTTCATGTGAATGTTTCGAAGAAATACAATTTCTAAAGAAATCTGTCATTCCTGTATTGAATGAATTGGTAGTTTTAGTTTCAGCCCATGGGAACCTGATATCGGCTCCATATGATAATATAGGTAAAACAAGCGAATCAAAAAGCTGCAGTACAATATCCAAACGAATATCTTGCTTTTTAACGATTCGTTGGAGGGAATGTGCTGCTTTTAATGCCTGTTTGGCTAGGTGCTCTTGGGCAAATGAGAACGTTCCAGTTTTGTGAAATACTATACCCAAGTACTTGTATTGATCAGTTGTCTGGATTATATCATTGCTTATTGTGAAAATAACAGGCACTTTGGGATCGGTGTGTGTGAAAACTATTACTTTAGTTTTATCTATGTTAATTTTTAGATCCCAGTTTTCACAATACAGATTGAGTTTATCTAGTTTCCTTTGTAATCCTATCTTTATCGTGGACAAAATTACTAGGTCATCAGCATATAGTAAACACGAAACACTATCACTTTTGTCAAGGTCTATGGATGGTGAGACAGTAACGCCCAGACATTTCGGGAGATCATTGATAAAGATATTAAATAAAGTGGGACTGAGTGTGTTCCCTTGTAGTACCCCCTTCAATATGGGTATTTCAGAAGAAAATCCCGTATCAGTTCTTGTGCAAACTGTGGCATTTTCATACATGCTTTGAATAACTCTAAAGCAATTTCCATTTATACCGATTTGATACATTTTTAGCATTAGAGCGTGATGCCAGACCCTGTCAAATGCTTTCTGAAAATCAACAAAACAACAATAAAGGCGATTCATTCTTTTTCTTAAAGTATCGTCAATTATCTTTTTAAGTATGAATATGTGGTCCGAGGTCTTGTGTGATTTTCGAAAGCCTGCTTGCTCTTTTGATAGTAAATTATTGTCTTCAAGGTAGTTTGTGTGTGTGTGTGTGTGTGTGTGTGTGTGTGTGTGTGTGTGTCTGTGTGTGTGTGTGTCTGTGTGTGTGTGTGTCTGTGTGTGTGTGTCTGTGTGTGTGTCTGTGTGTGTTTGTGTTCATCCAGCCCTATCACTGCACGTTCGCCCAACACATACATACGCGCGCGCGCGCACGCGCACGCGAGCGCTCATATATACATTATACAAGCGCACACACCCATTTATACGAGTACACACACATACACTCATGTAAACACACTCTCTCTCTCTCTCTCTCTCTCTCTCTCTCTTTCTCACAAACACACACACACACACACACACACACACTCTTTCTCTCTCTCTCTCTCTCTCTCTCTCTCTCTCTCTCTCTCTCTCTCTCTTCCTGGTGATGACGTAGTCTATAGGATGCCAGTGCCTCGAGCGAGGGTGCATCCATGACGTCTTCTTACGGGTTGGTAGACGGAACAAGGTGCTGGTGATGACAAGGTCACGTGTATCCACCACCACGTTCAGTAAGCTGGCCCTTGTCTGCTAGGTGCGTTTCGCTGAGAGCTGCTATGTCCACATATAAACATTATACAAGCGCACACACCCATTTATACGAGTACACACACATACACTCATGTAATCTCTCTCTCTCTCTCTCTCTCTCTCTCTCTCTCTCTCTCTTATCTTGGTCCAGTCATATTATGTCATTATGCAAAACCCTATCCAAAAAGATTTATCAGCTTTCCAGAATTAAACATTTTCTTGATTTGCATTGTAGAAAATTATTCTTTTTTGCTTATATTGAATCACATATTAGCTATGCGTCAACACTCTGGGATTCAGCTAGCGATAATATACTAAAACCTTTACTAAGTCTGCATAGACGAGCTCTTAAATTAATCCTTCTGAAATCTTCATCACTGACTGCTGACGACTACAGACATTTAGATATTCTTCCCCTAAAGCTTAAACTTGAATACAACAAAGCAGTTTTTATTTTTAAAATCATGTCAAATTATGCTCCATCTTTGAGAGATAGATTTTCCACCACGCTAGTCCGCCAGACCAACAAGTTCAAGATCCCCATTCCAAGAGTAGATCTGTTTAAATCCAGTCTCATTTATTCAGGAGGCTGTTTATGGACCAATATTTCATCCAATCTTAATGTTCAGAAAAGCATTCAAGAATTCAAAAAACATTACCATACACACCTTATGGACAAATATGTCAACAATCCTACTTAACTTGACTTTATCTTATTGAATACGCATATATAGTTTAATTGTATATCTAACCGCTATCGTACTATTTAATGATATACAACCACAATCAGTGTCCTGAATACTTTTTTTTTTTTTTTTTTTTGGGGGGGGGGGGGAGGCTTGGGTGGGGATGTTGTTTTTTTTTTGCTCGTTTGTTTGTTTGTTTGTTTTGGGGGGTGGGTGGATGGTTTGATCTTTTTCCTTCATGATATGATGATGTTTGTATCATGATTATGTAGATGTACATGTTTATTATGTAGATGTTTAAATGTGAATGTGAATGTCATGTCTTTATTTCTTCATCTCTTTGCTACTTTTGGATGTTTTGATTCATTTTCATTTTCCATTTGCCCTGAGGGCTGGATGAAAAAAAGCACATGTATGCTTATTCCACTTCCCTCAATAAAAAACTTCGTTCGTTCGTTCGTTCTCTCTCTCTCTCTCTCTCTCTCTCTCTCTCTCTCTCTCTCTCTCTCTCTCACACACACACACACACACACACACACACACACACACACTCTCTCTCTCTCTCTCTCTTCTTGGTGATGATGTAGTCTATAATATGCCAGTGCCTATAGCGAGGGTGCATCCATGACGTCTTCTTACGGGTTGGTAGACGGAACAAGGTGCTGGTGATGACAAGGTCACGTGTATCCACCACCACGTTCAGAAAGCTGGCCCTTGTCTGCTAGGTGCGTTTCGCTGAGAGCTGCTATGTCCACATTGTAGCGAGCTAGCTCTTTGGCAACCAGTGCAGCATTTATTCTGGTCTGTCTGCCTCGATGTTATCCAAGTTCTCACGTTCCATGAACCAAGATTGAGCACCATCACTTTTTTTCTTTTTTGTTTGTCGACCACAATGAGGGATCCCCACCAGGGAGAAGTGAAGCAGGCTATGTTTGAGGCATCGTTTCTAGCCTCTTCCTCCATGGAGGTGAGCAGAGAGATCCTAAAGAGGGCTGCTCAGACACACCCAGGGGGCTGCCGAACTCCACTGCTGCTTCAGTCCAGTAAAGAGCGACCCTATGCACTGGACCGCCTGTGTGCAGGTTTGTGACCACAGATTCCAGTGTATCCGCACCTGATGCTTCGCCGCTCCCCCATCGCCACAGGACTTGAGGTGCTGCGCGGTGTAATTTTAAGTCATGGCTTGCACTTGACTTGGATTGAAGTGAGGGAGAGTTGCAACAGGTCGTCAGCCTTACTCTGTCGTCCCG
Organism: Babylonia areolata; assembly: GCF_041734735.1. Lineage (NCBI taxonomy): Eukaryota > Metazoa > Mollusca > Gastropoda > Neogastropoda > Buccinidae > Babylonia > Babylonia areolata. Next base: position 16,553,709 of record NC_134902.1, on the reverse strand, counting down.
GCCTATCTGGACCCAGTGGCAAGACATAGTCGAAACGGCTGGAGATAGGTCAGGATGCAGTAGATGGCCAGCAGTGTTCTGCATGTCTCAGTGCGCCCTTTTAGCGCTCCACGGCGCATTGCTGAGAATCGCCTTTCTGCCCGTTGAACCAATGATGGTTTCTTCCGCGTGGTCCCCCGAGTCCAGGTAGTAGGCCTCCTTCGGTCATGGCTGACCATGGATAGAGTATATCCGACCTAATGTCTAATTGGGCTGTCTGCTTTGACCAAGCAGGGTCGCCTGTGACTGTAGAGACCGATGCGAGAGAGACAGTCTCTGTCGCAGCGGTCACATGTGTAAGCTGATGCTGGTCTGTTGGCTGCTGTCCCTTTTCTGCGAGCTCGCTTTTCTGCTGCAGCAGCTGACAGTTTGTCCTCACCAATCCGCAGCTGAATCTTGAGGGTGCTTCTCCATCTGTTGCGGTCATCTGCAAGGTGCTCCCAGGAACCAGTGTTGATCTCAAGTGCCTTCATGTCACGTTTGCAAACGTCTTTGTATCTCAGCTGTGGGCGGCCGATGCTTCTCTGCCCCATGGCGAGCTCTCCATAAAGGATGTCCTTTGGAATGCAACCATCTTCCATGCGGCGAACGTGGCCCAGCCAGCGCAGCCGACGCTATCTCAGCATGGTATACATGGTCGGGAGGCCATCACGAGTCAGGACTTCGGTGTTTGTCACCTTGTCTTGCCAGGAGATGTCGAGTATGCGCCGTAGGCTTCTCAGGTGGAAGGTATTGAGCCTTTTCTCCTGACGAGTATGTGTGGTCCACGCCTCACTGCCATACAGCACGGTGCTGAGGACACAGGCGTTGTATACAGCCATCTTTGTCTTCGTGGTCAGCTTGGGATTTGTCCACACTCTTTGTGTGAGGCGGGCTAGCGTTGTGGCTGCCTTTCCGATCCTCTTGTCGATCTCGGTGTCAAGGGAGAGGTTGTCGGTGATGGTGGACCCAAAGTAAGTGAATTGATGGATGGCTTCAAGCTCGTAGTCATCAATGGTGTTGGCTGGTGGAGATGGCGTGTCTTGGCCTAGGACATTTGTCTTCTTGAGACTGATGGTCAGACCGAAATCTTTGCAGGCCTGGGAGAAGCGGTCCATTAGTGACTGCAAGTCCCGCTGGGTGTGGGTCACAACTGCGGCATCGTCAGCAAAGAGCATGTCTCTGATGAGGGCTTTTGTCCTTGCTCTGAGGCGGGCGAGATTGACGAGCCTGCCATCTGATCTGGTCCGCAGGTAGATCCCTTCTTGCGCTGTGCTGAACGCATGTCTCAGGAGAAGAGCGTTCGGTCAAATCCATATACGCTACACCACATCTGCCAAGCAGATGCCTGACCAGCACCGTAACCCAACGCGCTTGGTCAGGCCTTGAGAAAAAAAAATCAATAAAGAAATAAGATAAAATAAAAAAATAAATAGAAATAAAAATAAAATAAAATAAATAAAGTAAAAAATAACAAAAAATTAAAAATAGTAATATTTTTTTTAAGATAATAAAATAATAATAAATAAAAATAATGAAAAAAAAACAAAGCAGCTGTATTACATATGAGTCAGACCACAACAAGCAAAGCTTAAACCGTGCTCCACACTGGTTATTGTCAATGAACTGGCTGCAGTTTAGACATAAAAGAACACGAACTGGAATGAAATGCCAAAGATAATAAGTAATAAGTGAAGCAAGCAGAAATAGGAGGGTGGAAGTCAAAATGACGCATTCACTTACGCATTGCAAATTTTATCTTGCTGAACCTTAAGGGAACTTTACAAGAATACCGAGCCACCAGGTTATATTGATCACGTTAATAGCAGTCATGTGTAATTATACATTGCATATATATGTGCACTCTCTCTCTCACACACACACACACACACACACACACACACACACGTGCAAATTCACACACACATCAGTCCGTTTCAAAACGTTCAGAAATATTAAAATTTCCTATAAAAAAAAAATTTTTTTAAATCTGTTTCCCTCTTTAGTCTTATCTCGTCTTCCAAATATAAGGGCTGAAGCATCGGTTTTAATATCATCTGGCAGAAGGTCGATCGTCTGGGCTCTAGCCTCGTTCAAAACATTTGATAACAAGAGAGGCAAGGCCTTCAAGACTCACTTGTGATACACTTTAAAAAAAAAATCCAAGCTTTTTATGTATTGAGTATAATTTCAAAATGTAATGTTTAAGATGAGAAAGATCAGTTTAAAGCAAATTAACTCCCCTAGCATTAATTACAGAGTAATTTCTCTTTTATACTATCTGCACCAAAACGTTTGCAAAATAAATAAAACTTCCATGCTTAGCAAAAGAAGTTCCTGTTTGAACAAAAAATGATAAGAATGACTGCTCTTGTTGTTGGGTCAGAATATCAGATCAAAGTGCCAAGTTTAGAGAATACAAAAAATATAAATATAAAAGTAAATGCAGTTTGCATATAATTAGGCTTCATTTTTAATTTTTTTGTGCCCATCCCAGAAGTGCAATATTGTTTTAAACAAGATGACTGGATAGAACTGAATTTTTCCTATTTTTATGCCTAATTTGGTGTCAACTGACAAAGTATTTGCAGAGAAAATGTTAATGTTAAAGTTTACCACGGACACACAGACACACACACACACACACACACACACACACACACACACACACACACACACACACAGACAACCGAACACCGGGTTAAAACATAGACTCACTTTGTTTACACAAGTGAGTCAATTAAAACTAACACAGAGAAACAAGGCGCGGCACTTTCCTCTCATCAGAATCGCTCCTTTGTTGCAAGGAACTTCCGGGTTACCGAGGGCAATATCCAGAAGGAGGTTTGATAAAATGTTTCTTTCTGCACAAATCCATACTAACGTAAGTAGTCATTACAAGACAGACATAGAGACGGACAGACAGAAACCGAGAGAGAAAGAAGAAGGGTACTTACATTGCAGCACAACGTATCACTATCCATGTTAGCACTGTGTTCCACACACAAAAATGTCCCCCACAAGCTACAGACAGTATGTTCACCGAGTACCCAAAACATTCTTTGATACAATACCTATATTCTTTTAAAATAACATTTGTCATAGATCAACCCCCGATAACGGAGTGTGTCTGCCTACATTGCGGGATAAAAACGGTCATACAAGGTCATACACGTAAAGGATGGCCTATTCGTATTCTACTCATCGATCTAATCGAACGATTTCGAAAATCGTTACAAATGACGGCACGTGTAGCCCACGTGACAAAACAATGCCAACATAGCAACCAATGCTCCACACAACAGCGGTGTTGTATGGTCAAAAGAAATGTCCTACACACGCACACACGCGCACACACACGTTCCCGCGCACACACACACGCTCGTGCACAAACAGCCACCCACAGACACACACACACACACACACACACACAGACACACAGACACAGACACACACACACACACACACACACACACACACACACACACACACACACACACACACACACACACACACGATTCTATCAGTGGGGGGTAAAGTAGGTAGAGTAGAAGGAGGAAGACTGCAGACAATTAGCTATGCTTCATCACACCCATTTTGAACGTGCTACATGATTGTTGTTGGTCACATCTCAACGAACGAATATTTTTGTCACGCCACGTACACACACACGCGGACAGAGAGGCACGGAGAGACAAAGACCGACACAGACAGGTACACAAAGACACACACACACACACACACACACAATCACACACCGCGTGCAAGGTCCTAACTACAAGACCATAACACTTACAAGCACACACACACACTGTTTTGTTGGCAATAATCATATCAGCTGTGGCAAGCTTCGTCAAACAATCGGAACATCGCGGCTCCGTGGAAGTTCTGACTTGAAACTTAATCGCCACGAGAACTGCTCGTCCTAATCATTGAGTATCAGTATCAGTAGTGCAACGAGGCGTCACTGCGTTCGGACAAATCCATTACGGACGGTGTTTATGTTGTTGTTAGAAATATAGACAGACACTGAAAGTTATGTATGTGTGTGTGTATTATTGTGAGTGTTCTACGTTATTCTCTCCTTTTATCACACACAATCTTACATCCAATCACCACAAACACTCCGTAAACAATAGACCAGGACACAAGAAACTGAAGAGTAAAGACCAATGACACATATAATATATCGAAACCGTTTCACAAGAAACAATCACAAATCCTCAATAAGGTTGATCCAATATATTAATTTAGTATTTTATATTACGTTGATATTTTCACTCTCTTTCACACAGTCCCACAGTCTCTCTTTTCACATCCCTGCACAGTCTTGAAGAAGAAGAACACACTTCTTGAAAAATATTCCGGATCCCCCTCAGTTGGTCTTGGAGCTCATAGTTCCATCCTCCACACACACACACACACACACACACACACACACACACACACACACACACACACACACACACACACACGCACACACACACACACACACACACACACACACACACACACACACACACACACACACACACACACACACACACAAACTGATTTGTATTTCTGTTCCAAGATGTATCGCACTTCGTTATTCTTTACTCTGACAGTCTCTGGTTCATAATAATTCACAATAACATGACAGTCTCTGGTTCATAATAATTCACAATAACATGACAGTCTCTGGTTCATAATAATTCACAATAATATGACAGTCTCTGTAGTAGTAGTAGTAGTATAGGGACTGGCAGTCATCTGCCTAGACCTCTCGGCCTTTTTATGTCCCCATCGAATCTTCATCTTCACTTCTTCCATTTTATTTTATTTTATT
>NC_134902.1:16536363-16543863 GCF_041734735.1 Babylonia areolata | reverse complement strand
TTGACCCGCCGTGAAATATTAGCTCTGGAGTAAATTTCTATCATGAAAGCACGATTAAAAGAAAAGCAGTTGCAAACCAACAACCAAGACAAAAGACGGGCTGTTCTTGGAATGGCAAAAACAACAACAATCAGCAACCAATCAATGAAATCTTCAAACATAACTCAAAACTGGTGGCGCTAGCCAAACCCATCTTTTCAATGTATCTGCTGCGCTTTACTGTTTCATTTCTAATCAATCTTTTTACGCAGGACACCTGTTCTCACTGTATCCATGGCGACGGCTTCACCCCAGGATGTGCCGGGAGAGCGTGAGTGTAGCATCTGCCATGAACTGCTGACAGTTCCCAAGCTGCTGCCATGTGGACACCACCTCTGCCGTCACTGCCTGGTGTCCTGGATCCAGACCAAGGCAGACGCCCCTTGCCCCCTCTGCCGGTGCGCTATCGTGCACTCCAAGGAACAGGAAGGAGGCGCAGCAAAAGCTGAGGCCATCGCTGACGGCTTTCCCACCGATCTGTTCATGGAGAAGCTGGTGGAGGCAGAGCGCTTGCTCAGCAAGGATCATCACTGCTGCGTCTGCGAGGATGTGGCCGCCACGGCTCTGTGCCTGGAGTGTGGAGACATGCTGTGCTCCTCCTGCGAGAAGGGCCACCGGAAGTTGTCCATGTCCAAGAACCACGCGGTCGAATACCTGGCGTCGCTCACGGCGGAGACCTTGGCCTCAAAACGTCCCTGTGTGTGCGCGGCACACCCACAGGAAACCTGTAGGCTCTACTGCTCCTCTCACGCCACTCCCGTCTGCTGGCTGTGCGCCTCCACAAAGCACCGGGCGTGCTCCGACCTGATCGAGCTGCACGACAAGGCTGAAGAAGCCGGCAAGTCGCTGGAAGCCCTGGTGGACAAGCTGGACCTCGGGGAAGCGGAGATCGATAGAGTTCTTGCCTCGCTGGACCAGCACTGGGAGAAGACCGACGCCTACGCCGCCACGGCCATTTCTGAGATCGAAGAAATTCGCCATGGTTTGGAACGGTCCGTCCGGACCTGGGAGCAAGGTCTGAAGGAGGAGACGCGGAGAGAGACCGAGTACATCAAGGCGGCAGTGCAGGAAGCTAAAGAGCATCTGCTGAGGCGCCGGGGAAAGCTGCGCACCCACAAGGGAGTCATACGGCAGGGTCAGGGGATGGAGAACCGAGAGGTCGTCGACAAAATGATTACGGCCTTGGAGACACGCGTGGAAGAGCTCGACCAGATCGACGTTCTGCCGCGCGAGGCCTTGGTCCTTTCTGATCTGGAGCTCACTCTCGACAAGGCGGCGGTGTCCCGATTTGAGCAAGAATTGTCCAGTTTTGGTCAGGTCCAAGTCGCGCCAGCAGACAACTTCAGCAACGTTACAGTAAGTGAATTACAGTAGTGTTTTTTTTTTCATTCTGTTGCTCGCAGATACAGACAAACGTGCATGCTCCACAAAGAACTTAGTTTGCGCCAGGATGATGTAAGATGACTGTGGAAATTAATTTCGTTTTAAATGACAATTTTCCAGTCAACGTTTATGTTCTTTGGGGTTTTTTCTTTTTAGTCAGAAAACAAATCTATATCTTGGCTCATTTTATATGTTTGGAAGGCCTTCAGTTCACACACGACAGTGGTTTTGTGTACAACGTTGTATAAAGTCTTAGCTTAAGAACGAAAAAGTTCAATGCATTTACGTTTATCCTGAACGAATGTAAACCCCCCCCCCTCACACACACACACACACACACACACACACACACACACACACACACACACACACACACACGCACGCACGCACGCACACATACACACACACAGACACACACACACACACACATATATATATATATATATATATATATATATATTATCTACTCGGCGCAGCTTATGAACTGTAGCCCTTGTTCAAATATTACACGATTAAAACGTGTTTTCCTACAGCCTACAGTCCTTCGCTTTCACGAGAATCATGGCCAGGCTGTTAGGCTGGGCAACTTCCAACAGACGGCCACGAAGACTGGTCTGCACTGCAATCACGGGATCGTCTTGGCCCAGGATCCTTTGAAGACTGACTTTCTGTACGAGGTAGGAAAGATCTGTCTGGAAGTCTCTGTGTTTGGTCTGTGTGGTTGTTTGGAGTGGTGGAGATGAGTGTGTGTATGTGTGGTGGAGTGGGGGTGGGGTGGGGTGGGGGGGGGGGATGGAGTGTCTGTGTGAATGTGTGCAGGGTGATTGTGTGTCTGTGTCTGTGTCTGTGTGAATATGATATGGTGTGTGTGTGCGTGTGCATGCGTGTGTGAATCAGTCACATTCATGACTATTTTACTATTTCATTTTGATTTGTTTTGAGGCGAAAATAACCAGTTTGTGGGAACAGACTGTAAATGAATTAACCAGCCAACCAGCTTGTTGGGTTTTTGTGTAGGCCAGGCATCTGCCTATTTTCTTTTTCTTTTTTCTTAAATTTGTTTTTTTAATCAGCAGATGTGTGGAATTGTATGTGGATTAGTCTACATGCTCTGATGCCGTCTTGAAACTGAAACTGAATGTGTGTGTGTGTGTGTGTGTGTGTGTGTGTGTGTGTGTGTGTGTGTGTGTGTGTGTGTGTGTGTGTGTGTGTGTGTGCGCGCGCGCATATGTGTGTTCGCGCCTGTATGTGCGCACAACTTAGGTGCAGATCGTCTACCAGCACGTGACGGTAAGCAAGAGAAGACACAAGCTGGAAACGTTGGCGGTGGGCGTAGTGACGGTAGACCCCACCACAATCCTTCTCCCGGACAAGTCTGCCGACCTGCACTCGGCTTTCGTCCTGAACAGAAACTGGCTGAAAACCCCCAATTGTGATGAGGTATAGTGTTTGTTCTGAATGTCATGTCCACGTCGTCATGACATGTGTCATGTTCTGAATGTCATGTCCACGTCGTCATGACATTGTCATGTTGTGAATGTCATGTCCACATCCTCATGACATTATAATGTTCTGAATGTCATGTCCACGTCGTCATGACATTGTCATGTTCTGAATTTCATGTCCACGTCGTCATGACATGTGTCATGTTTCTGAATGCCATGTCCACGTCGTCATGACACGTGTTATGTTTCTGAATGTCATGTCGACGTCGTCATGACATGTGTCATGTTCTGAATGTCACGTCCACGTCGTCATGACATGTGTCATGTTTCTGAGTGCCATGTCCACGTCGTCATGACATGTGTCATGTTTCTGAATGTCATGTCCACGTCGTTATGACATGTGTCATGTCCTGAATGTCATGGTCACGTCGTCATGACATGTGTCATGTTCTGAATGTCACGTCCACGTCGTCATGACATGTGTCATGTTTCTGAATGTCATGTCCACGTCGTCATGACATGTTTCAGAATGTCATGTCCACGTCGTCATGACATGTGCCATGTTTTTGAATGTCATGTCGACGTCGTCATGACATGTGTCATGTTTCTGAATGCCACGTCCACGTCGTCATGACATGTGTCATGTTCTGAATGTCATGGCCACGTCGTCATGACATTCATCATGTTTACTATGATTATATTCAGGAGGAGGAAGGTGGCAGAATGGTCAAGACGCACAACTGCCAATACAGAGAGCCCGTCAGTGCTGAGAGTTCGAATCCCGCTCTCTCTCTCAAACAGAGCGTCTGGTCATTCGGATGAGAAATTAAACCGACGTTCCGTATGCAGCACGCACTTGGCGCAATGAAAAAGAACCCTTGGCAACGAGAGTGTTGTCCTCTGGCAAAATAATGTGTAAAAAAAAACCCAACAACAACAACACCCCACTCTATTAGGTGCACAAACATGTAAGCATGCACTCAAGGCCTGACAAGCGCGTTGGGTTATGCTGCTATCAGGCATCTGCCAAGCTGATGTGGTGTAGCGTATATGGATTTGTCCGAAAGCATTGACGCCTATGGGGACATATAGTTTAGGGATAAAAAAAAAATATATATATATATATTTATATATATATATATATATATATATATATATATATATATATATATATATATATAAAACGCAATATAAACACAACATACGCAATACAAACACAACACAATACAATCACGACGCAGCGCAATACAAATACAACGCAACGCCATACAAACACAACACAATACAAACACAACACAACGCAACGCAATACAAACACAACGCAAAGCAATACAAATACAACGCAACGCCATACAAACACAACACAATACAAACACAACACAACGCAACGCAATACAAACACAACGCAAAGCAATACAAACACAACGCAACGCAATACAAACATAATACAATGAAATACAAACACAACGCAACACAACAAAACACAACGCAACACAAACACAACACAACACAACACAATTTTGTTTCTAAAAACTGACACCGAAACTGACTGTCCGACTGCTCGCGGACAGGCGGTCGTCCTTTACTCGACGGCGCCGCTGAATTGCCTCCGGGGCGGGGACCGTGTGGGGGTGTCCCTGGACTCTGACAACCGTCTGCACTTGCACGTCAACGGGCAGGAGCGCGGGGTGCTCGCCGAAGGGATTCCCAGGCCCTGCTACCCTCTCTTCGACATGTGCGGGAAAGTTGGGCAGGTGAGTTAGTGTGTTGTGTGTGTGTGTGTGTCCTCTCTTCGACATGTGCGGGAAAGTTGGGCAGGTGTGTGTGTGTGTGTGTGTGTGTGTGTGTGTGTGTGTGTGTCTCCTCTCTTCGACATGTGGGTTAAAGTTGGGCAGGTGAGTTTGTGTGTGTGTGTGTGTGTGTGTGTGTGTCCTCTCTTTGAGATGTGAGGGAAAGTTGGACAGGTGAGTTTGTGTGTGTGTGTGTGTGTGTGTGTGTGTGTGTGTGTGTGTGTGTGTCCTGTCTTCGACATGTGCTGGAAAGGTAAACAGTTGAGTTCGTGTGTTTGTGTTTGTGTGTATGTCCTCTCTTCGAGATGTGCGGGAAATTGAGCAGGTGAGTTTGTGTGTTTGTGTGTGTGTCCTCACTTCAACATGTGGGTGAAAGTTGGGCAGGTGCGTTCGCGTGTGTGTGTGTGTGTGTGTGTGTGTGTGTGTGTGTGTGTGTGTGTGTGTCCTCTCTTCGACATGTGTGGGAAAGTTGGGCAGGTGAGTTCGTGTGTTTGTGTTTGTGTGTATGCCCTCTCTTCGAGATGTGGGGGAAATTGGGCAGGTGAGTTTGTGTGTTTGTGTTTTATTGGGGTTTTTTGCTTGGTGTGTGTGTGTGTATTTGTGTGTGAAGGGTGTGTGGGTGGTTGATTTGGGATGGGGAGGAGGGGTATGGGTGGGCTATGAGGGTGCTTGTGTGTGGGTTGGGTGCTTAAGGGGGTGGTGGGGAGGAAGAGAGAGAGGGAGAGAGAGAGAGAGAGAGAGAGAGAATGTGTGTGTGCGTGTGTGTGTTTGCGTGTGTATGCGTGCGTGTACCCGTGTGTGTGTGTGCGTGTGCCTGTGTGTGTGTGGGTGGGTGTGGGTGTGTGTGAGCGCGCGCGTATCTTTTGTCTCTCTGTATCTGTGCCTTCTTGTGTGTGTGTGTGTGTGTGTGTGTGTGTGTGTGTGTGTGTACTTTCTTTGTTTGGATTGATTCGAAGCTTTGTTGCTATTCTTACCGCAATTTTTAAGGGGATTGAATTATCTTCTATATATCTATCTTTATCTTTTTAGTGAGCCACCTTGCGGTGTTGTGTCATCTACCAAGGATGTACACACGCCGGTTGTGTTTATGCACGTGCATATGTGTGTGTGTGTGTGTGTCTGTCTGTCTGTCTGTCTTTGTGTGTGTGTACATGCGTGTGTGGCTGCGTGTATGCGTACACATGTGTGTCTGTGTGGTATTATTGTTTAACATGAGCGAGATGTGTACGGCTTCTCAGTTGCCGACGAACACAGCTGCCGCTTCGTTTGTTCGTGTAACAAACGCAGTAGAAAAGTTGTATGTGGTGATACTGCTCAGCTGTTGATACTATCATTGGCTGCCGTTGATGACTAGATGGCAGAATGGGCCATATGTAGTTTAGTAAGTAAGTACGTCCGTTAGTAAGTAAGTAAGTAAATGGGTGAGTGAGTGAGTAAGTAAGTGATACTGTCTTCCTGCGTGTGCAGATAACCGCCTTGCCTGTGACCAAAGTGATGAAAACCAACTGAATGAAGCCACCTTCACGTGCATCACAGGCGTCAGCTTCTGCTTTTTCCTTTGTTTATTTTGTTTATTTATTTGTTCATTTATTTATTTATTTATTCGTGTATCCTTTTTTCTTTTTTTCTTTTTTTGATTGGTTGGTTGTTTGTTTGCTTGCTTGCTTCCATTGATGATGTGGGGACGCAATGCAATAGGCTACTCCACCAGCTGTTTCCCTGTGGCTGTCTGACTGTCACTCTCGCCATCCATGTCTTTAGCTGGCTAGCTGTCTGTCTGTCAATCTATCGTATTATCTGTCTGTCTGTTTATCTAACACAGTAACACAGTAACAGCAGCAGTTTTTTCGACGTTGACATCCGTTCAAATTCAAGTGACAGTGTTGTCAACGTTTTAATGCACCACTGAACTGTAATCCGTGTGTATAGGTCTGTCATTTTTAGGGGAGCGGGGGGGAGAATTTGGTCCCTAAACATATTCAGATGTGACCAGTTAGGATGGAGGTCTTGCTTCCTGGACCACATAGTGAAAGAGTGCTATGTCAGCCCTCGCTGATGACAAGGGCAACAGCCGAGCGGTTAACCCTTTCACCGCCAGTCAATTTAGAGTATAAAATTCCCTTGTAGTGTAAACACAGAAAAGACAGTGGCTAAGAATAGCTGGGGATTCCCCGTGCGATGTATAGAAAATATGTCCTATCCTACCACCGAACATTAAGAGCAGTAGGTTCATGGATAACAGACCAATGAATGGTCACTTTTCAGTGACGTGGGTCCTCTACCACGCCTGTGCATAAATGCGAGCTTGGCGGTGAAAGGGTTAAAGCGTTGGACGTCAGAGGGACCTGTGTTCGAATCCCAGTCACGGCGTCTGGTGGGGTTTTTCCGACCTCCCTGGTTAACTTATGTGCAGACCTGCTAGTGCCTGAACCTCTTTCGTGTGTATGCGCATGTAGAAGATCAAACGCGCCCATTAAAGATCCTGTGATCTATATCAGTGTTCGGAGGGCTGTGAAAACCAGAATTTACTCAGCATTCGCATCCTCGAAAACGGAGTATGGCTGCCTACGTGACGGGGGGGGGGGGGGGGGGAACCGGCCAGGAATGCAAAACCATGTTCGTACGTACGAGTGAACGCCACGGAAACGGAAGAATAGGACTGATATAGTTGGGGGGGGTTTGGTGTGTGTGTGTTTGTGGGGTGTTGTTTTTACTCGATAATCCTTAGTTTTGTGACTGGCTTTCTATAGACAGAGAGAAAACAATGGACTTTGTTTGCAGTGGAATATTCTTTTTCAGTTTTTATTTCTTCAATATTCATTTCTACTAGCATGATTTCCTTC
>NC_134902.1:16513863-16516363 GCF_041734735.1 Babylonia areolata | reverse complement strand
GAGATAGAGAAAGAAAGAGAGGAGAGAGAGAGAAGAGGAAGGAAGGGATGAGAGGAGATAGGCACATAGACAAGGACATAGAGAGAGGGGGGGGAGAGAGAGAGAGAATGAAAGAGAGAGAGAGAGAGAAGAGGGAGGGAGGAAAGGAGATAGGCACATAGACAAGGACATTGACAGAAAGAGAGAGAGAGGGATAGAGAGAGAAAGAGAGAGAGGGACAAAGAGAGAGAGAAAGAAAGAGAGATAAGAGGGATGGAGGGATGAGAGGAGACAGATACATAGACAAGGACATTGAGAGAGAAGAAGAAGGAGAAGAAGGAAGGAGAAGAGAGGAAAGGAGATAGACACATTGACAAAGACACTGACACACACACACACACACACACACACACAGAGAGAGAGAGAGAGAGTACTGAAATATCACCAAGAGGTAAACATATGCTTACGAACAGACCCAGTCAGGCAAACAACCTCCACCCCCCAACCCCACCCCCACCCCCACCCCAACCCCCCAAAAACGAACAGGGTACACACAAACAGGTGTATGCAAATTCCCAGTAAACTAACGGACTAAGCACAGAAAAGCAAGCTACGAAGAGAGGAAAGCAAACAAACATCATATATATATATATATATATATATATATATATATATATATATATATATATACGTACATCATGGATTTGAAAAACAAATACCAGAGAGAGAAGAAAAAAGAAAAGAAGAAGAAGAAAAAAAAAAAGGGATGCTGAAAACTTCTGAACTAATGAAGAGCTCTCTCCATCTTCAACTTTCTCTGAAGCGCTTAAAACTGAAAATTAAAGGGGGGAAATGAAAATGAAAAAAAAAAAAAATCACACACACGCACGCACGCACGCACGCACACACACACACACACACACACTCAACACACACACACACACACACACACACACACTCAACACACACACACACACACACACACACACACACACACACACACACACACACACACACACACACACACACACACACAAGGCAAGTGAACGGAGCCAGTTCAAGTGAACCGTTGCCTACTTCCTCCTGCAAATGAAGTAAGTGTACGAATAAGTGTTCAGCAGTGCTTTCCACGCTCTGCACCTTCCTACCCCCACCCCCACCCCCACCCCCACCATCACCCTCATCAGTTCCCCCCACTCCCACCCCCCCCCCCCCCCCCCCCACACCCCCACTCCCCCTCAACCACACACTCCTCTCCTCTCACTTCGCCCGTCCACCCTTCCCCCTACACCCACCCTCCCATCTCACCCCCCCACCCCCTCCATCCATACATATCTTTCCTTCTCTATTACTATATCCTTCTTTCTGTCTCTGTCAGTGTATGTGTTTGTGTGTTTGTGTTTGTCCGTGCCTCTCCCAGATGATCTTGTGTATGATAAGCTAGGGGGGGTTGGGGGATGGGGTTGGGGGGGGGGAGGAGAGGGTGCGGAGGAAGGGGGGGGGAGGAGGATATCCCATACGTAAAATGGTTTGTGAACAAGTTGAGACGTTGTGTAAATCGACGATACTTGGAAGTTTGTTTGGTGGTGGTGTATTTTTAATGACGAATTCGAGCCTGAGTCTCAGTTGCTGGTCAGTATGACAGCGGGAACGTGTCATGTGAAATACACCAAAAGAAATACACTGACGATCTGTTTGTTTGCCTGCCGCTATTTCATCTCTTCAATCTTTAAAGATGGAATTCTCAGCCAGGAAAGACCCAGACCGCTGACTGTTGCTTTGTTGTACTGTTGGTGTGAAACTGCATGTTTGGTGCATATCTGTTATGCATGTGTGGGTGTATGTGTGAATGTGTGTCTTCATGTTTTATATTTATTTGCTTATTTATCATCATTGTTGTCTTATTTATTTATTTATTTATTTACTTCTTTTTTTTTCTCAAGGCCTGACTAAGCGCGTTGGGTTACGCTGCTGGTCAGGCATCTGCTTGGCAGATGTGGTGAAGCGTATATGGATTTGTCCGAACGCAGTGACGCCTCCTTGAGCTACTGAAACTGAAACTGAAACTGTACTGTCGGTGCCATTCTTTTTTCTCACAACAGATTTCTCTGTGTGAAATTCGGGCTGCTCTCTCCCAAGGAGACCGCGTGGCTGACAGGGCCACCCTTGATTTTGTTTTCGGTGTTTTAGTTTGTTTGTTTGTTTGTTGTTGTTTTTTGTTTGTTTATTTGTTTTTTGTTGTTGTTGTTTTTGTTTTTTGTTTTTTTTCCTGCAGTTGTATTTGTTCTCCTGTGTGATTTTTCAACATAATTTTGCCAGGGACAACCCTTTTGTTGGTGTGGGTTCTTTTACGTGCGCTTAGTACATGCTGCATACGGGACCTCGGTTTATCTGTCTCATCCGAATGGCTAGTAGCCTCCAGACCACCACTCAAGGTGATAGTGGAGGGGCAGAAAACACTGGGGGGACTTTGGGAGTAGACTCAAGACTTTCTCGCTTCCTGTGCGTACGCGTTACTATT
>NC_134902.1:16496363-16508863 GCF_041734735.1 Babylonia areolata | reverse complement strand
CAAAGAATCATCTCCATTTCCCATGCGAAGATCGGACCTCACCTTCTTCAAAGAAGTAAACCTTCTGAAGAAGGAACCATGTTCCCCTCTGAAGAAGAAACCATGCCCTCCTCTGAAGAAGGAACCATGTCCCCCTCTGAAGAAGAAACCATGCCCTCCTCTGAAGAAGGAATCTTGTCCCCCTCTAAAGAAGGAACTATGTCCCCCTCTGAAGAAGGAACCATGCCCCCCTCTGAAGAAGGAATCTTGTCCCCCTCTGAAGAAGGAACCATGTCTATCCTCTGAAGAAGGAATCATGTCCCCCTCTGAAGAAGGAACCATGCCCTCCTCTGAAGAAGGAACTATGTACCCCTCTGAAGAAAGGAATCATGTCTATCCTCTGAAGGAGGAATATTGTCCCCCTCTGAAGAAGGAACCATGTCTATCCTCTGAAGGAGGAATATTGTCCCCCTCTGAAGAAGGAACTATGTCCTCCTCTAAAGAAGGAACCATGTCCTCCTCTGAAGAAGGAACCATGTACCCCTCTGAAGAAGAAACCATGCCCTCCTCTGAAGAAGGAACCATGTCCACCTCTGAAGAAGGAACCATGTCCACCTCTGAAAAAGAAACCATGCCCCCCTCTGAAGAAGGAACTATGTCCCCATCTGAAGAAGGAACCATGTCTATCCCATCTGAAGAAGGAATCATGTCCCCCTCTGAAGAAGGAACCATGCCCCCCTCTGAAGAAGGAATCATGTCCCCCTCTGAAGAAGGAACTATGTCCCCCTCTGAAGAAGGAACCATGTCTATCCTCTGAAGAAGGAACTATGTCCCCCTCTGAAGAAGGAATCATGTCCTCCTCTGAAGAAGGAACCATGTCCCCCTCTGAAGAAGGAACCATGTCTATCCTCTGAAGAAGGAACCATGCCCTCCTCTGAGGAAGGAACCATGTCCACCTCTGAAAAAGAAACCATGTCCCCCTCTGAAGAAGGAACCATGTCCTCCTCTGAAGAATCAACTATGTCCCCCTCTAAAGAAGAAACCATGCCCTCCTCTGAAGAAGGAACCATGCCCTCCTCTGAGGAAGGAACCATGTCCACCTCTGAAAAAGAAACCATGTCCCCCTCTGAAGAAGGAACCATGCTCCCCTCTGAAGAAGGAACCATGTCCCCAACTGAAGAAGGAATCATGTCCCCCTCTGAAGAAGGAACCATGCCCCCCTCTAAAGAAGGAATCATGTCCCCCTCTGAAGAAGGAATCATACCCCCCTCTGAAGAAGGAACCATGTCTATCCTCTGAAGAAGGAACTATGTCCCCCTCTGAAGAAGGAATCATGTCCCCCTCTGAAGAAGGAACCATGTCCCCCTCTGAAGAAGGAACCATGCCCTCCTCTGAAGAAGGAACCATGCCCTCCTCTGAAGAAGGAACCATGTCCCCCTCTGAAGAAGAAACCATGCCCTCCTCTGAAGAAGGAACCATGTCCACCTCTGAAAAAGAAACCATGCCCCCCTCTGAAGAAGGAATCATGTCCTCCTCTGAAGAAGGAACCATGTCCACCTCTGAAGAAGAAACCATGTCTATCCTCTGAAGAAGGAACCATGTCTATCCTCTGAAGAAGGAACCATGTCTATCCTCTGAAGAAGGAACCATGTCTATCCTCTGAAGAAGGAACTATGTCCCCCTCTGAAGAAGGAATCATGTCCCCCTCTGAAGAAGGAACCATGTCCACCTCTGAAGAAGAAACCATGCCCCCCTCTGAAGAAGGAATCTTGTCTCCCTCTAAAGAAGGAATCATGTCCACCTCTGAAGAAGAAACCATGTCTATCCTCTGAAGAAGGAACCATGTCCACCTCTGAAGAAGGAATCATGTCCCCCTCTGAAGAAGGAATCATGTCTATCCTCTGAAGGAGGAACCATGTCCCCTCTGAAGAAAGGAACTATGTCCTCCTCTGAAGAAGAAACCATGCCCCCCTCTAAAGAAGGAACTATGTACCCCTTTGAAGAAGGAACTATGTCCCCCTCTGAAGAAGGAACCATGTCCCCCACTGAAGAAGGAACCATGTCCCCACTGAAACAGTAATCATCTCCCTCTTTGAATCATGTCCCCCTCTGAAGAAGGAACCATGCCCCCCCCCCCTCCCCGCCTCTGAAGAAAGGAATCATTTCCCTCTCTGAATCATGTCCCCCCTTGAAGAAGGAACCATGTCCCCCTCTGAAGAAAGGAACCATGTTCCCCTCTGAAGAAAGGAACCATGTCCCC
Source organism: Babylonia areolata (assembly GCF_041734735.1). Taxonomy (NCBI): domain Eukaryota; kingdom Metazoa; phylum Mollusca; class Gastropoda; order Neogastropoda; family Buccinidae; genus Babylonia; species Babylonia areolata. The sequence goes on along the minus strand of NC_134902.1, from coordinate 16,506,624 downwards.
CTCTGAAGAAAGGAACCATGTCCCTCTCTGAATCATGCCCACCCCCCCATCCCTCCCTTGAAGAAGGAACCCCACACAATGAAGAACGAACCCTATTCCTTTTGAAAAACGAACCTTATTCCCTTTGAAGAAAGAACCTCTGAAGAACGAACCCTATTCTCTTTGAAGAAAGAACCCTCTGAAGAACGAACCCTTTGAAGAACGAACCGTATTCCCTTTGAAGAACGAACCGTATTCCCTTTGAAGAACGAACCCTTTGAAGAACGAACCCTATTCCCTTTGAAGAACAAACCCTTTGAAGAACGAACCCTATTCCCTTTGAAGAACGAACCCTATTCCCTTTGAAGAACGAACCCTATTCCCTCTGAAGAACGAACCCTATTCCCTCTGAAGAACGAACCCTACTACCCTTGAAGAACGAACCCTATTTCCTTTGAAGAACGAACCCTATTCCCTTTGAAGAACGAACCCTTTGAAGAAGGAACCCTATTCCCTTTGAAGAAGGAACCCTATACCCTTTGAAGAACGAACCCTACTCCCTTTGAAGAACGAACCCTATTTCCTTTGAAGAACGAACCCTATTCCCTTTGAGAAGGAACCCTTTGAAGAAGGAACCCCAACTCTCTCTAAAGAAGGATTCCTAATTCCACATCTCAGAAAGAAAAAAACAACAACAATAAACAAAAACGGAGACCCTCATTCCTTTCTTGAAGAAAAAGGAAAAACCCTACAGCCTCTCTGAAAAAAAAGAAAGAATCTTTATCCCTCCTCGAAAGAAGGATCATGCCCAATTCTAATAGAAAGGAACCATGTTCTGGTGTGTAGAAAGTACTTCATCCATTCTGAATGAGGGAGCTGGAAACTGTAATATATATATATATATATATATATATATATATATATATATATATATATATATATATATATATATATCCCACTCATCCACCGCCCACCCACCCACCCACCCCCAGCCACCCTTCAGAAAAACAACAACAGCAAACAACAACATTATTCTCTCTATCTCTGGAGAAGGAACCTATCCCGATGGCCTGACCCTTTTCCTGATGACAGATCCCTGTTCCAACTCTAGATAATGACCTGTCGTCCTGTCAATTTTTTCTATTTCGGCTGTGAAGAAGAACCCTCCCCCCCCCCAAAAAAAAAAAAAAATTCCCTCTGAACGATCCCAGTTTGCACGATGATGAAGGAAGCCAACCAGTCCCGCACGCCCCATCCTGAAGATTGAGTCCTTTTTCCAGCTGAAGAAACGACCCCACTAAACCACCTTCCATCTCTTTCAGTCCCCCACCCGTACTCCTTCTCCCACCCCCCCTGGAGATGAGGCCTCGATCCTCCGGTAAAGACCTGTGACCGATCTGTTGCTTGTTGGGTTTTGCTTGCCTCTTCTTCACGAACTATCTTTCAGCTTCTTCGCCTCGCCAAGCTGTGAGGTGAGCTCTTCCTTACCTTACCTCTCTGGAGACCTGACAATCTTCTGCTACCTTTTCATTACACGGGCGTTCTTATCATCCGTGCTCGTGCTCCACGTCCTTGAGCTGCTACTACACAAAGTGCACACAGCGATTTCTTCACCACTAGCAATGGGAATGCCGCAATGACGGGAAACGTGATTTGTTGGGTTAACTCACTCAGTACGGCCAGTCCTCTCTTCTCCTCTACACAGACCCCTCGGATGTCCAGTGGGTGTCTGAATGACCCAACCTTTAGCTTCCGTCGTCAGAATTGTGGTATTCTTTGTCAACATTCACCTCTTCAGTGTAAGAGCCTTCCGCTTGCAATATTTTGATGGTGGTAATTGGGGTGAAACGCTGTTAACGTCGTCTCTTTCGCCGTTCGTATGGAGAGAGTTAATCTCGTCGCCTCGTGGGGCTTCACATTTCCAGGATCGGATTTCAATCCCACATCGGGTTGGGGATTCTGTTTTTATTATTACCTCCTTTTGTGTGTGTGTGTGTGTGTGTGTGTGTGTGTGTGTGTGTGTGTGTATGTGTGTGTGTGTGTGTGTGTGTGTGTGTGTGTGTAGCGCGTGTGGTGGTCTAGCTTTAAAACCCTTCAGGTTTTCAAAGGTAGATAAGATAATAAAAATTTAATTAAAAAAACATTCATTCTGCTTGATAAAATATACAATACAAGGAGAATCTTTGTTGTCAGCGTCTGCAGGGAATACAAAAGAAGAGAACATTACTGGATATGATGGATGAGAAAATGGAGAGGGAGACCTGGGGGGGGGGGCGGGGGGGGGGGAGGGCGGGGGGAGGGGCGGGGGGGGAGGGATGAACAGGAAGGAAAAGAAGAAGAAGAATGGTGGTGTGAACTGCGTTACACTGATATCGTCGAAGAGGGAGAGAAAGGAAGCTAGAGAAAGTTACCATCATCCTGGATAAGAGCTTACTATCGGGGAAAGCCAATGGAATTTCACTTCTGGACTTTATTAATAAGTACAGGACGTACAGTGCGGGGTGAACAATGTTTTTTTTCTGCATGGTTAAGAACATCGGAGGAAGTTACCCTCAAAGTAAACACCATCTTTTTTTTTTGTTTTTTTTTTTTTTTTTGGGGGGGGGTTGTTGTTGTTGTTGTTTTCCAGTCTGTACACAGTTCCAGAAAAAAAGCAAAAAATCTATGTATTAAGTTAAAAGATGCACTGATGTGTGATTGTTGTGTTTTTAATATGACGTCGAATCTAGTAACAAACATTTCATTTACTGGCAACACGTTCAAATATTTGATTTAACAGCACAAGGAACACCAAAAAAAACTATAAATAGTCTCTCCATTCCCTCCCCCAACCCTCACCCCCATGCGTTCCTTCATAACATTGTCAGCATCTCTCTCTCTCTCTCTCTCTCTCTCTCTCTCTCTCTCTCTCTCTCTCTCTCTCCATCTTGTATGTGCACAGCGTCAAACCCCAGAACAAATAAAGAAAACAAAACAAAACAAAACAAAACAAAGCACAGTCCGCATTTCTCGAACACGTGTTCCCGCTCCTTCCGCCTCACTCAAGGAGATTGGGAGCCATCATCACTCTCTTCCTCTCGTCAGTCCTCATGAGCACACACAGCAACGTTTGTTGTCCAAGCTCTTGGTACACCATGGAGTTAACAAATTCCTTCTTTGTTCGCGGAAGCCTGAGCCGTAGACTCATGATATACATACAGCGTTCTTCTGCGTGTGTGTGTGTGTGTGTGTGTGTGTGTGTGTGTGTGTGTGTGTGTGTGTGTAGTAATCTAGCCTGGTGTCGAATGAAAAGGTTGTGCCGCTAAAGGGTCAATGGCCACACACACCCCGAGTCCACTGGGTGATCTCAGACAACTGACGCCAATGCAAAGCCCAAGTTCATTACCACGAAGAAGAAGACGCTTTTCTTTTGTTTTGTCTGCGACACAGCTTCCACGCAAACAGCAACATAGGAAGAAGAGAAAAAAAAGCACGTGCACTATTCACCGACGTTGTTCATATGTTTCTTCTGTTGGAGTGACAACGTGATGCTTGTTCTTTTCTATTCTTTTCTTTTCTTTTTATATCTACAACACCAGCACGATCACGACAAATCTCTCTCTATATATATATATAACAATGACATCACTGAACCAATGTAAAGAGCTGATGCAAAACAAAAAAAATGGCTTTTAATTCACGTGACTAACTTATCCAATTGAAAGTGACGATCAGCGTCAACAGATCGCTCATGATCGAAGCCAGCCAGAGCCAGCCAGAGCCAGAGAACGTCATATCACCCATGTGATCGTATGACGTCAACACCGAAACATATGACTCCTTGCAGCCGATGGCCGACACTGTCAGTTCAGGTCACGTTACATGACTCCATGCAGCCAGTGGCAGAGTTTGTCATTTAAATCATGTGAGCTTGTACTGCCGCCGTTGGTATTGATAGCTGTCGGTATGTACAGCCGCATCACTTCAGCGTAGCCAATGGCTGGCGTGTCAGTAGATCACATGGCGATGGGCAGCCAATGAAAGATGAGCTGCAGGAGGTTCCAACGATCCCGTTGCAGCCAATGGGAGAGGAGGATCAGTAAGAGGAATGGATAAGGCCCAGGAGCCGCATGATGGCCCGAAACTCGTCTCGTTCTATCAAGTTGTCCGCTGGAATAAAAAGAGAAAGAAAAAGACTGTCATAAAGTTCAAACCCTAAAATTCAATTATATACACAGGAGACACACGCTCGGACTCACGCACACACCCCTCCCCACCAACACACACAACACACACACACACACACACACACACACACACACACACACACACACACACACACATTCACACATTCACATACTCACGTTCAGTCAGACGAATGACGAGTGTGGGGGTGGGGGTAAGGGGGTGGAGGAGATGATTTAGAGGTAGGAAAATGTACATCATGAATGTGCCAGCAGAAATTTGAGTGGGGGAATGGTGGAGGTGGAGGAAGAGTAGTGGGGGATGGGGGGAAGATGCAGAAGGAGGAAAAGAAAAACGCTTCTGCTTGAGACAGCACGATGATAATAGACAAGAATCTGAGAGAGAGAGAGAGAGAGAGAGAGAGAGAGAGACAGAGACAGAGACAGAGACAGAGACAGAAACATAGACAGAGACAGAGACAGTCAGATAGACAGAGGGACAGAGAGAGTGACAGAGAGAGAGAGCGAGAGAGAGCGAGAGAGAGAGAGAGAGAGAGAGAGAGAGCGAGAATGAGAGGGACACTCCCTCTCATTCTCGCTCTCTCTCTCTCTCTCTCTCGCTCTCTCTCTCTCGCTTCCCGCCCCTCTCTCTCTCTCTCTCTCTCTCTCTCTCTCGCTCTCTCTCTCGCTCTCTCTATCTGACTGACTGACTGACTGACTGAGAGAGACAGACAAACAGACAGACAGACAAACAGACAGACATAGACAAAGGAAGACAGGAGGGCAAAGGGCTGGAGATGAATTGAAATAGATTACTGGCTTTAAATTTCAACATTCACTTCAAAGACTACATTCCTTTCCACGAAAATCTGTTAGCAAAAAAAACCCAAAAAAACCCCAAAAAACAAAAACAAACAAACAAAAATTCAGAAAAAATGAGAGAGAGAGAGAATAAAAGAAAGAGAGAGAGAGAGAGATAGGGGAAAAAATCTTTCATTGGACAATAAAACCCATTCAATCGGCAGATAAAAAGACAAGCCAATAGAGACATATACGAGAAACCCGTGCTCTTAAAATTCCTGACTTTCCAACCATCTCCATGAGAGAAAAAGGGGTCTCACAAGATCAGCACTAAAAATATATATATATAACCCGAGAGAGAGAATCAAAAATCACCAGTTCTGAAATTTTTTGTTGTTTTTGTTGTTGTTGTTGTTGTTGCTACCGGCATCTCTCGTGTGTGTGGTGTAGTTATTGATTTCCGCCCGTGGTTGTGCGCATGCGCATTAGTCGAATCCTACGTGTACACTGTGTTAGAATTATTATCATAATATACAAAGTCAGAATTATTCATGTGGAATAATGATTCGATATTATTACAACATGTGAGAGAAAAAAAAAATGTTAGAGGTTAAAAAATGATATACAAGAAAACTTTTTCTTTTTTTTCAACAGATTTATTTTTGGTAGTCCAATGTGGACTTTTTCTCGCGAAGAAAAGTTGTTGTTGTTGTTGTTGTTGTTGTTGTTGTTGTTGTTGCTGCTGCTGCTGCTGCAGTTGCTGTTGTTGTTGCTGTTGTGTTGTTGTTGTTGTTGCTGCTGTTGTTGCTGTTGCTGTTGTTGCTATTGTTGTTGTTGTTTTCCACTCTGAAACAAAAACCCCAACTTTTGAAACAATAAATCTCCCATACACCCCTCCACAAAACTGCCTGCTGACAGAGAAACTATGGACACTGCGGCGGCAGACGGCAACAAAACCAAAACCAGAATAAACCGCTCGAAGACAGACAAGATGGACGAACAGACAGAAAAACAACAGCAACAAAAGAAGAAAAAAACGAAAAAAAAAAAACCGAAAAAAAACCAACCAAAAACGTTCCAGTCAAATTCTCACTGTACTGTAAATAAATCAAAAGATATATATCAAAACATCTTTTCCAAAAAGGTAGTCTTGACGACAGACACAAAAGCCGCGAATGTCTTTGCACTTGATTTTTTTTTTTTTTTTTTTTTTTTTTTTAAGAAGCCCTTTGCAGATCTGATAAACACAAAGAGAGATACAATCGTAAAGAAAATTCAGGCAGAAACTTGGAAGGAAGGGTTCTTCTTGCAGCACTCAAGTTTTCAGCGTTCGCATTGAAAGCGTTGAAAACATGTTGCTGTGTTTTTCACCAGAATATACATACACACATAGAGGCACACAGAACCCCATTTACGAGTACCTGCGCCACATGAAAGAAAGACTGGTACATTCAACACACAACACACACACACATACACACACACACACACACACACACACACACACACACACACACACACACACACACACACACACACACACACACACACATTCTGTGTCGCCCGTTTTTGAAAAGCACTTTCAGCATTTTCCGGAGAACAGGCACTAAATAAGTGTACATCATCATAATCATAATCATCATCAGTAGTAATATTAGTAGTAGGTAGAGGAGGAGGATAGGATGATAAGTAGCAGTAGCAGGAGGAGGAGGAGGAGGAGGAAGAGAAGGAGTGTTAGTCGTAGTAGTAGTGGTTGGAGGAGGAGGAGTAGGAGTCTAGTAGTAGGAGAATGAGAAAGAGGAGGAGGAGTGTGAGAAGTAGTAGTAGGAAGAGGAGAAGGAGGAGGAGTGTGAGTAATAGTAGGCAGGATAGGATGATAAGTAGGAGGAGGAAGAGGAGGAGGAGGAGGAGAAGGAGTGTTAGTAGTAGTAGTAGGAGGAGGAGGAGGAGGAGTAGGAGTCTAGTAGTAGGAGAATGAGAAAGAGGAGGAGGAGTGTGAGAAGTAGTAGTAGGAAGAGGAGAAGGAGGAGGAGTGTGAGTAATAGTAGGCAGGATAGGATGATAAGTAGGAGGAGGAAGAGGAGGAGGAAAAGGAGGAGGAGGAGAAGGAGTGTTAGTAGTAGGAGGAGGAGGAGGAGTAGGAGTCTAGTAGTAGGAGAATGAGAAAGAGGAGGAGTGTGAGAAGTAGTAATAGTAGTAGGAGGAGGAGGAGGAGTGTGAGTAGTAGTAGTAGGAGGAGGAGGAGTCTGAGTAGTAGTAGGAGGAGGAGGAGGAGTGTGAGTAGTAGTAGTAGTAGTAGTAGTAGTAGCAGTAGCAGTAGTAGTAGGAGGAGGAGGAGGAGGAGTGTGAGTAGTAGCAGCAGCAGTAGCAGTAATAGTAGTAGTAGGAGGAGGAGGAGGAGTGTGAGTAGTAGTAGGAGGAGGAGGAGGAGTGTGAGTAGTAGCAGTAGTAGGAGGAGGAAGAGGAGGAGTGTGAGCAGTAGCAGCAGCAGTAGCAGTAATAGTAGTAGTAGTAGGAGGAGGAGGAGGAGTGTGAGTAGTAGCAGCAGCAGCAGTAGTAGTAGGAGGAGGAGGAGGAAGAGGAGGAGGAGGAGTGTGAGTAGTAATCGTAGTAGTAGTAGGAGGAGGAGGAGTGTGAGTAGTAGTAGTAGGAGGAGGAGGAGGAGGAGTGTGAGCAGTAGCAGCAGCAGTAGCAGTAATAGTAGTAGTAGGAGGAGGAGGAGGAGTGTGAGTAGTAGCAGTAGTAGTAGTAGGAGGAGGAGGAGGAGGAGTGTGAGCAGTAGCAGCAGCAGCAGTAGTAGTAGGAGGAGGAGGAGGAAGAGGAGGAGGAGGAGTGTGAGTAGTAATCGTAGTAGTAGTAGGAGGAGGAGGAGTGTGAGCAGTAGCAGCAGCAGTAGCAGTAGTAGTAGTAGTAGGAGGAGGAAGAGGAGTGTGAGTAGTAGCAGCAGTAGCAGTAGTAGTAGTAGGAGGAGGAGGAGGAGGAGGAGTTTGAGCAGTAGCAGCAGCAGCAGTAGTAGTAGGAGGAGGAGGAGGAAGAGGAGGAGGAGGAGTGTGAGTAGTAATCGTAGTAGTAGGAGGCGGAGCTGCAGCAGCATAAAGCATCAAGCAACAACAACAACAACAACAGCAGTAGCAGCAGCAGCAGCAGCAGCAGCATTGGCAGTATCATGACATTGCCCATACCGTTCATGTCGAAGAGTCGGAACATCTTCTCCACGAAGGCGTGCTGGCTGAGGAAGCGGGAGTGCCTCTGCATCAGGCGGTAGAAGGACCCATAGAACCGCGTGGACCTCTTGAATACCGACCGCTTCCCATGGTCGCCTGCTTCGAGACACATACACACACACACGCGCGCATGCATGCAGACAGACACACACACACACACACACACACACACACGCGCGCGCGCGCGCGCACACACACACACACACACGCACATACACACACACACACAGACACACACACACGCACGCACACACACACACACGCACGCGCGCATACATGCACGCACACACACACACACACACACACACACACACACACACACACACACAGGGAATCAGTTGTTGTTAATATTATTATTATCATTATTATTATCATTATTAGGATGATGATGATGATTGGTACCGTCGTCAGTAGTAGTAATGCTCGCAATATATTAGTGGTGACGGTGGTGGTGGTGTTTGTAGTAGTAGTAGTAGTAGTAGTAGTAGTAGTAGTAGTAGTAACAGCAGCAGCAGCAGCAGTAGTAGTAGTAGTAGTAGTAGCAGTAGCAGCATTGTTGCTAGTAGTAGTAGTAGTAGTAGTTGCAGCAGCAGCAGCAGCAGTAGTAGTAGTAGTAGCGTTGGTCATGGTTATAACACCACCACCACCACCACCACCACCACCCACACCCCATCCCCCTCCCCCATCCTCCACACCCCCACCCTATCCTCACACACGCTGAGACAGACAGACAGATTAAGAAGTAAGGACTGACGAAATATTAGAGAGACATACTCAAATATACAGACAGAGACATAGAAGAGACAGAGATACAGAGACAGATAAGATAAACAGACACATAGACACACCACCTACCCACACACACACACACACACACACACACACACACACACACACACACACACACACACACACACACACACACACACACATCCACAGAGACAGAAAGAGAGAGAGAGATAGCCAGAGACGGACAGAAAGAGAGAGACAGAGACAGATAAAATAAACAGACACACAGACACACAAATAACACCACCCACCCCCACACATCCACAGAGACGGAGAGACAGAGAAACAGAGAGACAGAGAGGGACACACACGGAGAGACAAAGACGGAGAGAAAGAGAGAGAGAGAGAGACAGAGACAGAGAGACAGACAGACGGAGAGACAGAGAGAGACAAAGAGAGACAGAGACACACACACACACACACACACACACACACACACACACACACACACACACACAGAGAGACAGAAACGGAGAGAAAGAGAGAGACACAGAGAGAGACAGGGAGACAGAGAGAGAGAAAGAGAGAGACAGAGACAGAGACACATAGAGACACAGAGACACAGAGGATGAAACGAAGTGCACAAACAAAGCTGAGAGCTGTTTGCGCCATTCCTTCCTTTTCCCAAAGGCGAGAGAGAGAGAGGGGGAGGGGGAGGGGGGAGGAGGAGGGGAGGGCGGGGTGGGGGGGGGGGTGTGGCGGAGGGGGGAGGAGGGTGTTTGGAAGGCATGTGGGTATCATAGTCACACAAAAGTAAACTCAAAGCTGCTCAGCTCAGGAAACAAACGTGCGAAATGATAAGAAGAAGAAATAAGAAATAGAAGAAAAAAAAGAAAAAAAAAAAAAGAAGAAAAAGAACAAAAGTTCCAGCCACACACTAGGCTTCCGGAAGACTGCTGTGCTGCTGATGCCAGACTTTTTTTCTTTTTCTTTTTTTCTTTTTTTTTAAAGTTCAGCTTCACTGACTGGAGGCGGTGAATCACTCACTCGCAGACACTGACGGGGATTTGTGTGGTTGTGGTGGTGGTGGTGGTGGTGGTGGCGGGCCTAGCGGTTACAGCGTCCCCGCCATGGAAGCGAGAAAACCTGTGGCATACAGGATCGAATCCCATTCTCGCCGGCCACACTCACAGAGAGAGAGGGAGAGAGAGATGGGGGAGAGAGAGAGAGAGAGGGAGGGGGAAAGAGAGAGAGAGAGAGAGAGGGACAGAGAGAGGGAAAGAGAGAGAGGGAGGGAGAGGGAAGGACAGAGACAGGGAGGGAGAGAGAGAGAGAGAAAAAGAGAGAGAGAGGGAGGGAGAGAGA
>NC_134902.1:16463863-16468863 GCF_041734735.1 Babylonia areolata | reverse complement strand
CGACAGAGAGACAGACAGGGAGATAGAGAGAGGACGAGAGAGTGTGAGAGAGAGAGAGACCGAGTGCGAGACAGACAGCAACATAGAGAGAGAGAGACGACAGAGAGAGAGAGAGAGAGCGACAGAGAGAGAGACAGACAGATAGGGAGATAGAGAGAGGACGACAGAGAGAGAGAGAGAGAGAGCAGACAGACAGACAGGGAGATAGAGAGAGGACGAAAAAGAGAGAGAAATGATGAAAGAGAGAGAGACAGACAGACAGACAGACTGACTGACAGACAGACAGACAGACAGACAGAAACAGACATAGATTATTGAGTAAAGGTCTTGGACCCCAGGGGTTGATGCAAAAACAGGCATTGTCAAATTGAATCAACAGATACGACATAACATGTCTGATATGGACATCGTTCATTTATCAACCACAGGGACAAGGGGGTGGGTATGATGGGGGGGGGGAGGGGATGTAGGAGAAGGGGGACAAAGAAAAGAAAGACAGACCACAGGGACAAGGGGGTGGGTGTGATGGTGGGGGGGGGAGAGGGGACAAAGACAGATAGAGAGATAGACAGAGGACGAAAGAGAGAGGGAGAGAGAGAGAGCGACAGAGAGAGACAGACAGACAGATAGGGAGATAGAGAAAGGACGAAAGAGAGAGAGAGACAGACAGGGAGATAGAGAGAGGACGAGAGAGAGAGTGAGAGAGAGAGAGAGAGAGAGAGAGAGACCGAGTGCGAGACAGACAGCGACAGAGAGAGAGAGAGCGACACAGAGAGAGAGAGCGCGCGACAGAGAGAGAGACAGACAGGGAGATAGAGAGAGGACGAAAGAGAGAGAGAGAGAGAGAGCGACAGACAGACAGGGAGATAGAGAGAGGACGAAAAAGAGAGAGAAATGATGAAAGGGAGAGAGACAGACAGACAGACAGACTGACAGACAGACAGACAGAAACAGACATAGATTACTGAGTAAAGGTCTTGGACCCCAGGGGTTGATGCAAAAACAGGCATTTTCAAATTCAATCAACAGATACGACTTAATATGTCTGATATGGACATCGTTCATTTATCAACCACAGGGACAAGGGGGTGGGTGTGATGGGGAGGCGGGGGGAGGGAGAGGGGAGGTGGGGAAAGGGGGACAAAGAAAAGATGGAGAGACAGATAGTCAGACAGACAGGGAGATAGAGAGAGAGAGAGAAAGCGTGACAGAGAGAGAGAGACAGACAGATAGGGAGATAGAGAAAGGACGAAAGAGAGAGAGAGAGAGAGCGACAAAGAGACAGACAGGGAGATAGAGAGAGGACGAGAGTGAGAGAGAGAGAGAGAGAGAGAGACCGAGACCGAGTGCGAGACAGACAGCGACAGAGAGAGAGCGAGAGAGAGAGAGAGAGAGAGCGACACAGAGAGAGACAGACAGATAGGGAGATAGAGAGAGGACGAAAGAGAGAGAGAGGGGGAGAGAGAGAGTGACAGACAGACAGGGAGATAGAGAGAGAACGAAGAGAGAGAGCGAGTGAGAGGACGAAAGAGAGAGAGAGAGAGCGAGTGCGAGACAGACAGCAACAGAGACAGACAGACAGACAGAATCAGAGAGAGACAGACAAACAGAAACAGACATAGATTACTGAGTAAAGGTCTTGGACCCCAGGGGTTGATGCAAAAACAGGCATTTTCAAATTGAATCAACAGATACGACATAACATGTCTGATATGGACATCGTTCATTTATCAACCACAGGGACAAGGGGGTGGGTGTCAGGGGGGAGGGAGGGAGAGGGGACGTGGGGGAAGGGGGACAAAGAAAAGAAAGAGAGACAGACAGACCGACAGAGAGATAGAGAGAGGACGAAAGAGAGAGAGAGCAACAGAGAGAGAGACAGACAGATAGGGAGATAGAATACAAGAGAGAGAGAGAAAGAGAGAGAGAGAGACTGAGTGCGAGACAGACTGCGACACAGAGAGAGAGGCAGACAGACAGACAGACAGACAGACAGACAGACAGGGAGATAGAGAGAGGACGAAAGAGAGAGAGAGAGGGGGACGAAAGAGAAAGAGAGAGAGAGAGAGAGACCGAGTGCGAGACAGACAGCGACACACAGAGAGAGTGAGAGACAGACAGACAGACAGATAGGGAGATAGAGAGAGGATGAAAGAGAGAGGGAGGGAGAGAGAGCAACAGACAGACAGACAGGGAGATAGAGAGAGCGAGTGCGAGACAGACAACAACAGAGAGAGACAGACAGACTGACAGAATCAGAGACAGACAGACAGAGAGAAACAGACATAGATTACTGAGTAAAGGTCTTGGATCCCAGGGGTTGAAGCAAAAACAGGCATTGTCAAATTGAATCAACAGATACGACATAACATGTCTGATATGGACATCGTTCATTTATCAACCACAGGGACAAGGGGGTGGGTGTGATGAGGTGGGGGGAAGGGAGAGGGGAGGTGGGGGGAAGGGACAAAGACAGATAGAGAGAGGACGAGAGAGAGAGAGAATGAATGAATGAATGAATGGTTTATTCATTTATAGGCCATTGCCCAGAGAGAGAGAGAGAGACAGACAGACAGACAGATAGGGAGATAGAGAAAGGACGAAAGAGAGATAGAGAGAGAGCAACAGAGAGACAGACAGGGAGATAGAGAGAGGACGAGAGAGTGTGAGAGAGAGAGATCGAGTGCGAGACAGACAGCGACAGAGAGAGAGAGAGCGACAGAGAGAGAGAGAGAGACAGACAGATAGGGAGATAGAGGACGAAAAAGAGAGAGAGAGAGAGATAACGAAAGAGAGAGACAGACAGACAGACAGAAACAGACATAGATTACTGAGTAAAGGTCTTGGACCCCAGGGGTTGATGCAAAAACAGGCATTGTCAAAATGAATCAACAGATACGACATAACATGTCTGATATGGACATCGTTCATTTATCAACCACAGGGACAAGGGGGTGGGTGTGATGGGGAGGTGGGAGAAGGGGGGCAAAGAAAAGAAAGAGAGGTAAATAGAGATAGGACGAAAGAGAGACACAGAGAGAGACAGACAGACAGAGACAGACAGACAGACAGATAGGGAGATAGAGAGAGGACGAAAGAGAGACACAGAGAGAGAGAGCGAGACAGACAGACAAACAGACAGATAGGGAGATAGAGAGAGGACGAGAGACAGAGACAGACAGACAGACAGACAGGCAGGCAGGCAGGCAGACAGACAGACAGAGAGACAGATAGGGAGATAGAGAGAGGACGAAAGAGAGAGGGAGCGACAGAGAGAGACAAAAACAGAGCCAGAAAGAGACAGACAGACAGACAGACAGATAGGGAGATAGAGAGAGGACGAGAGAGAGAGAGCGAGAGAGAGAGAGAGAGAGAGAGAGAGAGAGAGACAGACAGACAGACAGAGGACGAAAGAGTGACAGAGACAGACAGACAGATAGGGAGCTGAAGGGGCGCAAAGAAAAGAAAGACAGGCAGACAGATAGGGAGACAGAGAGAGGACGAAAGAGAGACAGACAGACAGAGATATACACAGAGACAGAAAGAGACAGTGAGAGGTAGAGAAGAGAGAGAGACAGAGATACAGAAACAGAGAGACAGGGATAGAGAGACAGACAGAATGAAACAAACAAACATAGAAAGAAAGAGGCAATTAGATAGACAGGTAGAGACAGAGAGAGAAAAAAAAGGAAAAAAGAGAGGGAGAAATAGAGGGAAAGAAAGTAAGAGAGACAAAGAAAAAGAGAAAGAAAGAGATACAGAAAGAGATAGGGACAGAGACAGAGAGAGAAGAGAAAGAGAGAGAACAAAATCAGAAAGAAAGAAATTGGGAGAGAAAGAGAGAAGGGATAGAAAAAAGAAAGAGTGAAATATTATATAGAAAGAAATAGTGAGAGACAGAAAGAGACAGACAGACAGGCACAGAGAGAGACAGACAGACAGACAGGCACAGAGAGAGAGAGAAAGAGATACAGCGACAGAGAGAGAGAGAGAGAGATACAGCAACGGAGAGAGAGAGAGATACAGCGACAGAGAGAGAGAGAGAGAGAGAGAGAGAGATACAGCGACAGAGAGAGAGAGAGAGAGAGATACAGCAACGGAGAGAGAGAGAGAGATACAGCGACAGAGAGAGAGAGAGAGAGAGAGAGAGAGAGAGAGATACAGCGACAGAGAGAGAGAGAGAGATACAGCGACAGAGAGAGAGAGAGAGAGAGATACAGCAACGGAGAGAGAGAGAGAGATACAGCGACAGAGAGAGAGAGAGAGAGAGAGAGAGACACACACACACACACACACACACACACACACACACACACACACACACACACACACACACACACACAGGGAGAACGAACTGAACCACTTGCTGTCCCATTTGTACCCTGCTCCCCACTCACTTCCACATGAAGAAGGCAGTGACCTGTGATACATGAATAATTATGCTCTGTCTGTCTGTCTGTCTGTCTGTCTGTCTGTGTCTGTCTGTCTGTGTTTCAGTCTGTCTGTGTGTCGATGTCTCTCTGACTCTCTCGTTCCCTCTTTCGGTCTTTCTCTCTAACTCTCCTCTTTGTGTATATCTCTGTCTCTCTGTTTCTGTCTGTCTGCGTGTCTCTGTGTGCGTCTGTGTGTGAGTGTCTGTCTGCCTGTCTCTCACTCTCTCTCACTCTCTCTCTCAATCTCTCTCTCTCACTCTGTCTCTGTATGTCTCTGTCTCACTCTCTCTCTCTGTCTCTCTGTCTCTCACTTTCTCTCTCTCATTCTCATTCTCTCTGTCTCTCTCATACTCTCTCTCTCTCTCTGTCTGTCTCTCTCTCTCTGTCTTTCTGTCTCTGTCTCTGTCTGTCTCTCTCTTCTTCTGTCTCTCTCTGTCCCTGTACCTCTCTCTCTCTCTGTGTATCTCTCTCTGTCTTTCTGTCTCTGTCTCTGTCTGTCTCTCTCTTCTTCTCTCTCTCTCTCTCTCTCTCTCTCTCTCTCTCTCTCTCTCTCTATCCTTGGCTCTC
>NC_134902.1:16441363-16451363 GCF_041734735.1 Babylonia areolata | reverse complement strand
GACTTGGATACCGAAGGGGACACAAGGACAATAAGGATCATCCTGTCTCTTTACTGTCCCTTCAGAGCGATTGTGAGGAGAAGGGGTAGGTGGAGAAGGAGGAGGAGGGGGAGGAGGGAGAGGAGGAGGGGAGGAGTAGGGTGAGGAGGAGGGGGAGGAGGAGGGTAGGAGGAGGAGGGGCGGGGAAGGGGAGGAGGGGGAGGAGGAGGAGGGTAGGATGACAATGGGGAGGAGGGAAGGAGGAGGAGGAGAAGGAGGAGAGGGGGGAAGAGAGAGAGGAGGGATTTGCGTAGGCGGGTGAGTGGAGTGTGTGGGAGGTGGAGGTGGAGGTGGAGGTGGGCGGGCTAACAGGGGAAGGGGGAATGGGGAGGGGATGGGAGGTGTGTGGGAGGTGATGACGGAATGAGAGGCAGTTATTCTGTTCTCGCCAGAAGTCTCTCGGTCTCTCTCGGTCTCTCTCTCTCTCTCTCTCTCTCTCTATCTATCTCTGTCTCTCTTTGTCTCTGTCTCTGTCTCTCTCTCTCTCTCTCTGTAACACACTGATAACAAATGTCACCTCCACCCACCCAACCACCCATCTTTTCTCCTTGTATCGTGGCGCCAAGGCCAATATACAGGAAACTTTTCGGAGTTCTCAGTTTCTCTCTCTCTCTCTCTCTCTCTCTCTCTCTCTCTTCCCATCCATCTATTCCCCTCTCTCTTTTTTCCTATCTCTCTCTTTCCACCTCTCTCTTCCCATCTCTCTGTTCCATCTCTCTCTCCCTCCCATCTCTCTCTCCCCTATCTCTCTCCTCTCTCTCTTCCTCTCTCTCTCCATCTCCCATCTCTCTATCTCCATCTCCCATTTCTCTCCCCCCCCATCTCACTCTCTTCCATCTCTCTCCCGATCTCTCTCTCCCCATCTCTCTCTTTCTCTTCCAATCTCTCTTCCCATCTGTTCTCTGTTCCATCTCTCTTCCCATCTCTCTCTCCCTCCCATATCTCTGTTCCATCTATCTTCCCATCTCTCTCTCCCTCCCATCTCTCTCCCCTCTCTCCTCTCTCTTCCTCTCTATCTCCCATCTCTCTATCTCCCTCTCCCATTTCTCTCTCCCCCATCTCTCACTCTCTTCCATCTCTCTTCCGATCTCTCTCCCCATCTCTCTCTCTTCCCTTCTCTCTCTTCCCATCTCTCTCTCTTCATCTCTCTCTCTCTCCCTCTCCTATTTCTATCTCTTCCATCTCTCTCTCTCTTTCCTATCTCTCTCCCCCTTCCCATCTCTTTATCTTCCAATCTCTCTCTCTCTCTATCTTTCTCTCTTCCCATCTCTCTCTTCAGATCTATCTCTCTCTCTCTTCCCATTTCTCTCTTCCCATCTATCTTCCCATCTCTCTCTCTCTTTTCCCATCTCCCTCTCTCTCTTCCACCTCTCTCTGTGTCTCTTCCATCTCTCTGTCTCTCCACCACCCCTCTCTCTCTCTCTCTCTCTCTCTCTTCATGCGATTTGTTCCAAAGAAGAAGAAGAAGAAGAGAGAGAGAGAGAAGGGAGGTCTCCTTTTCCTCACTTCACTTGAATGTCATTGGTTCGGGAAGACACGTGCGCATGTGCGTGCGTCGGTGAATGGGTGGGGTGGGTGTGTGAGTGAGTGGGCGGCTGAGTGGGCGGGTTTTCGTTGGTTGGTTGATTGATTGATTGTTGTGAGATGTGTCAGGTGGATCGCACGTGCTTTCCTCGCTCGCTCTCTCTGTCTGTCTGTCCCTCTCTCTGTCTCTGTCTGTCTGTCTGTCTGTCTGTCTCTCTTCATTTCTATATTTCTTTCTCTAATGTTTTTATCTCTTTCTCTTTTTCTGTATCTTTATGTCTTTATGTCTGTCTGGCTCTCTCTCTCTCTCTCTCTCTCTCTCTTTCCGCCTCCACATGTCTCTCCCTCACCCCACCTCCATCTCTCTCTGTTTATGCATATGTCTGCCCCCCCCCCTCTCTCTCTCTGTTTTTCTGTCTGTTTGCCTGCCTCTCTCTCTCTCTCTCTCTCTCTCTCTCTCTCTCTGTCTCCCTCCCCACTCCTGTTCCCCCCCTCGCCCTCTCTCTCTCTCTCTCTCTCTCTCTCCCTCCTTTTTTCTATCTATAGCCTTCTATTTTCTCCACCTCTTGCTTGTCTTTCTCCTACCTTACTCTCCCTTCTTCTTTTTCCCCTTTTCTCTCCTCCTCTACTTTCTTCTTCTTCTTTCTGCTTCTTCTTCTTTCTTGTTCTTCTTCTTCTTCTTTCTGCTTCTTCTTCTTCTTCTTCTTCTCTATTTTCTTCTTCATCTTCTTCTTCTTTTCCTCTACTTTTTTCTTGTTCTTCTTCTTGTTCTTCTTCTCTTTGCCTCTCTTTTTCTCCTGCTCCTCACCCACCACACCCACGTCCTCCTCCTTCCTTTCACCATTCCCTTTCTCCTCCTCCCCTCCCACCTCACCCCCACTTCTTATTCTTCTCCTTTTATCTCCTCCTCTACTTTCTTCTTCTTCTTCTTCTTCTTTTCTCTTTGCCTCTCTTTTTCTCCTCCCCCTCCCCCACCACATCCACCTCCTCCTCCTCCTACTTCCTTTCACCATTCTCTTGCTCTTCCCCACCCCCATCCTCCTCACAGCTCCTCACCTCCCCCCCACTCCCCCGTTCTTCTTCGTCTTCCTCTTGAAACGCAGTTGACAACAAGGTTATTATGCTCACAGAGCACAAAACAACACCTGGACAAGAATGGTTGAGCACGTGCTTGTAGATGTTTAAAACGTCACTCATCCATCCCCCAACCTCGTCTATTCCCCCACCCCACCCCCACCCCCACCCCCGTCAGCCATACACACTACCTAACCTGTTCATGCACCTTCCAGTTCCTTCCACCCACCCACCCCACCTCACCTCATCGTCTTCACCCGCTCTCCTCTCTATCCTCCTTCCCTTCTTTCTTTCTTCCGCTATCCATCCACCCATCCACCCATCCCTCTATGCAGGAAGGTGACAGACTGGTTAAGACGCTCATCTTTCCCAATGGAGAGAGTCTGTTAGGGTCTGGGGTTCGAATCCCGCTCTCGCCCTTTCTCCCAAGTGTGACTGGAAAATCAAACTCAGCATTCCAGTCATTCGTTTGAGACGATAAACCGAGGTTTCGAGGAAACCATGTGCAACATGAAATGTTGTTGTCCTCTGGCAAAATTATGTAAAAGAAATCCACTCTGATAGGTACACAAATATATATATATGCATGCAGTCAAGGCCTGACTAAGCGCGTTAGGTTATGCTGCTGGTCAGGCATCTGCCTTGCAGATGTGGTGTAGCAAAGCAATGCAAGGCAAGGCAAGGCGTTTATTTCGTGTGCCTCCTGAGGTATCGTTTACACAAATCCAATGGCTACAAGGAGCACAAGACCAATGACTATGTGCGGAACCTGGTCAGCAACCTTGTTGGGCCCCAAGAACCACTGCTGGCGACTGTCAAACGACGGAAGATGGCATGGTTTGGTCACGTCATACGACATAACACCCTCTCCAAAACCATCCTGCAAGGGAGTGGCAGAGAAAGAGCTGGTCCGACAACGTCAAGGAATGGACCAAAATGACGATGCCAGATCTCCTCACGACAGCTGCCAACAGAACGGCGTGGCGAGCTATGACATCTTCCTCATGTCCCCGCAACGACCCCAGCAGTCGAGGGAATGAGTGAGTGAGTGAGAGTGATGTCAAAAACAAGAAGTAGGCTCATTCGTTCAATTTCTTAATATACACATTGACAAGTACTATTTCACTCATAATACAAACAAATAAACAAACAATAAACAACTACAAAAAATCAATTTAAAAAATCGTATCAATAGACAAAACATTAATTTAAAAAAAAGAGCTACGTATAGCAGAAGCCAATGATTTAAGTTTTAACAATATTCTTTTGGGTTTTTTTTTCAGAAAATACTAGGTAGAATTGAATGGCATTTGGGTGGATTCTATAATACATAGATAAACATTCTGTCTGATGCTTTCAAAAAAGGGCACACAAACAGATAGTGAAACTCATCAGCAGTGTCGTTTGTGAAACATTTATCACAGATTCTTTCATTTCTGGGTAAATTGTCAAAACGCAGTCTATCAACAGGCAAATGATCATTAGTTGTTCTAAACTTAACTAACTCAATTACACAATTATTTGGTAACATTGTAAAATAAGCATCTTGGCCAAAGTTTGGTTTAACATCCTGTAATTGATATACATAGTATCGTTATCGACATGTTAATGCCAATCTTGCAAAAACTTATCTTTCAAACAACGTTTCACTTTCTCTTTGAACCATGTAGGATGTACATCAAAACTGTTGGTTCAACCAGAAACAACTTAATCCAATTTCATTCAAGACAGTATGAATACTTCTCAAGTATTGGTTCTGATGTACGTTATCATTGTATAGACTAAAGAGACATCTATAAACAACTGAAGACAGTTTAGACGTTCTTTGTTTTGTAATGAGCCTAAACCAAAACAGTAGCATTCTGGATCTAACAGAGACAGGCACGGGAAATTTACCAGTTTCACCAAAAACCATAAATGATGGGGTGGATTGTCTTAGTTTTAGAACTAGTTTATAAAATCTTAATTGCAATTTTTCCACCATTTCAGAAATATCGACACCCCAAATTTCGCAACCATATGTAAGTACAGGAAGAACTGTCTTATCAAATAAATCAATAACTAAATCGACAGGTACATTAAGTTGGCTAGATTTCCTCAGTAAGCACGATCATACATATCTCGCTGGGCAACATTCATTTTGTTATCGTAATTTAGCTTTAATCCCAAATACTGGAAGTCACTTACAACCTCAATTGTGTCCTTATTGATATAAAAATCAGGAAATGTTCTTACTTTGCCCCTAGAAAATACTACTACTTTACACTTTTTAGCATTCAGATTAAACTTCCATTTTTCACAATACTGTCTCATTGAGGTAAGACCAGTCTACAAACTGATGGCTGTCTCTGAGAAAATCACAGTATCATCTGCGTAAAGCAGAACAAATAGTTTCAAGAAAATATTACAGTCTTGTTCACTCATATTCATTTTCCTAGCCTCATGAGCTATGTTGTTGTTGTTTTTTTAATCCATCTAAATCTTTTTCTAAGTGGGCTTTCATGCAAACATTAACGGAGACAGATTTTCTCCTTGTCTCACCCCAACATTTGAACTGAAAAATTCTGAGAATTCATCATTGGCCATAACACATGATTTAGCGTCATCATACATAATTATAAAAACTTGCAATATGTTACCATTTACACCACACCTTAGCAATTTTTGCCATAAGAACATTCTGTTAACCATATCAAAAGCTTTCTCGTAGTCTAAAAAAGCACAAAATAATCTCTTTTCTTTTAAACAGCAAAATATCAATGATACCATATAAAGTAAATAAATGATCTAACGTTGAAAAATCACTTCTAAAGCCAGTTTGTTCCTGCCCCATTATACCCGAACTATCGATGTATAGTTTTAGACGCTCATTCAGTAAACTCGCAAATAGCTTGCCAAAGCACGACAACATCGTGATACCACAGTTGTTGTTTAAGTCATCGGGTGTACTTTTTTGTTTTTTTAAATTGGTCTCATGATCCCTACAGTCCAGTCAGATGGAACCTTGCCAGTCAACAGTACAAGATTAAATAAGTTAACATATATATCAACCATTTAATCGTTTGAGGCTTTCAGAAGTTCCTTGATAATATTATCTAATCCACATGCCTGCTTGTTTTTCAACTTTGTAATACATTTAACAACCTCAGCTTTGGATACCAAATCATTAAGTAGAGGATTTTCAAAATCACTTTCTTCTGAAGAAAAACTATTCATATCATTATCACATTAATAGTGTATAATGGATTTGTCCCAACGAAGTGACGCCTTAAAAACTGAAACTGAATTTACGCTGATGAAAATGGTTACGACGCTGCAACTGCCCTATTTTGGGAAGCTTAGCCACCTTCTCGATTTACACAGGGTTTTTGTTTGTTTGTTTGTTTGTTTGTTTGTTTTATAATGGACAAACCATTTGAGAACATTGCCCAATAATGCAATTGATGCATGAGGAGCTATTCATGAAACATTCACCTATCAGCGATCAGTACGTTTTGAGGAATTTCTTGGACACTGCATGGGGGTTTTGTTTGTTTGTTTGTTTGTTTGTTTATTTGTTTTTGTTTGTTTGTTTGTTTTTCTAAAGTAGTTACTACAGTATTTGGTTTGATACTAAAGTTAGATTAAGCCAAGAGGAGCCTTCAATCCTTTTGCTGTTTGTTAAAAACCATCTATCATATAGATAGATAGACAGATAGATAGATAGACGTGTGTGTGTACAGTTCTCCCTTTGCCGGGCAATACGCTACATCCAGTCATCAGCAGATGGTGTTTGTATTCATTTTGCTCGCAGGGTGAGATCATTGTTTAAAAGTCGCCCTGTGAGTACTCAAATACATAACAATCCTTAAGGCGACCACATAAGAAGCTATATCTGTTTCTAATGAAAACTGATCACTATCAAAGACAGAATAAACAAACCTACAGAAGAGGATTATACAGTGGCCTATTTTCGACCTCGATTGCCAAGAGAAGGTAGAGATAGCTTTGGTTGACTTAAGAGCAGTATTGATAATTGCAGTCGCCCTAATGCGAATTAATACACAACATATGCACATGCATGTATGTATGTATGTATATATATATATATATGTGTGTGTGTGTGTGTGTGTGTGTGTGTGTGTGTGTGTGTGTGTGTGTGCAAGCAAGCGACCAAATGCATATGCACACACAAAACCCATAGACAGGCACACACACACACCCATACACACATACACAGGCACACTTACACATTGCATACACACACACACACACACACACACACACACACACACACACACACACACACACATCCACAACCACACCACATCCCTAACCACACAATACATGCAACCACACACACACACACACACACACACACACACACACACACACACACATTGCATACAACTGCACACACACATACACGTAAGCATGCATATATATATGTTTTGCCACTTCCACCACAAAACAACAACTGCACCCACACTAACAACTGAACAACAACAACTGGCTAATCACCTTCACTAATCAACCAAATTTTCAGGCAATACCAAACACACACACACACACTCACACACACACACACACACACACACACACACACACAAAACCAAAAAAAAAAAATCCCCAAAAAATCTACCACTTGAGAATAACCTGAACGTGAAACTAACTGAACAGACAAAAAATAAATAAATAAAAATAAGAAGCAGGTGTGGCGAGACGAAAGAAACCCCACACCCCCTCCCCCCCTACTCCCTTCACCACTCCCCCTACCTCCCCCCCCATCCCCCACCACCACCATCCCCACACCCACCCCACACCACCCTGTCAGTAGGGTTTTTTTTTCTGTTCTGCAGCACGTGCACCAGATAAACATGAGTGATGGTCGACAACACAGACAGATTTCTCTCCCTGATATCACCAGTTACATAACGCAACTATATTTATAACACTCGTCACTGCAAAGCGGTGGGACTGTAATTGACGGAGAAGGTTTTGATGCTGTTGTGACAGGAATGGTTCCTGCCCTGTGTGGTCTGCTGGGCTGTAATGACATTGCTCTGAACCAGAGATTGTGGGATAGTACTGACTCAAGAAAAAAAATGGACTGAGAGTGAGAGAATTAACACACACACACACACACACACACACACACACACACATTTTCTCTGGATTTCACCCTGATAATACAAGTTATATGATACAACTATATCGATAGTAATCGTAACTGGAAGCACTGGGATTGTGATTAACAGGGTAGTACTAGGGGGTTTGGGGTTTGGAGGGTTGTTTGGGTTTTTTTAGCATGTGTGTATGTGTGTGTGTGTGTGTGTGTGAGAGAGAGAGAGAGAGAGAGAGTGTGTGTGTGTGTGTGTGTGGTTGGGGTTTTTTGTTGTTGTTTTTTTTGTGGGGGTGAGGGTTGTTTCGTTATTTGTTCGCTGTGTTTTTTTTCCAAGTAGTTGTTACTAGGGTGTTTTCAGACTTGATATGGCCCTGTGTGATCAGCTGGTCTACAATGACATCGCTGTGAACCAGAGAACATGGGACACCACCACTATGTGTGGTCCATTTGGGTACCAGTAACATAGCTTCTTCTTCTTCTTCTTCTTTCCTGGGCTGCAGCACGTTCACTAGCATATTCACGAGTGGGCTTTTGCGTGCATGACTGTTCATTCTTTAGTTTAGCGCCTTTTCCCTATCAGTGATATTAGTGTATATGACCGTTCTTAACCCCACCCCCACCCCCCCACCCCCACCATGTAGGCAGCCATACTCTGTTTTCAGAGGTGTGCATGCTGGGTATGTTCTTGTTTCCATAACCCATCGAATGCTGACATGGATTTCAGGATCTATAATGTGCGTATTTGATCTTCTGCTTGGGTTTACACACGAAGGGGGTTCAGGCACAAGCAGGTCTGCACATATCAACACCTGGGAGATTGGGAAAAGTCTCCACCCTTTACCCACCAGGTGCCGTTACTGGATTCTCAGACAGAAAGTCCAACGCTTTAACCACTCGGCTATTTCGCCCGTCAGAATTACTTCAAACTAGGGAACTGCAGACACTGAAGTGAGCAAGAAATTGAAGAAAAAAAGGTTTGGAGGGGGAGGGGAGAAAAGAGAAGAAAATAAGCTCATAAAAGGAAAGAGCAAAACAAACGACTGACACTACATTCAGGTGGTTTTTTTCTGTCTTTGCTCTTTCGTTTTAACATAAATGGTGGGGTGGGTACACGTTATAATTGTTTGATTTTTGTGATTATTTTTTAACGTGCTTAGGTTTTCTCTCTTTTTGCCATGCCATTAAAAATGTCTGTCTTATATATTTTTGTTGTTTTTAAAACATTATGCAGTTTCTGTGTCTCATGACTACAGTCCAGTTTTCTGTATTCAATTCCGCGTCTTTTATACCACATGTGAAATCCACACGTGGTCATACACAATGCGCTGCATCACACCTACCTATATTCTCAGTTATGGGCAACAAGTCAATCAACAATAGAAGCTAAATGGAAAAATAAATCTACAAATCGAGAACAACCTGAATGTGAAACTAACTGACCAGAAAATTAAGAGGCAGGTGAAGCGAGACGAAAGAAACCCCACAACCCCTCCCCCACACCCTCCACCACTCCCCCTACCTACTCCCCACCCCCACCACCACCATCCCCACCACCACCACCCTGTTAGTGGGTTTTTTTTTCTGTTCTGCAGCACGCACACCAGATAAACATGAGTGATGGTCGACAACACAGACAGATTTCTCTCCCTGATATCACCAGTTACATAATGCAACTATAGTTATAACACTCGTCACTGCAAAGCGGTGGGACTGTAATTGACGTAGAAGTTTGTGACAGGAATGGTTGTGTGGTCTGCTTGGCTGTAATGACATTGCTCTGAACCAAAGATTGCGAGAGAGTATAGCACTGACTGCAAAGAAATCGACAGAAAAGGAAAGGAGAGAGAACAAACAGAAGGTTGAATTTGTGGCTCAGTAGTAAAAACGTAATGCCTGAGGAAGCTCCTTCAAATTCCCTGGATCGAGCACAGGACCAATGAACATGTACGGAGCAGAATTGAAAACCTTGCTGGACCTCAGGAACCTCTCCTTTCAACTGTGAAGAGACGCAAGCTGATATGGTTTGGACACAACACTCGACACACCAGCTTGTCCAAAACAATCATGCAAGGCACCATCGAGACAGTGGAAGAACTGACATGAGAACATCAAACAATGGACCAGACTCCACACACGTGAACTGCTGCCGGCGACTGCCGACAGAGACAGATGGAGAAGGGAGGTTGCGTCTGCGGTCCTCAGGCTTCCCCCAACAACTACTTTGTAGTTATGGGCCTGAGGTGAGGTGAGGTGAGTAAA
>NC_134902.1:16433863-16438863 GCF_041734735.1 Babylonia areolata | reverse complement strand
ACAGAGACAGAGAGTTAATTAATTAATTAATTCTTAATTTCCAAACGGTGGGGATATTAACACATTGTCCGTCTTAAAATTCTTCACACACACACACACACACACACGGGGGGGGGGGGGGGGGGGAGGGAGGGCGAAATATCTTAAATTATTTACAACAGCAACAACAAAAGTAGATGAGAAGAAGTTGAAAGAGAGAAAGAAGAAAGAATGAATCAATCAATGAAAGTTAGAATGGACAAGAGAAAGGAGAACAGAATATGCAGAAATGGTAGCAAAAGAGAGAAGAAGAAAAAACGACAGGCAGAAAGAAAGAAAGAAAGAAAGAGAGAGAAAACGAAAAAACGAAAAAAAAAAAACGAAAGTAAAAATGAAAGGAAGAAAGAAGAAGAAGGAAACAAACTAAAAGACAAATCTAAAACAAAGTCAGCAACAAAGCAACGACTTTGAATTGCACTTTGAGAGGAGACAAAACAGATTCATAAGAAGACGAATGACCAACAACAACCGTCGTCACCGTCACCGATCCCTCAGATTCCGAATCCTTTGGGGCGCCTTTGAAGCTTTGTCAACCACCTTTCTCCAGTCCTCGCGTCTCTCGGCCGCTCTCAGGGTGTCTCTCAGCTCCATGCCTGTCCACTCTCGGATGTTGTCCTCCCATCTCTTCCTTTGTCTGCCTCTTCTTCTTCCTCCCCTCACTGTGCCTTGTAAGATTGTTTTAGCAAGACCAGAGGAGCGTGTGACATGACCAAACCACTTCAGTTTTCGTTGTCTGGTGAGTGTTTGAAGGTCAGTATAGGGCCCGATTTCATTGCGGATGCGTCTCTTGACTTCTTCATTCGTGATGTGGTCTTTGTATGAGATGCCTAACAACAACAACAACAACAACAAAAAGAAAGAAAAAAGTGAACAGAGACAGAAACAAAGAATGTAGCAAACAAAGAAAGGGAGAACAAAGAAAAAAAGAAGAGGAAAGACAGAGGGAAAGACAACGAAATGAGAGAGAGAAAGAATACAAATCTTACATCACCTTCCGCAAGACTATGTGAATACATCTGCTATTTTGTTCACACAATTTTAACTCACTCAGTACGGCCAGTCCTCTCCTCTCCTCTACACAGTCCCCTCGGATGTCCAGTGGGTGCCTGAATGACCCAACCTTTAGCTTCCGTCGTCAGAACTGTGGTATTCTTTGTCAACATTCACCGTGTTCAGCATAAAAGCGTTCTGCTTGCACTATTTTGATGATGGCAACTGGGATGAAACGCTGTTAACGTCGTCTCTTTCGCCGTTCGTATGGAGAGAGTTTTAACTTCTGTTCTTTTCGTTTTAATGACAAACCCCATTCAAAGTTTCAGTTTCAATTTCTAAAGGGGGAGTGTCACTGCTTTCGGACAAATCCATATTCGCTTGCACCACATCTGCTCTGAGGCAGATGCTTGATCAGCAGCATAACCCGGCCCAACGCACTGACTTTGTCAGGTTTTGAGTGCATATCGCGCATGCATAATTATATATATTTGTGTACCTTTCAAGAGTGGGTTTCTTCTACAGAATTTTACCACAGGAAAACCCTTTTGTTGCCATGGGTTCTTAAGATCTCGGTGCGCCAAGTTTGTGCAGCACAAGGAACCTCGGTTTATCAATCATTAATTGCAATGTTTTAAAAGCGAATATGTGAAATGCTTTTATTTGAGAACATATCTTTATTACTCTTGTTTAATCAAGTAATCCGCGTGTGTGGGGTGGGTGGGTGGTGGGTGGGTGCGGGTGTGGGTGCTGATTATCTGGTTGCGGTTTTCCGCAATTTATCTTTATTCTTATCTTATCTGTCTATTATAATCAATGTGCAGTATAGTAGGCTATGCTTATAATTATATTCAAATGTTTCTTAATTCTTTCTGTTTTTACATTAAGAATACTAGTTATTACCTGCAGTGTGTGGATGTATGTATGAAACGGTGTATGTGATATTTTTTTTACATTTGTATCTTCGTAATATTCGTAAAAGCTGTTGTTGACTTTTACAGTTATGGTCCCCATGTTGTTTACTTATCTATGTTGTGGTGATAATGCATCTGACCAAATTTCTCCAGCTAGAGATAATAAAGTTATTCTTATCTTATCTTAATCGTCTCATCCTAGTGACTAAACGTTCAGTTTGATTTTATTTTCCCCAGTTCCAGTCTTCTTCTTCTTCTGCGTTCACTCGTATGCACATGAGTGGGCTTTTACGTGTATGACCGTTTTTATCCCGCCATGTAGGCAGCCATACTCCGTTTTCGGGGGGGTGCATGCTGGGTATGTTCTTGTTTCCATAACCCACAGAACGCTGACATGGATAAGAGGATCTTTAACGTGCGTATTTGATCTTCTGCTTGCATATACACACGAAGTGGGTTCAGGCACTAGCAGGTCTGCACATATGTTGACCTGGGAGATCGTAAAAATCTCCACCCTTTACCCACCAGGCGCCGTCACTGTGATTCGAACCCGGGACCCTCAGATTGACAGTCCAACGCTTTAACCACTCGGCTATTGCGCCCGTCACCCAGCTATCAAAAGGGAAAATGGGAGGCGAGAAAGAGAGAGGGGGGGGAGGGGCAGAGAAGGATTGAGTGAAGAGAAAAAGGGGAAGGGGATAGACAGCGGGGTTCGAACCCCGAAAAACTCACGACGGCTGGCTGGACACTGTATTGGCAGATGAGGCGTCTTGAACTAACCATTCTGCCTTCCTTCCTCCATTCATTTTTTTTTTTTTTTTTTTTTTAATCATGATCAGTTCTATTTCACAAATCCAATCACTACGCCTACCACACATGCGGAAGACACTAGAAACACCCACCCACTGCCACACACACACACACACACACGCACGCACACACACACACACGCACGCACACCACGCACGCACACACACACACACACACACACACACACACCCTACAACTCAATGAAATATAAAAGAAAAAGTATTATAGAAAAAAAAACCTGAACGTCAAAACTAATTAAACAATGAAATAAACAAACAGGTGTGGCTGACAAAACAAAACAAAAAACCCTAACCCGCACCCCCCACCACCTTCACCATCCCCCTCACCCGTCCCATGTTCTTCTCTCCACCACACCCTCACCCCCACACCCCTACCCCTACCCCTACCCCTACCAATACCCCCTCCCTCCCTCCCTCCCTTCCCTTCCCTTCCCTTCCCTTGCCTTCCCTTCCCCTCCCCCCTTCCCTCCTGTCACCGTTTTTCCTGTTCTGCTAGCAAGCACACCACAGATAAACATGAGTGATGGTCGACAACACCAGATTTCCCTCCATGATATTACAACTACATTCAGAGAGCTCCGTCGCTTGTAGCACCCACAAGATATCACGCAGACTCTACTACACCAGAATCAGAGTCGACGGAAGAAAGAATAAAGAATATAGAAAAAGAAGAAAAGTGGGCGGAGGAGAAGAAGAAGAAGAAGGAGGAGGAGAAGAAGGAGGAGGAGAAGAAGAAGGAGGAGGAGGAGGAGGAAGAAGAGTGGGAGGAGAAGAAAAAGAAGAAGAAGAAGGAGGAGGAGGAGAAGAAGAAGGAGGAGGAGGAGAAGGTGAAGAAGGAGAAGAAGAAGGAGGAGGAGGAGGAGAGTGGGAGGAGGAGGAAGAAGAAGAAGAAGGAGGAGGAGGAGAAGAAGAAGAAGAAGAACAGTGGGAGGAGAAGGAGGAAGAAGAAGAAGTTCTAGAAAAGAAAGAAGAGCAAGAAGAAGTTGATGACGATGATAATGATGATGATGATGATGATGAGGGGGGCGGGGGAGGGGAGAGCAAGACCACTAACAAGAAGAACAACAACAAGTGGGAGGAGGAGGAAGAAGAAGAAGTTGTAGAAAAGAATGAAGAGCAAGAAAAGGATGATGATGACGACGACGACGACGACGATGATGATGATGATGATGATGATGAGAGAAGAAGAGGAGGAGGAGGAGAAGAAAAGAAAAAAAAAAGAACAAGACCACTAACATAAAGAACAAGAGAGTCTTTTCTTCTAAAACTGACAAGAGGAAAGAGAGGAAAAGGAGAAAGATGATGAAACGAAGAGGAGGAGGAGAAGGGGAAGAAGAAGAAGAAGGAGAAGATGATGAAGAAGAAGAAGAGGTGAAGAAGAAGAAGGAGGAGGAGAAGAAGAAGGAGAAGATGATGAAGAAGAAGAAGGAGAAGGAGAAGAAGAAGGAGAAGAAGAAGAAGAAGCTGAAGAAGGAGAAGAAGAAGAAGGAGGAGGAGGAGAAGAAGAAGAAGACAACGAAGAAGAAGACGACGAAGAAGAAGAAGAAGACGTCAGTTTCAGTTTCAGTAGCTCAAGGACGCGCCACTGCGTTTGGACAAATCCATATACGCTACACCACATCTGCCAAGCAGATGCCTGACCAGCAGCGTAACACAACGCGCTTAGTCAGGCCTTGAGAGGAGGAGAAAGAGAAGAATAGAAGGGGAATGAGGAGTAGAATGTGGAAACAACGAGTAGGAGAAGAAGTAGGTGTTGGGGGTACTGCTGCTGCTGCTGATGATGATGATGAGGAGGAGGAGGAGGAGGAGGAGGACGATGATGATGATGATGATATTGAGGAGGAGGATAAGGAGGAGGAGGACGATGATTTTGATGATGATGATGACCGTGCCGCTGCTGCTACTGCTACTTTTGATGATGATGTTGAGGAGGAGGAGGAGGAGGATGGTGATGGTCGTGCCGCTTCTGCTACTGCTACTGTTGATGAGGAGGAGGAGGAGGACGATGATGACGATGGTGATGATTGTGCTGCTGCTGCTACTGCTACTTTTGATGATGAGGAGGAGGAGGACGATGATGACGATGGTGATGATTGTGCTGCTGCTGCTACTGCTACTGTTGATGAGGAAGAGGAGGAGGACGATGATGATGATGGTGATGATCGTGCCGCTGCTGCTACTGCTGCTGTTGATGAGGAGGAGCAGGAGGACGACAACGATGATGATG
>NC_134902.1:16426363-16428863 GCF_041734735.1 Babylonia areolata | reverse complement strand
CTCCCACTTCCGTTAAAAAAAAAAAACACACCAAAAAACCCAAAAAAAATCCACTGTGGCGGTAATGAAAAAACCCGCTGTGGGTACCAGTAGATACCAAAAGCAGAAAAAAACAACAACAAAAAACCGCCTACAAACACTGAAATGAAATTGGGTGGCGCTGTATTGTGGCGTCGTTTCGGCACGCTCTCCCTGGGAAGAGCAGCGCGATTTTCACACAGAGAAATATGTTGTGATTTAAAAAAAAGTATTTTTTTAAAGTAACACAATACAATACAATACAATACAATACAAAACGATACAATACGACTCGATTCAATACTATACTATACGAAAAATACAGTACGATACGATACCATAAATTCGATACGATAGGATACAACACAATGCAACACATTACGATACGATACGATATAATACGACACGGAACAACACGAGACGATACGATAGAATACGTTAGGACACAGCACAATACAATGCATTACGACACGACACGGTGCGATACAATGCAATACGACACGACACGATACGATACGATACTATACAATACAATACAATACAATACAATACGACACGACACAACACGACACGACACAATACGATACGATACGACACGACACGATACGATACGTTAGGACACGACACAATGCAATGCATTACGACACGACACGGTGCGATACATTAGGACACAACACAATGCAATGCATTACGACACGACACGATAC
The DNA here is from genome assembly GCF_041734735.1 of Babylonia areolata. Classification (NCBI taxonomy): domain Eukaryota; kingdom Metazoa; phylum Mollusca; class Gastropoda; order Neogastropoda; family Buccinidae; genus Babylonia; species Babylonia areolata. The sequence goes on along the minus strand of NC_134902.1, from coordinate 16,428,138 downwards.
GATACGTTAGGACACAACACAATGCAATGCATTACGACACGACACGGTGCGATACAATGCGATACGACACGTCACGACACGACCCTATATGATACGATACGTTAGGACACAACACAATGCAATGCATTACGACACGACACGATACGATACGTTAGGACACAACACAATGCAATGCATTACGACACGACACGGTGCGATACAATGCGATCCGACACGTCACGACACGACCCTATATGATACGATACGTTAGGACACAACACAATGCAATGCATTACGATACTACACGGTACGATACAATACGATATATGATACGATACGATATACAATACGACACGTCACGATATGATACGATACGTTAGGACACAACACAATGCATTGCATTACGACACGACACGGTGTGATGAAATACAATACGACACGACACGACACGATACCATGCATTCAGGACACATTACAATGCAATGTATTACGATACGACACGGTACGATACAATACGATATACAATACGATACGATACGATCCGACACGGTACGATAAGATACAATATAATGCAATGCATTACGATACGATATGATACGATACGATACGATTTGATACGATACAATGCGTTATAATACAATACGATACGATACGATACGATACGATAGGTCTGTCTGTCTCTCTCTCTCTCTCTCTCTCCCCCCTCCCTCTCTCTCTCTCTCTCTCTCTCTCTCTCTCTCTCTCTCTCTCAGCATTGTCGATTTTAGAGCAGTGAATTCTATAGTGGTATATCATAAAGGCCTATATTAGTAAATATTGCAAAAACATGTTTCCGCCTCCTCCTCCTCCTCCTCTCTCTCTCTCTCTCTCTCTTTCTTTCTTTCTTTCTTTCTTTCTCTCCCTTTCTCTCTCTCTCTCTTTCTCTCTCTCTTGCTCTCGTTCTCTCTCTCCAATCTAAAACAAATCAGTATTAGTGACACTATTCAGTAGCTTCTTTCTTTTTTTTCTTCTTTTTTTTTTAAATGGAGTATGTGTTGATTAATTTTTGTCTTTATTAATGACACATAATCAAGACTTGTTTTAAGATGAATACTTTTTTTTTTAACTATCAAATAAGAACCATGGGTTGATTAATTGAATGTGTTTGTCTGTTGAACGGAGATTTTTGTTGTTGTTGTTTCCAATCTCCTCTTGTCTGTTTTGTTGTTGTTGTTTTTTCTTAACGATTTAAGTTTAAAACATAAATCTGGACATTCATTCATTCCACCCCAACCCAAACCCATTTTCAGTATTTCCTCTTTATAATGTGTTGAACATCCTTTGTTTTTGTGTGTTAGTTTTTTGACGTATTTGTTAGTAATACTTTTCTTTTTTCTTTCTTTCTATTTTTTTTTTTTTTCTTTTTTTTTTTCGTCGTAAGCTTAAAACGAAATAAGTTATTATTATAACCACAAAAATATATTTCTTTTAATAAAGATTACCAGCTAATTTCTTACCTTACAGAAGCCAACACAAATGAAAAAAAACAAACAACACCAATCGTAGGCGTAGCCCTCATTCACTCCGGACCTGTCTTCGTTCCGGTCGCGTGCAGCGAAAAGCAGTTCTTTCCCGCGACGAGGCAGCCCCAACAATTTTGCAAGAAGAGGAAGACGACTAAGAAGACGGAGGAGAAGAAGAAGTAGTAGTAGTGGAAAGAGAAGAAAGAGAAGAAGAAGGGAAAGAAGGAGAAGCAGCAGCAGCAGAAGAAGAAGAAGACACTGGCTGCAGTAGCAGTAGTAGTAGTTGTAGTAGTA
>NC_134902.1:16421363-16423863 GCF_041734735.1 Babylonia areolata | reverse complement strand
CAAACAGGAACTTCTGTTGCCAAGCATGGAAGTTTTATTTATTTTGCAAACGTTTTGGTGCAGATAGTAAAAAAGGGAAATTACTCTGTAATTAATGCTAGGGGACTTAATTTGCTTTAAACTGATCTTTCTCATCTTAAACATTACATTTTGAAATTATACTCAATACATAAAAAGCTTGTGTGTTTTACTCTCAGTCACAAGTGAGTCTTGAAGGCCTTGCCTCTCTTGTTTTTTTTGTTTTTTTAACGGGCTTTACGGTGGGGGTGGGGAGGTTTGAGGGTGTGTGTGTGTGGGGGGGGGGGGGGGGGGGTTACCCCTGGCTACGTAGGCAGCTATACTCTGTCTTTGGGAGGCGTACATGCTGGGCATGTTCTTATTTCCAACTGAGCCTTACCTTGCTGACTGACTGACTGATTGACTGACTGACTAACATATTTACTTACTTACTCATTAACTCGATTGATTGATTGATTGATTGCACTGACTTAATTACTCATTCACTCGCTTGCTTGCTTGCTTGCTTGCTTGATTGATTGATTGCACTAACTTACTCATTCACTCACTTGCTTGGTTGCTTGCTTGCTTGATTGATTGAATGATTGATTGCACTAACTTACTCACTCATTCACTCACTTGCTTGCTTGATTGATTGATTGATTGCTTGATTGATTCATTCATTCATTGGTTGGTTGATTGACAGCCCTTTCACCCCTCCTGGGGCCAGGCCGTCAACAAGAGAACTCCACACAGCCTCCCCTGTCCTGTGCCTTTGCCTCAGTCAGGCTCCAGGTGAGGCCCCTGTCCCTTTTGGATGTTTTGCCTGGAGTTTTTTTTTTTTTAGCGATGGTCTGATTCTCATTCCACGGACAGTCAAGAAAAAACAACAACTTTAAAAAAAAAAAAATCGTAATGCCCAGCAAATCTAACATATCCAAGATCGTTCATGCAACCTTTTTAAAAATCGTAATGCCCAGCAAATCTAACATATCCAAGATTGTTCATGCAACCTTTTTAAAAATCGTAATGCCCAGCAAATCTAACATATCCAAGATCGTTCATGCAACCTTTTTAAAAATCGTAATGCCCAGCAAATCTAACATATCCAAGATCGTTCATGCAACCTAACCTAGCCGTTAGTGTGTGTGTGTGTGTGTGTTTAGGGGTGGGAGAGGGGGAGATACCGGGAAGGATGGATCTTGGGGGGGCGGAGGGGGGGCTGGGGGGCTGCGGGCGTACTCGTCTTGAAGCCTGTCATCATCGCCACTTTTTCTCCTGAAGCAACACAAACTACCGAAGTCCATACCACCAGTGCTGGACCAAGCCGAGTTGTGATTCTCACTGGACACACGTACTGGCCTCCCGAACCAAGTCATCAGCCTCAGACTGCGCACAGGCCACTGCCAGCTAGCTCCTCTCCCATCTCTCAGTTCAGTCAGTTATGCCCATTACTCCCCCCGGAGCATAGGCCGCTCACAACAGTCCGCCAGAGTCCTCTGTCCTGGGCTGCCCTTTCTAATTGTCTCCAGGTGTGCCCCATCTTCTTGGTGTCTGCCTCGAGGTCACGTCCCCAGGTGTTTCTTGGCCTTCCTCTCTTCTGTTTGCCCTGGGGATTCCATTTCAGTGCCTGCCTGCTGATGTTACTGTCTGGCTTCCTCAGGGTGTGCCCGATCCATCTCCATCTTCTGCGCCGAATCTCGTCTTCGGCTGGCAGCTGGTTGGTACGCTGCCACAGGTCTGCGTTGCTGATAGTGTCGGGCCAGCGTATCTGGAGGATCCTGCTCAGGCAGCTGTTGATGAAGGTCTGCACTTTGCTGATGGTGGTCTTTGTTGTCCTCCATGTCTCTGCTCCATACAGAAGGACTGACTTGACGTTGGAGTTGAACAGCCTGGTCTTCGTGCTAATCGACAACACCTTGGAGCGCCACATGTTCTTCAGTTGCAAGTATGCTGCCCTCGCTTTGCCGATTCTCCCATCTCTACAAACTGAATTTTTTTTTTATCCGCTCAGACCAATGTCCGTGTGATGGACCACTCCTCAAACTCCAGCCCATGTCCTGCAAGACTGCCCTCTACACGAAGAGCTGAGGCGCCAGATGTGGCCCAGTCCCGCAGCGCTCCAGGACAAGTTGTCGGGAAACGGCGACAGAGCTCCAGCGGACTGCGGACTTCGTAACCTACTCTGGACTGGCCGTCTGAACATAGGGTATAGATAGATAGATGGTTTTGGATTCCCTAAAGTGAGGGGATTGGGATCATTAATAAGCAGCACATCTGTTGTTTCGCCTTTCCTATTCTTATTTCTATGATCATATCCAAGATTATCTATTGTGTTTTGTTTTGTTTGTTTGTTTGGATTTTCCGATATTGTAGATCTATCCTCCCTTACCAGATTTGAGAAACTATTGGAGAGAATGAGGGAGAAGGGTGGTGTTGAGAGAGGGAGGGAGGGAGGGGTGTTGAGAGAAATATTGAGAGAGAGAGAAGGGAGTGAGAGAGA
>NC_134902.1:16413863-16418863 GCF_041734735.1 Babylonia areolata | reverse complement strand
TGTGTGTGTGTGTGTGTGTGTTCGTGTGTCTGTATGTCTGTGTGTCCGTGGCATACTTTAACATTGACATTTTCTCTGCAAATACTTTGTCAGTTGACACCAAATTAGGCATAAAAATAGGAAAAGTTCAGTTCTTTCCAGTCATCTTGTTTAAAACAATATTGCACCTCTGGGATGGGCACAAAAAAAGATATAAAAAAATGAAGCCTAATTATATGCAAACTGGATTTACTGTTATATTTATATTTTTTTGTATTCTCTAAACTTGGCACTTTGATCTGATATTCTGACCCAACAACAAGAGCAATCATTATTATCATTTTTTGTTCAAACAAGAACTTTTTTGCTAAGCATGGAAGTTTTATTTATTTTGCAAACGTTTTGGTGCAGATAGTAAAAAAGTGAAATTACTCTGTAATTAATGCTAGGGGACTTAATTTGCTTTAAACTGATCTTTCTCATCTTAAACATTACATTTTGAAATTATACCCGATACGTAAAAAGCTTGGATTTTTTTTTTAAGTGTATCACAAGTGAGTCTTGAAGGCCTTGCCTCTCTTGTTCTTTTATGTTTCATTGTAGTTAATTCTGTGTCCACTTTAGAATATCTATAACTATGAAATGAACACGTCAATGGTGTTGTTAATATCACTGTATGTGTGCAAAACAAACACACATACAGCCACACACACACACACACACACACACACATGAACACACACACACACACATGAACACACACACACACACACACACACACACACACACACACACATGAACACACCCACACACACACCCTCTCAGACAACGCTTCAGTTGTTCTTTTCGTGAGCAAGGAACAAAGATTACAATCCAGAAGGTGTGGTGGTGCAGCGGTTAATGTGATAACCTGACAGTGGAGTGATGGCCTAGAGGTAACGCGTCCGCCTAGGAAGCGAGAGAATCTGTGTGCGCTGGTTCGAATCACGGTTCAGCCGCCGATATTTTCTCCCCCTCCACTAGACCTTGAGTGGTGGTCTGGACGCTAGTCATTCGGATGAGACGATAAACCGAGGTCCCGTGTGCTAGCATGCACGTAGCGCACGTAAAAGAACCCACGGCAACAAAAGGGTTGTTCCTGGCAAAAATTCTGTAGAAAAATCCACTTGGATAGGAAAAACAAATCAAACTGCACGCAGGAAAAAATACACAAAAAAAAAATGAGTGGCGCTGTAGTGTAGCGACGTGGTCTCCCCGGGGAGAGCAGCCCAAATTTCACAGAGAAATCTGTTGTGATAAAAAGAAATACAAATGCAAATACAAATACAATGTGGGGTGGGAGCGCCTGAGTTCGAACCGTATCAGTAAGGCATTTCTCTCCTGCGATGATCGCTCTCTCTTTCTCTCTCTTTGATTTTTTTTTTTTTTCTAATAAAGAAAGCTTAGGTGACCAGAAACACATTTCTGACGCACTTGTACAAAGTGTTATAACCCAGTGTTTTGGTTCCCTGTGTGTGTGTGTGTGTGTGTGTGTGTGTGTGTGTGTGTGTGTGTGTGTGTGTGTGTGTGTGTGTGTGTGTGTGTGTGTGTGTGTGTGTGTGTGTGCGTTTCTTTATTTATTTGTTTTTGTTGTTGTTGTTGTTTGTTTGTTGTTATTTGTTTTGTTGATGTTTTGTTGTTGTTGTTGTTGTTGTTTGTTTGTTTGTTTAGTTGTTGTTTGTTTTGTGTGTGTGTGTGTGTGTGTGCTTGTGTGGGGGTAGGGCGTGTGTGTGTCTGTGTATCTCTCTGTGTGTATGTGTGTGTGTGTGTGTGTGTGTCTGTCTGTCTGTGTGTCTGTGTGTCTGCAGGTGTATGTTTGTTTTAAAGCACCGTAGGTGATGGCAGATTATTGGCTCGTGCCGTGACTTCTGATAACGCCCTTCCAAGAGTCTCGAAACCGCGATGAGTCAAGTCTCTCGGAACCTCGTGCCTGTGGATCTCACTTTAGCTGTCAGAGGAAAGCTTTGATGTTTCTTTTTTTTTTTTTTTTTTTTTTTTTTACCTGTTCCACTTATCATACCCCTTTCTCTTTTTCCTCTTCTCACCTTTAGCTTTTTTTTTTTTTTTTTTTTTTTTTTGTACGCTCCCCTACTGATGGTGAAGACTCTAGCATGAATGAATGAATGAATGAATGAATGAATGAATGACTCAATGGCGTGTGGAAAGGAAAACAACAACCGAAAAAAAAAAAAAAAAAAAAACCCAACCTCTACCCGAAGTTCACAACAACACCAGTGCGATAGTGTAGTGTAGTGTAGTGTAGTGTAGTGTAGTGTAGTATAGTGTAGTGTAGTGTAGCGAGGTGAAGTGTAGTGTAGTGTAGTGTAGTGCAGTGTAATGTAATGTAGTGTAGTGTAGTATAGTGCAGTATAGTGTAATGTAGTGTAGTATAGTAGTGTAGTATAGTGTAGTGCAGTGTAGTGTAGTATAGTGTAGTGTAGTATAGTATAGTGTAGTATAGTGTAGCGTAGTATAGTATAGTGTAGTATAGTATTGTGTAGTGTAGTGTATTTGAGTCGAGTGGAGTGCCGTGGAGTAGAGTGGAGTGGTTTGTAGTGGAGTATGGTATGTACTGTGGTGTGGTGTGGAGCGGAGTGGTGTAGAATGAAGTGGAGTGGTGTGGAGTGGAGTGGTGTGGAGTGGAATGGAGTGGAGGCCACCGCTCCACAAAATTTGTATTTTTGTATTTGTATTTCTTTTTATCCCAACAGATTTCTCTGTGTGAAATTCGGGCTGCTCTCCCCAGGGAGAGTGCGTCGCTACACTACAGCACCACCCTTTTGTGTGTGTGTGTGTGTGTGTGTGTGTGTGTTTTCCTGCGTGCAGTTTGATTGTTTTTCCTATCGAAGCGGATTTTTTCTACAGAATTTTGCCAGGAACAACCCTTTTGTTGCCGTGGGTTCTTTTACGTGCGTGCTTGCTGCACACGGGACCTCGGTCTATCGTCTTATCTGAATGACTAACGTCCAGACCACCACTCAAGGTCTAGTGAAGGGGGAGAAAATATCGGCGGCTGAGCCGTGATTCGAACCAGCGCGCTCAGATTCTCTCGCTTCCTAGGCGGACGCGTTACCTCTGGGCCATCACTCCAGTATGGGCTTGTGAAAGATTACATCCTCTTTGTCTGTCTGTGTGTATGTCTTGTCTGTATGGATGGACTGATGGATGGATGGATGGATGGATGGATGTACATTTGTCTGTCTGTCCGTGTGATCATCAATTGGTTGTATTATGTCTGCCTGTCAGTGTGTGTGTGTGTGTGTGTGTGTGTGTGTGTGTGTGTGTGTTTGTGTGTGTGTGTGTGTGTGTGTGTGTGTGTGTGTGTTTGTGTGTGTGTGTGTGTTTGTGTGTGTGTTTGTGTGTGTGTGGGTGTGTGCCCTACCCCACACACACCCCTCTTCTTTTCCTTTCTGGTGTGTGTGTTGTTGTTGTTTTTTGTTGTTGTTGTTGTTTTTTACTCCCCACGGCTGGGTGGGTGAAAAAAAAATATGCTTTTGCTTATCTCATTACCCTAGTAAAATAAAATTTCATTTCGTTTCGTTTCGTTTCTGTCCACGTGTCTGTCTGTTTGAGATCATTGTCGCTTTTTTATTTAAAAAAAAAAAAAGAAAGAAAGAAAAATAAAGAAAATTAGAAACTAAATTATAAAAAAAAAAAAACTTGCAAATTCACGCCCATAGTTGTGACCTCAATTTAATGTGGCAGAAACATGCAACCTGGACAAACAAATGTGGGAGATTATTTTGGAGTTGATCATTGCTTCCGTCGATCAATTAAGCAAATCAGGACTAAAAGGGGCGAGGGCGACAAATCACCCAGCTGACTGCCATTCTCTCCATTCAAAACCCATTTTGCAGCTATTCATTCTAGAAAATGGGTGGAATAGCCGAGTGGTTAAAACGTTGGACTTTCATTCTGAGAGTCCCGGGTTCGAATCTCGGTAACGGCGCCTTGTGGGGTGTGGGGAGGGTAGGGGAGGGGGGTGTTGAGGGGGTAAAGGGCTGAGATTTTTCAAATCTCCCAGGTCAACAAATGCGCAGACCTGCTTGTGCCTGAACCTCTTTCGTGTGTATTCGCAAGCAGAAGATCAAATACCCACGTTAAAGTTGCTGTAATCCATGTCAGAGTTCGACGGGTTTATATGGAAACAAGAACATACCCAGCATGCGCACCCCCGAAAAAACGGAGTATGGCTGCCTACATGGCGGGGTAAAAACCGGTCACACGTAAAACCCCAATCGTGTACATAAGAGTGAACGTGGCAGGTGCAGCCCACGAACGAAGAAGAAGAAGAGGAAGAAGAATTCTAGAAGATTCGTGAACATGAATCTGTCCATTTGCTAAATGGTTAGTGTCTCGACTTTCATATCATATGAATCAGGGTTCGATTCCTAACTGGCTGTGAAGTTAGGGGGGGTGTGTGTGGGTGGGTGTGGTGGGCGTGTATTTTCATAATAATTGTATTTTCCGTGTTCACTGAAACTTTGAGAGACGCAGACATCCTATAATATTAGCCAGGAAATCCGGGCAACAACACTCTCAAAGACGCATGTATCTGTGAGGTAGGTGACACTCAGTCTGTGTGGTCTCCTCTATCTTTCCATTAATTGCAGAAAACTTATCACTCACTCAGCTCTGCAGAGAAGCTAGTTGGGGCAGTAAAAAAAAGAAAAAGAAAAAAAAAAGAAGAAATGTCTGTATACTGTTTTGATTCTAATCTACAATGTCCCACTTGTCGACAAGTCCTTGCATTGTGGTACCTATTTCGCCAATGCGTTTGGGCATTATATGCTACGAGAATTATGTTTTGTAACTGTTTTTTGTTTGATTGATTTGTTGTTTTTTTGTGTGTCCGGAGGGCTGGGGGTGGGGCTGGGGGTCTTTTTTTTAAATGGCAAAAATCTCTTATTCACTGCACAAAATAATTTCTTTTTTTCTGCCCATAACCCATCCTACCCTCTGTTTCTCTCTTTCCCTCTAAT
>NC_134902.1:16386363-16406363 GCF_041734735.1 Babylonia areolata | reverse complement strand
GAAGCAACAAAGAAGCCAAGAAAGAAAGGAAGAATGAACATAGAAACGAAGGGAAAGGAAGGGAAGCCAAGAAAGAAAGGAAGAATGAACATAGAAACGAAGGGAAAGGAAGGGAAGCCAAGAAAGAAAGGAAGAATGAACATGGAAACGAAGGGAAGGGAAGAGAAGCCAAGAAAGAAAGGAAGAATGAACATAGAAACGAAGGGAAAGGAAGGGAAGCGAAGAAAGAAAGGAAGAATGAACATAGAAACGAAGGGAAAAGGAAGGGAAGCCAAGAAAGAAAGGAAGAATGAACATAGAAACGAAGGGAAAAGGAAGGGAAGCCAAGAAAGAAAGGAAGAATGAACATAGAAACGAAGGGAAAGGAAGGGAAGCCAAGAAAGAAAGGAAGAATGAACATAGAAACGAAGGGAAAAGGAAGGGAAGCCAAGAAAGAAAGGAAGAATGAACATAGGAACGAAGGGAAAAGGAAGGGAAGCCAAGAAAGAAAGGAAGAATGAACATAGAAACGAAGGGAAAAGGAAGGGAAGCCAAGAAAGAAAGGAAGAATGAACATAGAAACGAAGGGAAAGGACGGGAAGCCAAGAAAGAAAGGAAGAATGAACATAGAAACGAAGGGAAAGGAAGGGAAGCCAAGAAAGAAAGGAAGAATGAACATAGAAACGAAGGGAAAAGGAAGGGAAGCCAAGAAAGAAAGGAAGAATGAACATAGAAACGAAGGGAAAGGAAGGGAAGCCAAGAAAGAAAGGAAGAATGAACATAGAAACGAAGGGAAAGGGGAAAAAAATGAAGAAGGAAAAAAAAGAAAGAAACAAAACCATAGTAAATATAGACAAGAAAGCAAAACTGTCGACAGAGAAAAAAAAGACAATAAGAAAGAGAGAGAAAAATATGGATATATAGAAAGCAAAGAAGGAAAAAAAACAACCAACAAAACGGTTCTGAAGACACACACACACACACACACACACACACACACACACACACACACACACACACACACACACACACACACACATCAACAACAACAACAACAACAAAAACAAATGTCTTCCGCGCTCTTTCTGACAATTTGTGGTTTCACTTTCAGACACTAATTCACATTTCGTGTCAAAGCAATGTTTAGTTATCTTCCATTTAGTGCAACAGATGATGAAATAATTCGTGTAAAATGCCACGGTTGTGCTGCCACATTCATCCCTGATGACACAGGGAAAAAAAAAGGGGGGGCGGAGGAGAAGAAGGAAGGAAGGAAGAGGAGGAGGAGAAGGAGGAATAAGCAAGCGAAGAAGAAGGAAGAGGAAGGAAGGAAGGAAGAGGAGGAGGAGGAATAAGCAAGCGAAGAAGAAGGACGAGGAGGAAGAGAAGGAGGAGGGAGGAAGGAAGGAAGAGAAGGAGGAGGAGAAAGAAGCAGAAGAAGAAGAAGAAGGACGAGGAGGAAGAAGAGGAGGAGGAGAAAGAGGAGGAAGGAAGGAAGAGGAGGAAGAGGAGAAGGAGAAAGAAGCAGAAGGAGGAGGAGGAAGGAAGAGAAGGAGGAGAAGGAGGAATAAGCAAGCGAAGAAGAAGGAAGAGGAAGGAAGGAAGGAAGAGGAGGAGGAGGAGAAGGAGGAAGAAGCAGAAGAAGAAGAAGGACGAGAAGGAAGAGGAGGAGGAGGGAGGAAGGAAGGAAGAGAAGGAGGAGGAGAAAGAAGCAGAAGAAGAAGAAGAAGAGGAGGAGGAGGAGAAAGAGGAGGAAGGAAGGAAGAGGAGAAGGAGAAAGAAGGAGGAGGAGGAAGGAAGAGAAGGAGGAGAAGGAGGAATAAGCAAGCGAAGAAGAAGGAAGAGGAAGGAAGGAAGGAAGAGGAGAGGAGGAGGAGAGAAGCAGAAGAAGAAGAAGGACGAGAAGGAAGAGGAGGAGGAGGAAGGAAGGAAGAGGAGGAGGAGAAGAAGAAGAAAGAAACAGAAGAAGATGATGATGATGATGATGATGATGATGATCATCATCATCATCATCATCATCATCATCATCATCATCATGAAAGAAAGAAAGAAAGTTCAGTTTCAATACTTCACTCACTCCCCTCCCTCCCCTCCACACACCCCTCACCTTTCCCCCTTCAAAATATAACCCACTTGCTCTTTCATTCACAGTTCCTGGTGTACAAACACAGGTATGGGAACAGCAGACTAGAAGACAAATAAAAACTGAAGGTAAAGGGTTTTTCCCCTAACCTCCAACCCCCCAGAACTGTTTGGCAGGAATGTGGTAAATAGTCTACCCACCACCACCATCATCAATCGCCACCACTACCACCACCACCACCACCACCAACACACCACCATCAACACCACCACCACTACCACCACCACCACCATCATTCACGAAGCATTCACCGCCTTCGCACTCTCTGTCTCTCTCTCTCCCTCTGTCTCTCTCTCTCTTTGTCTCTCTCTCTTCTCTCTCTCTCTCTCTCTCTGTTTCTATGTCTCTGTCCCCATCTCTGTCTCTGTCTCTCTCTCTCTCTCTGTGTTTCTATGTCTCTGTCCCCACTCTGTCTCTGTCTCTGTCTCTCTGTTTCTCTCTCTCTCTCTGTTTCTATGTCTCTGTCCGCGTCTCTCTCTCTCTCTCTTCTCTCTCTCTCTCTCTCTCTCTGCTTCTATGTCTCTGTCCCCATCTCTGTCTCTGTCTCTCTCTGTCTCTGTCTCTCTCTCTCTGTTTCTATGTCTCTGTCCCCGTCTCTCTCTCTCTTTCTCTCTCTCTCTCTCTCTCTCTGTCTCTGTTTCTATGTCTCTGTCCCCACCTCTGTCTCTCTCTCTATCTCTCTCTCTCTCTGTCTTTCTGTCTCTGTCTCTGTCTCTGTCTCTCTCTCTCTGTTTCTGTGTCTCCGTCCCCACCCCTGTCTTTCTCTTTCTCTCTCATTCTCCCCCCCTCACCCCCCCCCCTCCCCCCTTTAGTGTAAGTAAACTTATCAACTGTTTATATTCTGTCTGTATCATTTTTTTTTCTCTCCCTCTCATTCTCTCTCTCTCTGTCTATCTCTTTCTCTGTCATTTTCCCTCCCCTTCAGTGTAAGTAAACTTATCGACTGTTTATATTCTGTCTGTATCAGTCTGTGTGTGTGTGTGTGTGTGTGTGTGTGTGTGTGTGTGTGTGTGTGTGTGTGTGTGTGTGTGTGTGTCTCATTCTCTCTCTCTCTCTTCTCTTTCTCTCTCATTCTCCATCCCCTTCAGTGTAAGTAAACTTATCGACTGTTTATATTCTGTCTGTATCAGTTTATCTCTCTCTCTCTCTCTCTCCTCTCCTCTCTCTCTCATTCTCTCTCTCTCTCTCTGTCTGTCTCTCTCTCTCTCTCTTTTTCTATCTATCTATCTATCTATTTCTCTCAAGCTTAGCAGTTTTGTTTTATTTTGTTTTTACCGCAGTGTCCCAGATTATAGTCCATCGCGCAGTATGCTCATCGTCGTCATTGTATTGATCGTCATCACTTGTTATGTCATTAGCAGCAGCACATCTCGCCAGTCGACTACATCGTTGTCGTCGTGTTTTGTTTTGTTTTTTTTGCCAGTGATCATCCTCACTGACACCATCGGTCATCTTTATCGGTGCTGTTGTCGTTGTCACTGTTGTCATCATCATTACCATCATCATCATCATCATCATTAATACCATCATCATCATCATTGCCATCATCATCATCATCGTCATTGATTGGTTCAGATCCTCTAATTCTCCATATACATATAGAAGAATTTCCAGCTTTTGATTCTCAGGAAGGAAATTTCTTATTTTATGTCATCGACATAGCTTCTGCTTTCGCAGTTTTAGACTTCGCCAATCCCTGAGTGATATCAAGCCGATCTCCTTTTTTTTCTTTTTTCTTTTTTTTTTCTCTTTTTTTATTCTGTTTTTCTTCTTCTTCTTCTTCTTCTTCTTCTTCTTCTTCTTCTTCTTCTTCTTCTTCTTCTTCTTTTCTGGAAGCCGAACCCTAGAACTTCTTAGATCACAAACTGGGACAAGGCAGATCTGGAGTTTTAAAATCTTAGAATTAAAAAAAAAAGGTGAAATATACGACCCAGGGGATATCTGCCGTCAGAGTCAGTTTGTTTGTGGAGTGGTGTGTGGAGGGAGAGACTGCTGGCCCCTAAAGTGAGTGTGCGGAAAGAAAAGGGAATGAATGAACATCGTCTTTCATAATCTTCCGTTTCAGATAAAGAAGGACGCCTTGGGTAAAACCCTTCTGACGAGGGAATTCCACGGTGCACTTCCTCGTCCTGTGAACTGTCTGCGCAGGATAGATAGGTTCACTCCCCCCCCCCCCCCCACCACCACCCCCACCCCGGGGGCTATTTATAACTAGGGGGCATTCCGGGCGGTTCGAATCTCCTCTCTTGACGGTCGAAATAGCCGAGTGGTTAAAGCGTTGGACTTTCAATCTGAGGGTCTCGGGTTCGAATTTCGGTAACGGCGCCTGGTGGGTAAAGGGTGGAGATTTTTCCGATCTCCCAGGTCAACATATGTGCAGACCTGCTAGTGCCTGAACCCCCTTCGTGTGTATATGCAAGCAGAAGATCAAATACGCACGTTAAAGATCCTGTAATCCATGTCAGCGTTCGGTGGGTTATGGAAACAAGAACATACCCAGCATGCACGCCCCCGAAAGCGGAGTATGGCTGCCTACATGGCGGGGTAAAAACGGTCATACACGTAAAAGCCCACTCGTGTGCATACGAGTGAACGTGGGAGTTGCAGCCCACGAACGCAGAAGAAGAAGAAGAAGAAGAATCTCCATCGCCAGTTCCCTCCCCTGACTGATTCCCTTACTCCTGATACTGCTACGAATCACCGCAAGAAATCTCAGTGAATGGTTTTTCACGACTGGTGCAATGGCTGAATTGTTATAATAAAAATAAATAAATAAATAAATAAATAAAGCGCTCGGACTTTGAGGGTTCTGGGTTCAAATTCCAGTCAAGGAGCATGGTCGGATAAAGGTGGAGATTTTTTTTGTTTGTTTTTTTGGTTGTTGTTTTTTTATGTACCTGGTCAACAGATGTAGAGACTTGTTATAGTGTCTGACCTTAGGATTTTTCGCTTGTGCGTCTTCGTGTCTGTGTGAGAGAAGACTTTCACCATCAGCAAAATTAAAGACATCCACTCTAGTTTAAACATTCTAACCTCACGCGTTGATCTTTCCTTGAGACACACTAAAAACACAGCCACAAGTTCGCTGAATCGAAAACGTGGCGCCCGCCCCTTACTCACGTATGCGCAGTACATGAGCGGCAGAGACAGAGTTTATGGGAGGCTGACAGCTGACATTTCTTTCACTTTAACATTTGACATTGTTGCTTATAGTCCAGCCGATCACAGGGCCATAACAGAGCCTCCCAACTATATTTGTCTTTGTATTTTGTCTCCCCAGGGAGAGCGCGTCGCTACACTACAGCGCCACCCTTTCTTTTTTCTTTTTTTTCTTTTTTTTTTTGTATTTTTTCCTGCGTGCAGTTTTATTTGTTTTTCCTATCGAAGTGGATTTTTCTACAGAATTTTGCCAGGAACAACCCTTTTTGTTGCCGTGGCTTCTTTTACGTGCGCTAAGTGCATGCTGCACACGGGACCTCGGTTTATCGTCTCATCCGAATGACTAGCGTCCAGACCACCACTCAAGGTCTAGTGGAGGGGGAGAAAATATCGGCAGCTGAGCCGTGGTTCGAACCAGCGCGCTCAGATTCTCTCGCTTCCTAGGCGGACGCGTTACCGCTAGGCCATCACCCCACATATAAAATTTCAACCACGTTAAACACAAAACTGTCACAGCTATTTAAAAACAACAACAACAGATCACTAAGAAAAACCTGCAAAACACAGGTCATGACACATTAACTTAACCATTAACTCTCTCCATACAAACGGCGAAAGAGACGACGTTAACAGCGTTTCACCCCAATTATCACCATCAAAATATTGCAAGCGGAAGGCTCTTATACTGAAGAGGTGAATGTTGACAAACAATACCACAATTCTGACGACGGAAGCTAAAGGTTGGGTCATTCAGACACCCACTGGACATCCGAGGGGTCTGTGTAGAGGAGAAGAGAGGACTAGCCGTACTGAGTGAGTTAAGCTTTTAAGGCAATTAAGACTAAGTGGTGATGAAGACGTCAGCCGTTCCGGTTAATGTGTCATCCCCAGATTACAACAACAAAAAGAACAAAAAACAAAAATCGTTATAAAGCGATGGAAATAATATTTTAAATCCAAACGTAAAACACGTTTAAAAGATACCATTATAGGCAAATGACACTACGTAATGGACAGCTAGTTCCCATACCAGTGTTAACAATCTCACTACCTAATCGCCAGAGCAAAACAGCACGGATAGTACATCACAGCACAGACAGTACATCACAGCACAGGCAGTACATCACAGCACAGATAGTACATCTCAGCACAGATGGTACATCACAGCACAGACAGCACATTACAGCACAGACAGTACATCACAGCACAGATGTTACATCACAGCACAGACAGTACATCACAGCACAGACAGTACATCACAGCACAGATAGTACATCACAGCACAGACAGTACATCACAGCACAGATAGTACATCACAGCACAGACAGTACATCACAGCACAGATGTTACATCACAGTACAGACAGTACATCACAGCACAGATGTTACATCACAGCACAGACAGTACATCACAGTACAGACAGTACATCACAGCGCAGACAGTACATCACAGCACAGATAGTACATGAACGAGTACGAAAAAAGAAAAAAAAGGAAATAAAGAAACCAAAAAGCGTCAAGGCTTGCTAGGGGTGAAAAAAAAGAAAGAAAGGGAAATGGACTGGAAAGGCAGAAAAAGCAAATGATACTGAAGGATGAAAAAAAAAAGACAGAAAATAAAGGGAGCACTAGAAAAGAGGAAATTTCCAGCACAGAATTTCCAGAAGGCGGAGGTGATGTCTACACTGAAAGACCCCCGGCATCCCCCAGGGGACTGCTTCCACCTGACAGTGTGCATTATCACAATGTTTGTGTGGAGTACCTGTCTGCACCTGTTTTTGCCGCGCTTAATGTAATTTCTCTTAATGAGATAATAAAGTTATAATCTTATCATATCTTATTTCACCTTATGGTATCTTACCTTACCTTGCCATGTATTACCTTTCTGAAAGAAACAAAAAGAATATTGTAAACCCTTAAGGCATTCTGTCTCTGCTAATCGTGTTTCTTTTCAATGAAACTTTGTATATTGATTGGGAAATCTAAACTAATAATTACAAAAAGAAGGTTTTGTGACTGAAAAGATGGATGAAGACAAAGGAATACCGCATTTCTAAAGATGAAGTTACAGGCTGGGCCATTCAGACAGTCACTGGACGTCAGATGGGGTCTGTACTATGAGGGGAAAGGACAACACTACAGGCTGGGTCATTCAGACAGCCACTGGACGTCAGATGGGGGTCTCTATGAGGGGAAAGGACAACACTACAGGCTGGGCCATTCAGATAGCCACTGGACGTTAGATGGGGTCTGTACTATGACGGGAAAGGACAACACTACAGGCTGGGCCATTCAGACAGCCACTGGACATCTGATGGGGTCTCTACTAAGGACAACACTACAGGCTGGGCCATTCAGACAGCCACTGGACGTCAGATGGGGTCTGTACTATGAGGGGAAAGGACAAAACTACAGGCTGGGCCATTCAGACAGCCACTGGACATCAGATGGATACACGCAGTGAGTTGCCAGGCAGGGCCCATTGAGTGCAGTGGAACTGCAGGCAGGGGGGGGGGGGGAAGCAGTGAGCGATGCCCCTGTGGTACCAGCTTGGCGAAATCTTGTCTGACAGCAGCTGTCTTCCCACAAATGACATGGAGGATCATTATTGTCAGAGATATTCCGGGATTAATCTCTCTGTGTGTAGTACTTCTTTCTTTCTTTCTATCTTCGTCGTCATAGTTGTCTTCGTCTTCTTCTTTTTTCACCTTTCTTTCTCTTTTTTTTTCTTTCCTCTTCTTTCTTTTCCTTCTGTCTCTCTCTTCTTCCACGTGTTCCTCTTCTTTTTCAGTTTATACTTTTCCCCCATCTATCTAGACGACAGAAATAAAAAGCGGTATACAAGGATTGAAGCAGACAGACAGACAGATAGACATGGTGTAAGACAGACAGACAGACAAAGGAAGAGACACAGACACACCCAAAGTAAAAAAAAAAAAAAAATTAAAAAATAAAAAAAAAACATAGACAGAGACACAAACCAACAGACTGACAGGCAGGCAGGCAGGCAGGCAGATAGGAAATCTGAAAGGGTCTTGAAACATCGCAACATCGCGTGTTGTGTGAAGGTGGGAAAGGAAGACCAATCTGGAGGTGTACAAGTGCACAACGTTAGCAAGAAATAAATTGCAGCAAACTGGAACGCTAAGGTCTGACGACTTTTTCAGGAAACAACAGTGATTTATGGGCATCTAGCCCCACCTTGAATCGTCGAACTGGAAATTCCATTAATAAAGGCATCTGCTTTGTTTTTTTTGTTTTTTACTACCTACTACCTTCACCACTTTCACACACACACACACACACACACACACACACACACACACTCCCCTATCAAAGTTCAGGTCAGGTGGAAATTCCCATGAACAATAGTAAAGTTGTTGTTTTTTTTTCTCTCAAACAATCAAAGACATAACTTATCCCCCAAATCCTTTTGAGATTACCCTACAACTCGACCTTTAAAGCAACAGAAATAATTTATTAATCTCATTTCTTCCCTGAAAACGGAATGTGGCCGTCCCAGTGATGGTGTTGAGAAACGGTCATACACGTAGAAACCTACTCAAAGAAAATAAGAAAACTTCGCAGTCCATGAACGTTGGTGCAGGAGGAGGAGAAGAAGAAGAAGAAAAAGAAGGAGAAGAAGAAGTCAAAGATCAAGAAACAATCTGTTGATATATATATATAAATATATGTGTGTGTGTGTGTGTGTGTTTGTGTATGATTTTCGATTTATGTTCGTATCTTGTTATGTACTATCCCCCTCCATCCCCTCCCCTCCCCGCAGCTCCTCCCCCCCCCCTCCCGCCGAATATTCCTTGTGACCCTGGTACACTTGGTAATAAAGACATATTGTATTCTATTCTAAGTATATTATCAAGTCTAGTTTGTTCTTTACGGACAGAGGGAGCAAGTGTGGTGTGTGAGTGTCTGTGTCTGTGTGTGTCTGTGTCTGTGTGTGCCTGTCTGTGTGTGCGTTTTGCTGTCTGACTGCAAGCACAGCACGTGCTACACGTAGTGAGTTGCCAGGCAGGGCCCATTGAGTGCAGTGGAACTGCAGGCAGGGGGGGGGGGGGAAGCAGTGAGCGATGCCCCTGTTGTGCCAACTTGGCGAAATCTTGTCTGACAGCAGCTGTCTTCCCACAGCTGACATGGAGGATCATTATTGTCAGAGATATTCCGGGATTAAGCTCTGTGTGTGTGTAGTACTTCTTTCTTTCTTTCTTTCTTTCTTTCTTTCTTTCTTTCTTTCTTTCTTTCTTTCCATCTTTTCTTTCGTCGTCGTAGCCTCTGTCTGCTTTTTTTTTTCTTGTGCTTGTTCTTTGTTTGTTTTTTTTCTTCTTTCTTTCTTTCTTTTCCCTTCCCTTTTCGCTGTTTTTTTTTTTTTTTTTTTTTTCAATCATACTTTCTTCTTCTTCTTCCTCCTCCTCCTCTTCTACTACTACCACTTTTCCCCTTTTTTTTGTTTCTTGTGCTTGTTCTTTTTGTTCTTCTTTTTTGTTCTTCTTTCTTTCCCATTTCCTTTTGCTGCTTTTTCATCATAGCTTCTGCTTCTTCTTCTTCATCTTCTTCTTATTCCTTTTCCTTCAGCTCATCCTTCTTCTCTCTTTCTTCTCCGCCTCATTCGTTTCTACTTCCTTCTCTCACTTCCTTTTCTCTCTTTCAGCCTTGTCTGTCTCCTCTCTCACCCTCCTGTCATACCTCCTTCTCTTCGTCCTTCTCTCTTTCAGCCTTGTCTGTCTCCTCTCTCACCCTCCTGTCATACCTCCTTCTCTTCGTCCTTCTCTCTTTCAGCCTTGTCTGTCTCCTCTCTCACCCTCCTGTCATACCTCCTTCTCTTCTTCCTTCTCTCTTTCAGCCTTGTCTGTCTCCTCTCTCTCTCACCCTCCTGTCATACCTCCTTCTCTCACTTCCTTTTCTCTCTTTCAGCCTTGTCTGTCTCCTCTCTCTCCCTCCTGTCATACCTCCTTCTCTTCTTCCTTCTCTCTTTCAGCCTTGTCTGTCTCCTCCCTCTCCCTCCTGTCATACCTCCTTCTTTTCGTCCTTCTCTCTCAGCCTTGTCTGTCTCCTCTCTCTCCCTCCTGTCATACCTCCTTCTCTTCCTCTACACGTCCTTCTTCTTCTTCTTCTTCCAGTTTTCTTTTCTCCCTAAATTTGAATTGACAGAAAAAGAAGCAAGAGACAGACAGACAGACAGACAGAGATAAGGAATCAGAATCCTAGGAGAGAATCACACACGTCGGACGAGACAGAGACACGCACAGAAATCAATGGGGAAAAAAATAACAGACAACTAACCGACAGGCAGAAAGATAGACAAGGGTGACAGTTAGGGTGTCTGCAAGGGTATTGGATTATCGCCTGTTCTGTTCATGAGGGGTGGGGGGGTTGGGGGAGGGGTGTTGGTGCGGGGGGAAAGCCCCCGCCACAGAAGTGTACAGGAACGTGAAGTTAACAGCGGATAAATTGCAGCGAACTGGAATTCCAAGGCCTGACATCCGACTGTTTCAGAAGCAACAGTGAGAGAAGCACCAGGAACATCTTCGGTCTCACTGCCTTGAATTGTTGAATAGGAAATTCCATTCAAAAGTTCGAGAAGGGGTCGGTGTGGGGGGGGGGGGGAGGCGTGTATGTTTGTTTGTTTTGTTACTACGTACAAAAATACATTTGGAGGTTTCCATGAACAACGACAATATTTTCTTACATTAAACTTACCCCTAATATGGCCTAGAGGTAACGCGTCCGCCTAGGAAGCGAGAGAATCTGAGCGCGCTGGTTCGAATCACGGCTCAGCCGCCGATATTTTCTCCCCCTTCACTAGACCTCGAGTGATGGTCTGGACGCTAGTCATTCGGATGAGACGATAAACCGAGGTCCCGTGTGCAGCATGCACTTAGCGCACGTAAAAGAACCCACGGCAACAAAAGGGTTGTTCCTGGTAAAATTATGTAGAAAACTCCACTTCGATAGGAAAAACAAATAAAACTGCACGCAGGAAAAAATACTTTTAAAAACAAACAAAAATGGGTGGCGCTGTAGTGTAGCGACGCGCTCTCCTTGGGGAGAGCAGCCCGAATTTCACACAGAGAAATCTGCTGTGATAAAAAGAAATACAAATACAAATAGGTTTGTAATTATCCCCTCGTCACCGAAATCAGAGTATGGCTGCCTGAATAGCATGGGGTAAATCAGACACGTACAAGCCTTCAAGCAGGTTGACACAGAGTCTTGTAGCCCACCAAAGGAGGAAGAAGAAGGAGAAACACTTGACCAGCCACTCAAGAAATTGATTATCAAGTAGGAACTGTAGCAAGCCTACTTCTAGGTATATATATGGAGGGTTCCTTCGTTTGTTGTTTGTTTGTGTTTTGTTTCGGTCTTTTTGTGGCTAATTAAGAGTACGCGAAGTTAATTGCGAGTGAATTACAGCGAACTGGAATATCAAGGGTGTTGTGGATATTCTTCTCTCTCTCTCTCTCTCTCTCTCTCTCTCTCTCTCTCTCTCTCTCTCTCTTTCTCTTTCTGTGTGTGTGTGTGTGTGTGTGTGTGTGTGTGTGTGTGTGTGTGTGTGTGTGTGTGTGTGTGTGTGTGTGTGTGTGTGTGTGTGTGTGTGTGTGTGGTTGCTGTTGTTGTTGCTGTTGCTGTTGTTGTCGTTTTAGATCTTTCTACAGCTTATCAAAAGTTCTGGTTATAATAAAGTAGAGAGGCATTGTGTCGATTCCTGAATACAACATGGTATTTCAGGTTGGTTTGTTTCTTGTTTTCTCTTCTGAAAAACAGTTAGGGAAGAGAATGCTGCCTACAAAGTCACAACCTCCAGCCTAACGATGGAAGTTGAAGCTGTGACACATGCCCTCCAGTGGCTATCGTCCATCCATATGCCCGGAAACCAACATGCCATGATTCTAACCGACTCAATGAACCTCATACAGAAAATTGAAAACGGAATGGGAAGCCCAGAGTGGCATAAGGCAATGCGCAACTTTCAGATTAAAAAAACTCACATGGTCATACTGCCCGAGACATGCAGGTGTTAAGGGAAATGAGCGAGCTGACAGACTTGCTGGTAACGCAACACCAACGAGCGGCCTACATCTAGGAAAGTCAGAAATCCTCAGAAAAGTCAAAGAATATCAAAAAGAACAGGTACAAGGCCATCACACCATCGATCGCCTCAAAGAAATAAAAGCAGAGAGAGGGAGCGGCCGTAAGTCTAACATGAAAGGTAGAGCACGATGCTTTGCTAATCAAACAAATATCGGCATCATTTCCAAACCAACATTGCGCAAATTTCTTCAAAACGGAACAGAGTGTCTGTGGGCTTTTCCAAATACAATAGACTGAGCAACACACTAGACGCCACGTTCTTGGCATCAGAGATCTTTTCCCATCCCTCTTACGGCCAATCAGTGGCAGCCTCTGTGCGTGTGTGTATGTGTGCATGTGTGGGTCTGTATTTTTGAGTGCGTTTGTGCATGCGCGAGAGTGTAAGTGTACACAAGTGTCAGTAGAGTTATGTGCACGTGCGTGTGTGTGTGTGTGTGTGTGTGTGTGTGTGTGTGTGTGTGTGTGTGTGTGTGTGTATGAGGGGGAGGTGGGGGTGCGGGGGGAGGTGGGGTAGAGGATTTGGTATGTGAATGTATGCATGCCTACACTGTGGGAGCAACAGGATATTGGAACGTATATATATATATATATATATATTATATATATATATATATATATATATATATATATATATCTTTGTACATATGTGTGTGGAGATATGGGCATATGTGTGTGCGCTTGTACAAGTAAGTGTTCATCTGTGTGTGTGTGTGTGTGTGTGTGTGTGTGTGTGTGTGTGTGTGTGTGTGTGCCGTGGAAGCTGTGATACGTAGACTAGAAATGAGTGTGTGGAGGAGGGGGGTAGAGGAGGTGCAGGGTAATGTGTGTGGTGTGTGTGTGTGTGTTGGAGCTCATGTACGTTTATATGTATTTGACTATGCTTTCATATCTGTGAAACTGCATGTTCGGTGCATATCTGTTATGCATGTGTGGGTGTATATGTGAATGTGTGTCTTCATGTTTTACATCTATTTGCTCTTTTTTTTTTCTTTTTCTTTTTTTTACATTATAGTTATTATTTATTATTTATTTATTTATTTGTGTAAGCTTATCTATCATTTATTCACCTTTTTTTTTTTTCTCCTCAAGGCCTGACTAAGCGCGTTGGGTTACGCTGCTGGTCAGGCATCTGCTTGGCAGATGTGGTGTAGCGTATATGGATTTGTCCGAACGCAGTGACGCCTCCTTGAGCTACTGAAACTGAAACTGAAACTCTTCTGAATGAATGAATGACTGACAAAGCGACTACGACGACGAGGAGGATGACGATGACGAGGATGATGATGATGGTGATGGTGGTGGTGGTGGTGGTGATGTCGAAGATGAAGAAGAAGAAGAAGAAGTGGTGGTGGTGGGGTGGGGTTGAGTGCAAGAAATCCTTCAGGTCGGTCGGTGCCTACCGTAGACCACCACCACCCACCACCACCCACCACCCACCACCCACCACCACCGCCGGATGAATTAATTAATTGAACTAGAGCGACAGCTGCGACGCGGGTGGGAGAGGAGAGAGACTACATCATCTGATTAGGACAATTGACTAGTGGATCCTGCACACTGGTAGAGGGGCTTCCGTTGTAAACAGCGTCTGGCTGAAGCACCGCTTGCCAAGGAAAAGAGCGAAACGTGATAGGAACCAATTGAAAGCTCTTCTTCTTCTTTCCTTCTTTCTTTCTTTCTTTCTTTCTTTTCTTTCTTTCTTTCTTTCTTTCTTTCTTTTCAAGGGGAGGCGGGGATGGGGTGGGGGGGTGGGGGGGGGGGGGGGGGAGGGGGGGGAGGGGGGCAGAAAGAGAATTACCCGCACCTTACCAGGCGTCAGTGCATAAAGGCGAGGTCGGTTATTCAATTTAAAGGTGATAAACCTTCTTTTTGTTTTTCTTCTTTTTTTCTTTTCTTTTTTTATACTAAAAAGACTCCCAAAACAGGAAAACGGCATTTAGACTTAAAAACAATAACTCACGACAACAGTGGGGGGAAAAAAAATCAGCAACCCACATACATGGAAGGGCGCGGATGACCGGCCGCAATAGCCGAGTGGTTAAGCGTTGGATTTTCAATCTGAGAGTCCCGGGTTCGAATCTCGGTAACGGCGGCCTGGTAGGGTGCAGGGTGGAGATTTTTCCGATCTTCCAGGTCAACATGATTATGTGCAGACCTGCTAGTGCCTGAACCCCCCCTTCGTGTGTATACGCACGCAGAAGATCAAATACGCACGTTAAAGATCCTGTAATCACACACATACACACACACACACACACACACACACACACACCAAACAGATGGGAAAACAAGTAGGTGGGTTGACAGGCACAAGCAGAAAAAAAAAAAAAACACCCAGGCATTTCACCATCCCCCCTACCCCATCCCACCTACCCCACCCTCCATGAAAAAAAAAAATGTTGTTCGCATCACTTGGTAACGAACGGTACAAGTGCCCCGGAGGATGGGGTGGGGTGATCGCTAAAATTATGTATCAGTGTCAGAGCCACTGACTCCGATCAGAATTAATTAAATCATTATTCTTCTGGATCGCGTGCTCTGGGGTCTGTCGCTCACTTTCGCCGCGGGTATCGTCTGCTCTTGCTTTTTTTTTTTTTTTTTTTTTTTTTTTTTTGCTTTTTTTTTTTTTTTGCTTTTTTTTTTTTTTTTTTTTTTTTTTTGCTTTTTTTTTTAACCTCCATCCGTTCGTGAGGCTGCAACTCAACTCCCACGTTGACTGACTTGTATGGGTGGGCTTTAATGTGTACGACCGTGTCTACCCCGCCTTTAACCCTTTGACTGCCATGCACAAACAACACACACACACACACACACACACACACACACACACACACACACACAAAAGAAAACACACACACGCACACAACACACACACACACACACACACACACACAAAACACACAACACACACACACACACACACACACACACACACACACACACACACACACACACACACACACACACACACACACAAACAAAACAGAAAGCAATGTTTCAAGTCATAAAACAACATCCAGAAACAATCAGCCAAAAAGTAAGAAAATGGACTGGAGATATATGATAGTCAGTCGTGTCCGACTATGACCATCACAACAGCAGAGAAGGCAACTGCTGTCCCGACTATTTGGGCTAGAATTTGATTATAGTGGAGAGTGTCTTGCCCAAGTTACATCCCCACTCTCTCGGCCAAGAAGGTTTTAGGACAGTCGGCTTTGGGAAGGTTCCCAAAAGAGCCAGTGCAATTTTGCCTCCTAGTTTGAGAGTCATAGTCCTTCACAAAAGACTAGGCTGTAAACGGTTTCCCATTGACTGGAGAAGCCATTGATAATACAGCTCTCATTTTGCTGATATATACCACTCTAAATCGATTGTGTGAAATTTCAGCCTTCCACAATTATTTCCCTTCTTTGCATGTCATCGGTGACCCAGAATTGTACGGGCACGGCAGTCAAGGGGTTAAGGCATTCATCCGCAGGGAGTTTTGTTCGTCTGTCTGTTCGTCTGTCTGTTTGTTTGTTTGTTTGCTGGTTTGTTTTTAGTTGGTTGGTTAGGGTTGGGGTTGGGGTTGTGTGTGTGTGTGTGTGTGTGTGTGTGTGTGTGTGTGTGTGTGTGTGTGTGTGTGTGTGTGAGTATGTTTTTTTTTTTTGTTTTGTTGGGGGTTTTTGTGTGCGTGTATGTGTATATGTGTGTTTGTATGTATGTATGTATGTATGTGTATATATATATATATATATATATATGCGTGTGTGTGTGTGTGTGTGTGTGTGTGTGTGTGTGTGTGTGTCACAGGAAATCCACCATTCACCGACCAGACACCGATATGAGGAACCGGATCGAAAGGAAGATCCTTGAATTTGGAAGTCCAACGCTATAATGAACCACTCGGCTACCGTGCTCGTCTTGTGGGGGTACAGTGTGATAGTTCTCTGCATCACTGTCATTTCCTCGATGTTAACATCCTCACACTGATCAACAATTGACAAAATCAAAAATATGAACACGATGCTTGATATGATAGCAAGCAAAGGTTCGTGAAATCAGAACGATGGCTATGTGGAGTGACGGCCTAGAGGTAACGCGTCCGGCTAGGAAGCGAGAGAATCGGAGCGCGCTGGTTCGAATCACGGTCTCAGCCGCCGATATTTTCTCTCCCCTCCACTTGACCTTGAATGGTGGTCTGGACGCTAGTCATTCGGATGAGACGATAAACCGAGGTCCCGTGTGCAGCATGCACTTAGTGCACATAAAAGAACCCACGGCAACAAAAGGGTTGTTCCTGGAAAAAATTCTGAAGAAAATTCCACTTCGATAGGAAAAACCAATAAAACTGCACGCAGGAAAAAAAAAAGGGTAGCGCTGTAGTATAGCGACGTGCTCTCCCTGGGGAGAGTAGCCCGAATTTCACACAGAGAAATCTGTTGTGATAAAAAGAAATACAAATACAAATACATGCCTGAATGTGTTTGTTGTTGGTGGTGGTGGGTTTGTTTTTTGTTTGTTTGTGTGTGTGTGTGTGTGTGTGTGTGTGTGTGTGTGTGTGTGTGTGTATTTGTGTGTGTGTGTGTGTGTGTGTGTGTGTGTGTGTGTTTTAAGCCTTGCAAATGCCTAAATATCTTGTTACAGCCTTGAAGATACAGGTGCATGGTTTATTGTCAACACACGTATACAGATAAACGCGTTACCGAGGAAAAAAACAACAACAATTGCCCTTACTATAGAACTTATAGGTTTTGAAAATTAAAAAAAAGTTATAACTGATCATACGTACTTTCGTTTTGTTATTGTAGCATTTGAAATCGATGTGCAGCTTTTGGAAACGTTATCCACTGTTACTTAATGTTTCCCTCGCGCTAAATAAATTTTTTTTAAATACATTTTTTTAAACACCACCCATTAGACAATACATCTGACCTTTTGAGGTAATACTTTTTATCAATCATGTCTGAAAGATGTGAGGAGATCGAAGACAGCCTTTTTTTTTTTCTTTCTTCTTTTTTTCTTTTAGTATCCATAGTATCAGTATCAGTAGCTCAAGGAGGCGTCACTGCGTTCGGTCAAATCCATATACGCTACACCACATCTGCCAAACAGATGCCTGGCCAGCAGCGTAACCCAACGCGCTTAGTCAGGCCTGGAGAAAAAATAAAATAAAGTAAAATATAAAATAAAAATAAAAAATAATAAAATAATAAAATAAAAATAAAAACAAATAAATAATAATAAGATAAATAAAATAAAATAAATAAAGTAAAAAAAATATAACCCCCCAAAATTTTTTTCACTTAATAAAGAAAAAGAAAAAGTTTTCTTTTAGTTGTTGATAAAAATCGAATTGTCTCCCAGCACTGTTCCAAACACATCTCTGGGAAAACCTAGTTCTTTATTAGTGACTGGGGAACCTGTTACCTCATGCTCTTTACCGGAGACGAAAGTTATGTCACTTGGCCACAGTTCAACAGCGAATAATTGGAAAGTTGTTGTCTTGGTCTTCTGCGTTCCTGAAAGAAAATCTGGTGTCGTTCCGACCTCTCCTTGAAAAACGGTGAGCAACGCGTGTGTGGTACTTGACTCCACAGAGAACGACTGTCTGTTTTGTTTTGTTTTGTGTTCTATGCTCACTCCACATACACACACACGCGCGCGCGCTCGCACGCGCCACACACACACACACACACACACACACACACACACACACACACACCACTTTCTCTCTCTCTCTCACCACTCTCTCTCTCTCACACACACACACACACACACACACACACACACACCACTCACACACACACACACCACTCACTCTCTCTCTCTCTCTCTCTCTCTCTCTCTCTCTCTCACACACACACACACACACACACACACACACACACACACAAAGAAGGGGGAGAAAATACAGGCGACTGCCGGTGTGATTCGAACCAGTGCGCTCAGATTCTCTCGCTTCCAAGGCGGACGCGTTACCTCCAGGCCAACACTCCACTTTCTTTTTACTAGATATTCTCAGGCTTGTGTTGACGGCACAAGAAAGGCGTTCATGCATAGGAGTTTTTTTTTATAAAGACTGGCAAAATTCTATCAGTACACTTTTGAACAGTCAACAGCAGCGAGAAACACGACCTAATCCACAAAAGTAAGTTTATCTTTCGCCTTGCAACAACAACAACAACAAGGGCTACAAAGATTCGGACCCATTTCTCAACCCCCGAAAGCTGAGTATGGCTGCCTACATGGCGGGGCCCGTAAAAACGGTCATGCACGTAAAAAGCCGACTCGTGTACATGCGAGAGAACGAGGGAGCTGCACAGCCCACGAACGCAGAAGAAGAAGAAGGACCCATTTCTATGGCAGCAAAAAAAAAAAAAAAACAACAACGACTACAACGATGATGATGATGGTGATGGTGATGGTGATGATGATGATGATGACAGCGATAGCTAGTAGACACACACACACACACACACACAAAAAGATGACTCTGGATGACGATTTCAGAGGTTATATTCCGTGGCTCTGACACAGAATACGGTAATTGAAACAATCGCTCGAACGGATACTTTTATCGTCGTCATCAGTGATGTGAACAGCATGTTTGCATGGATGGGGGAAATGGTGAAATCACTGTTTTTTTCGCGCGCGCGCGCGCGCGTGTATGTGTGTGTGTGTATGTGTGTGTGTGTGTATGAGAGAGAGAGACAGAGACAGACAGAGACACAGAGAGAGACAGAGAGAATGAGAAAGACACACAGAGAGAGGGTCTGTGTGTGTGTGTGTGTGTGTGTGTGTGTGTGTGTGTGTGTGTCTGTGTGTGTGTGTGTGTGTGTGTGTGTGTCTGTGTGTGTGTTCGTGTGTGTGTGTGTCTGTGTGTGTGTGTGTCTGTGTGTGTCTGTGTCTGTGTGTGTGTGTGTGTGTGTGTGTGTGGGTGTGTCTGTGTGTGTGTCTGTGTGTGTGTGTGTGTGTGTGTCTGTGTCTTTGTATCTCTGTGTGTTTCTCTGTGTGTCTGTGTGTCTGTGTGTCTGTGTCTCTGTATCTGTGTGTCTGTGTCTGTGTGTCTGTGTCTCTGTGTGTGTCTGTGTGTCTGTGAACTTCTTTGTACCTAACTCACAGTGAGTCTTTGTTTTTTATTCTTTGAAATTCTAAATGTTGCTTTTCCTGTTCCTGTATCTCCCCCCCCCCCCATCTAATTAGATAACCAGCCACGCCTTAAAGTGCTCAGGCTAATGTGTGTAATTTTCTTCCCCCCCCCCCCCCATCTCTCTCTCTCTCCCTCTCTCTCTTTGTCTCTCTGTCTCTGTCTCTCTCTCTGTCTCTATTTGTCTCCCCTCTCTCTTTCTCTCTTTATTTCTCTCTCTTCCCCCCCCCCTCTCTCTCTCTCTCTCCCTGCCTCTCATGTTCTGTGTCTGTCCATCTCTCTCTATCTCTCTCTCTCGCTCTCTCTCTTGCTCTCTCTGCCCCCCCCCCTCTCTCTCTCTCTGTTCCTCTCTGTGTCCCTCTCTCTGTCTCCTTCTATCTCTGTCTCTGCTTCTGTCTCGGTCTCT
Organism: Babylonia areolata; assembly: GCF_041734735.1. NCBI lineage: Eukaryota > Metazoa > Mollusca > Gastropoda > Neogastropoda > Buccinidae > Babylonia > Babylonia areolata. Next base: position 16,386,441 of record NC_134902.1, on the reverse strand, counting down.
CTCTCTCTCTCTCTCTCTCTCTCTGCCTCCTTTTATCTCTATCTCTTCTCTGTCTCAGTCTGTTTCTATCTCGCTCTC
>NC_134902.1:16358863-16368863 GCF_041734735.1 Babylonia areolata | reverse complement strand
GATCAGTGAACAAAAATACCAAAGAAACAAACGAAATAATTCTTTAGAAAAATAAACAAAAGAAAGAAAGAATCAAAGAAATCAGTAAATCAACAAACAAATAAAACAAACGAAGCCACACTCCGATCTCTCTCCTACCCCGCTTCCCACCTTCCCCCTCCTCTCCCACCCTACCCCCCTCCCCCAGCCTTCCACCCCCTACCCCCCCCCCCCCCCCCCCCCCCCCCCCCCCCCCCCCCCCCCCACACACACACACACACAAATCGCATCAGTATTCAATATAAAAATGGAGGGAAAAAAATAGATAAACTAATAAATGAAACAAACAGATGAATAAACAAAACTACCCTCTTCTTCTCTTCCTTCCTCATCCCATTAAAAAAAAAACAACAACAAACAACCAACCTGCACACAGCTACCTACAAAAACCCTCCACCCGCAATGAGACCCAAACGACTCCCTCTCATTCACCCGCCCTCACCCCCACCCCCACCCACTCCCTCCATTCCCCACAGAACACCCCCCCCCACTCCCAGCCCCCTACCCCCCACACCCTCAAACCACCCACCCCTTCCTCTCACCAAGAAAAAAATCACAGCAGGTATTCTCTCTCTCTCTCTTTCTTTCTTTCTTTCTTTCTCTCTCTCTCTCTCTTTCTTTCTTTCTTTCTTTCTCTCTCTCTCGTTCTCTCTCTCTCCCTCTCCCTCTCTCTCTCTCTCCCCCTCACTCTCTCATTCTCTCACAGTTTACTTTATCAAAGTCAGTCAGGGTTTCGCCCAAAACACTCCTGTCAGACAGCCCTCAGCAGTCTCTTAGATAAACTACTCACAGCTATAAATAACCAAAAAATCAACGGAATAATATTTCTAGATCTGAAGAAAGCATTTGATCTCGTTAACCATCGTACACTTCTTGAAAAGCTACGGGTTTATCAGTTTGATACAAATTCTGTTAAATTCTTTGAGTTATACTTAAAAGAAAGAAAACAGAGTGTATTAATAAACGGGACTTTTTCGAATGTAGGAATAAATAAAACGGGCTTTCCCCAAGGCTCTGTGCTTGGCCCCCTGTTGTTCAACCTTTATATCAATGATCTTCCATTATGTATCTCCTAATCAGCAGTATCATGCCACATGTTTGCAGATGACTCTTCTCTTCATACAGCTGAAGTAAATTTAGAGCACATTAATGATAGATTGCAAACAAGCCTAACTGAAGTGTCCAACTGGTTTACAGAAAATAATATGCTCCTTAACCCAGAAAAAGCAGAGTATGATTGTAGTCACTCGCCAAAAGCACCAGCGTGGCTTAGATCCGCTCACTTTGTTGATTGATGGCCAAGCTATTGAACATCGACACCTTGGTGTCGTTATTGACAACCAGCTAAAATGGTAGGCACATATCAGTTCTTTATCAAAGTCAGTTGCAAAAAATGTTTACATGTTATCCCGTTTAAAACATGTCGTCAGTTCAGAGGATTCCTATTTCTTTTTCCATTCTCACATCATGTCTAGAATTAATTACGTTTCATATGTGTGGGACAACTGCAGCGAAGTGCACATGAAAAAACTAGATTCTGTACACAATGGTGTTTTACGAAATACACGCAGTCATCAATATTAACTGCCAGCACCATTTCCCTTCACTAAGCATCTAATATTGAATAAGTGCGCACTTATGCATAAAATTATATTCAGTAAATGTCCTACTCATCTACACCAAACCATTGTCTGCTATGATATTCGCAACCCTAACCGAAATGCGACACTTATTCTACCCAAGCCAAGAATAGACATTTATAAATCGAGTTTGGCATACTCCAGCACGCACTGCTGGAACAATCTCCCCAAACGCCTCAAAGAACCCTTTTCCACCACAACATTCAAAGAGAAACTTGGACAGTACATGCGTGCCGAAAGCCAGACCTAAAATCTGGTATAATATTGTCATTGACAATCCTTACAAACTATGTCGAAATGCGTCAATCAGTTGATAGCATATTGCGCCATAGCGTATTGTGTTTAAAGATTTGAATGTGTTCTCCTTACAGTGGACATAAGTTAACGAAAACAAACTCTAGTCTGGTCATGTCTACGATCCTATATACTCACATGTATTACAAATTGTGAACCATCCTCACCCGAGTCTTTTCTATTTTTATTTTTTTATTCTGTTTTTCTTACTGATTTCGCACTGACATACTTTTACATCTCTCTCTCTCTCTCTCTCTCTCTCTCTCTCTGTGTGTGTGTGTGTGTGTGTGTGTGTGTGTGTGTGTGTGTGTGTCTCTCTCTCTCTCTCTCTCTCTCTCTCCCCCCTTTCTCTCCCTTCCCCCACATAATGTGTCCATCTGTCCATATCCCTATTACCCATCTCCCTATTTCTATCTTTTATGTCCCTCACATCTGTGTTTCACATTTTATAATTACTTTTCTGTGTCAGTTTCACTCGAATTATCCATGTGTAGCATTCATGTTATTGGTGTTGTTTTTCCATTGGTGTGTGTGTGTGTGTGTGTGTGTGTGTGTGTGCGTGTGTGTGTGTGCGTGTGTGTGTGTGTGCGTTTGTGTGTGTGTGTGTGTGTGTGTGTGTGTGTGTGTGTGTGTGTGTGTGTGTGTGTGTGTGTGTGAGTAGTGTGTTGCTCGCTTTCGTTTCGTACAAATGTGAGTGATGTTGTGTCTCTCAGTGTGACGCTGTGTTATACTTGGACGTTATACATGCGTACATGTTTGTGTGTGCCTTACAACAACGGCAGATGTGTAAGTCGGCCAAAGTGCTAATATCTTCACCGTTGGAAAATAAAGATTCATTCATTCATTCTCGTTCTCTCTCTGTCTCTGTCTCTCTCTATCTCTCTCTCAAAAAGAACAGACGGGTGGATGGGTGGATGGATGGATGAACGGACGGGTGGTTGGATGGATGGGTGGATGAATGGTATCAGTATCAGTATCAGTAGCTCAAGGAGGCGTCACTGCGTTCGGACAAATCCATATACGCTACACCACATCTGCCAAGCAGATGCCTGACCAGCAGTGTAACCCAACGCGCTTAGTCAGGCCTTGAGAAAAAAAAATATATATATAATAAAATAAAATAAATCAAATAAATGAATAAGATAAAATTAAATTAAAATAAATAAATAAAATATAATAATAATAATAATAATAATAATAATAATAATAATAATAAATAAAAAATAAATTTTAAAAATAATAAAAATGAAAATGATCAGATGAATGGGTGTGTAGGTGAATGGATGCCTCATACACTCACTCCCCTCACCCCCCCCCCCCCCCACGCCCCCCCCCCCACTGTACCTCGCGGGGGGGGAGGTTGGGCGGGGGGGGGGGGGGGGGGGAAGGGAGGGGTCGCAGGCGGGTAGGGCTAAAGGGTTCTGTGACCTTCAAAACGAATTAAGTACCGGATACTAGCTGCGAGAGGGAGGAATTAGAACCAGATGGCACTGCACTGCAGAAAGGAGTTTTGTGCCCCTGAAGTGGCAGAGCTAAAGAGGGAGAGAGAGAGAGAGAGGCAGAGAAAGGAAAATATTGAGAGAAAGAAAGAGAGAGAGAGAGGAAGGGAGGGAGGGGTGGGTAGATGGGAAGAAGGGGGTGGGTGGGTGGGTGGGTGGGGAGGGTGCTGAGGGATGGAGAGGGAAAGGTTGAGACAGACAGATGAGACAGAGACAGATGAGACAGAGACAAACAGAGGCAGAGAGACAGACAGACAGACAGACAGAGACACAGAGACATACAGAGAGAGAAAGAGCAAAAAGGAAGACAGAGGGACAAAAAGACAGATAGGGAAGACAGACAGACAGACAGACAGACAAACGGAAAGACAGAGAGAGAAAGACAGAGAGAAGGGGTGGGAGAAATAGAACGACAGAGACAAACAGGGTAACATGCAGAGAGAGAGACACAGAGAGACAGGGAGACGGGGGGAGACAGAGACAGGCAGACAGAGACACAGAGAGAGAGAGAGAGAGACAGCAGGTTGACAGAGATAGATAGATAGCGCAGGTAGACAGAGATTGATAAATAGATAGACAGATTTTTTTTTTAATTTTTAATACAATCTTCCTTCATTTCCGTGTCGATATGGTTGATGCATTCGTCTCCACAGATCCATGAAAACCCTTCTGTCAGATAGATACGTTGATAGATATAGATGCATAGAACTACAGATAGATCGTCAAGAAGTCTGTTTGTCTGTAAGTACGTCTGTCTGTCTGTCTGTCTGTCACCTGTGTCACAGACTCACTCACGTATTGATAACACTGTGAACGGCACTCGTCAGTGATATTTCATCACGTTAGGCAAGGTGGTGTTAATGGGAATGGAAAGACAGGGGGAGAAAGAGAGAGAGTGACAGAGAGAGAAAGTGACAGAGAGAGAGGGAGGGAAAGTGACACAGAGAGAGGGAGAGAGAGTGACAGAGAGAAGGAGAGAGAGAGAGAAAGTGACAGAGAGAGAGGGAGAGAGAGAGAGTGACAAGGAGAGGGAGAGAGAGAGAGGGAGAGAGAGGGAGAGAGAGAGAGTGACAGGGAGAGGGAGAGAGAGAGAAAGTGACAGAGAGAAAGAGAAACTGACAGAGGGAGAGAGAAACTGACAGAGGGAGAGAGCGAGAGAGAGAGGGAGAGAAAGTGACAGAGAGAGAGTGACAGGGAGAAGGAGAGAGAGAGAGAAAGTGACAGAGAGAGAGTGACAGGGAGAGGGAGAGAGAGAGAAAGTGACAGAGAGAGAGTGACAGGGAGAGGGAGAGAGAGAGAAGGGGAGAGAGAGTGACAGGGAGAGGGAGAGAGAGAGAAAGTGACAGAGAGAGAGTGACAGGGAGAGAGAGAGAGGGAGAGAGAGTGACAGGGAGAGGGAGAGAGAGAGAAAGTGACAGAGAGAGAGTGCCAGGGAGAGGAAGAGAGAGAGAGGGGGAGAGAGAGTGACAGGGAGAGGGAGAGAGAGAAAATGACAGAGAGAGAGTGACAGGGAGAGGGAGAGAGAGAGAAAGTGACAGAGAGAGAGTGACAGGGAGAGAGAGAGAAAGTGACACAGAGAGAGTGACAGGAAGAGGGGGAGAGAGAGAGAGGGAGAGAGAGTGACAGGGAGAGGGAGAGAGAGAGAAAGTGACAGAGAGAGAGTGACAGGGAGAGGGAGAGAGAGAGAAAGTGACACAGAGAGAGTGACAGGAAGAGGGGGAGAGAGAGAGAGGGAGAGATAGTGACAGGGAGAGGGAGAGAGAGAGAAAGTGACAGAGAGAGAGTGACAGGGAGAGGGAGAGAGAGAGAAAGTGACAGAGAGAGAGTGACAGGGAGAGGGAGAGAGAGAGAGAAAGTGACAGAGAGAGAGAGTGACAGGGAGAGGGAGAGAGAGAGGGGGAGAGAGAGAGTGACAGGGAGAGGGAGAGAGAGAGAAAGTGACAGAGAGAGTGACAGGGAGAGGGAGAGAGAGAGAGAGGGAGAGAGAGAGTGACAGGGAGAGGGAGAGAGAGAGAAAGTGACAGAGAGAGAGTGACAGGGAGAGGGAGAGAGAGAGAGTGACAGAGAGAGTGACAGGGAGAGGGAGAGAGAGAGAAAGTGACAGAGAGAGAGTGACAGGGAGAGGGAGAGAGAGAAAAAAAAGTGTGAGAGAGAGAAAGTGGCAGAGACAGACAGACAGACGGACAGAGACAGACACACATTCTTGCACAAATTCAACTGTATTACGACGGTCAGTCTAACACAAACAATCTCAGTCCACTGTTATGTAACATACTATTTCGCTCGCTTGCGCTCTCTGTCTCTGTCTCTCTGTCTTTCTCTCTGTCTCTGTCTGTCTGTCTGTCTGTCTGTCTGTCTGTCTGTCTCTCTCTCTCTCTCTCTCTCTCTCTCTCTATTTATTGTGTTTGCTTGCGAGCGTGCATGTGTACATGTGTGCATGCACGTGTGTGAATATGTACATATACAATAGACATCTCTGTGTGTGCTTGCGCGCGCGCGTGTATGTATGTATGTGTGTGTGTGTGTGTGTGTGTGTGTGTGTGTGTGTTCGCGCGCACGCGTGTTTGTGTGCGAGTGCGTGTGCACGCGCTCTCAAGCACAACGCAATAGTATGTAAGAAAACTTTGCTTTTTTTTTTTTTTTTTCAATGGGCCCCCATATCAGCTACTACTGCAGCTGCCAAAGTCAGTTGCTTGAGACAGTTTTTGGGTGTGTTTTTTTTCTTCCTTGTATCTATAATATACTTTTATATTTTCAGAATGAAGATGTGAGTCATGAAATAGTCAGAAAAAAATAATAATAAAGAAAGGAAAATAAAGTGAGTAATTTTTTTTTTTTAAAGAGACACATGTGACACTCGTCAAAGTATCATTTTTATTGGTTGTAAGCGGGGAGGGGGAGGTTGCAGGGAGGGGGGGGGGACAGGGGGGGCGTGGGGGGGTGTAGTGCGGGGGGGGGGGGGAGAGAAAAAGAAGATGGGGAAATTTTTCATCATAAGTTCATGTTGTATGATTGTGGCTGCCTTCACTTCTACACTCCATCTCGCTCTCTGCGATCGACTTCGGATCCACTTACAAACACTCGACTGTTGGCCGCCGTTCTTTCTCTGTCTCTGGACCTTGCAATTGGAATGAACTTGCACTTTCTCTTCGTTAGGTCTCCGCACTCAGCTCTTTCAAGTCTGGTTTTAAAACCCACCTCTTCCCAAAATTTCCTCCCTTCCATGCCTCTTCTTTGTCTTTTTTTTTTTTTCAGTTTTAAAGTTATGCATGCGTGTGAATGACTGGTGCGAAAGCGCTTTGATTTGTCTCTGCACAAGATTCAGCGCTATATAAATATAATTATTATTGTTATTATGCAGGTTTAGTTATTGTTCTGAGTTTTGTTGTTGTTGTTGTTGTTGTTTGAGTCCCTCTTGAACAGGACGACTGGGTGTAAAACAACAACAATAACGACAACAACAACGACGAAGACAACATAAAAAAACATACAAAACTAAATAAAGAAAAAGGAACGAAAAAAAAAAGCTGATTTGAATGACGAATAATCAGGGTTAGGCGGAATAAGCACTCACTGTCATAAACCCTTCGAGGCATTACACAGAAGAAGAAAAAAAAACGATTTTAAATTGAATATTTCAGAATGAATTAATTCGTTTCACTTCTTCCACATTAAAAAATAAAATAAAAATTAAAAAAGACGATCTATTTCAATGCTTCAAAATCATTCAAAATGATTTTCTTTTTACTCCAGTTCTTCAACATAAATTGGTTTATTCCAACGATTCCAAAGTATCAAAACCTTCATAATGAATTTGAGTGACCTTCATTATTCCTGGGGTTTTCTGACCGGAAGTAGATGGGGGCGGGGTAGGGGAGAGAGGATAAGCACTCACTGTCATAAACCCTTCGAGGCATTACACAGAAGAAGAAAAAAAACGATTTTAAATTGAATATTTCAGAATGAATTAATTCGTTTCACTTCTTCCATATTAAAAAAAAAAAAGACGATCTATTTCAATGCTTCAGAATCATTCAATAGTTCAAAATCATTTTGTTTTACTCCAGTTCTTCAACATAAATTGGTTTATTCCAACGATTCCAAACTATCAAAACCTTCATAATGAATTTGAGTGACCTTCATTATTCCTGGGGTTTTCTGACCGGAAGTAGATGGGGGCGGGGTAGGGGAGAGAGGATAAGCACTCACTGTCATAAACCCTTCGAGGCATTACACAGAAGGAAAAAAAAACGATTTTAAATTGAATATTTCAGAATGAATTAATTCGTTTCACTTCTTCCATATTAAAAAAAAAAAAGACGATCTATTTCAATGCTTCAGAATCATTCAATAGTTCAAAATCATTTTGTTTTACTCCAGTTCTTCAACATAAATTGGTTTATTCCAACGATTCCAAACTATCAAAACCTTCATAATGAGTTTGATTGATCTTCATTATTCCTGGGGTTTTCTGACCGGAAGTAGATGGGGTCGGAGTAGGGGAGAGGGGATGAGGGCTAAAGAGACAGACGACCTCCTCTACGCTGTTCTGTTGAGAACTGATGAGAGGAATGAAGAGGAATTCTTCATGTTTTACATTTATTTGCTTATTTATCATCATTGTTGTCTTATTTATTTATTTATTTATTTATTTATTTATTTATTTATTTATTTATTTATTTATCTATTATTATTATTTTATTATTATTTTCATTACTACTACCTTTTTATATCATAATTATTATTTATTTATTTATTTATTTATTTATTTATTTATGTAAGCTTATCTATATTTTTTTTTTCTCAAGGCCTGACTAAGCGCGTTGGGTTACGCTGCTGGTCAGGCATCTGCTTGGCAGATGTGGTGTAGCGTATATGGATTTGTCCGAACGCAGTGACGCCTCCTTCAGCTACTGAAACTGAAACTGAAACTGAGAGGAATATCAAAAAGGTCATCCATCCTCCAACCAATCCTTAATGTTGTCCTCGCCCGCGTTGAGTAGATATCACATGCGGAGTGATGGCCTAGAGGTGACGCGTTCGCCTAGGAAGCGAGAGAATCTGAGCGCGCTGGTTCGAATCACGGCTCAGCCGCCGATATTTTCTCCCCCTCCACTAGATCTTGAGTGGTGGTCTGGACGCTAGTCATTCGGATGAGACGATAAACCGAGGTCCCATGTGCAGCATGCACTTAGCGCACGTAAAAGAACCCACGTCAACAAAAGGGTTGTTCCTGGCAAAATTCTGTAGAAAAATCTACTTCGATGGGAAAAACAAATAAAACTGCACGCAGGAAAAAAAAAATACCAAAATAATGTGTGGCGCTGTAGTGTAGCGACGCGCTCTCCCTAGGGAGAGTAGCCCGAATTTCACACAGAGAAATCTGTTGTGATAAAAAGAAATACAAATACAAACACATCCATTCATAAAATTGTAAATTCTGATTATTTCACCAGTCTCAAACACTTTCTAGAACAAACAAACAAACATAAAAAGAGAAATAAGTAAACGTTCAAACAGATTTTTTTTTCAAACAAAAACCACGACAAATATATATATGTATATATATATATATACATATATATATATATATATATATATATATATATATATGATAGTCAGTCGTGTCCGACTATGACCATCAGAACAGCAGAGGAGGCAACTGCTGTTCCGACTATTTGGGCTAGAATTTGATTATAGTTGAGAGTGTCTTGCCCAAGTTACATCCCCACTCTCTCGGCCAAGAGGGTTTTAGGACAGTCGGCGTTGGGATGGTTCCCAAAGGCCAACTAGCCCACAAGGCTGCAGCACTAAGAGCCAGTGCAATTTTGCCTCCTAGTTTGAGAGTCATAGTCCTTCACAAAAGACTAAGCTGTAAATGATTTCCCATTGACTGGAGAAACCTTTGATAATACAGCTCTCACTTTGCTGTTGGCCCAAATGTAAACTTATGTCAATCTGTGCCACGACAAATAAACAGAATTAAAACGACCCGTGTTACCATCTCTGTAATAAAGCATTCGTCTTCTTCCTGTCCGTTGTCTCTCTGCCTCTATCTCTGTCTCTCTCTCTCTCTCCTTCATCTTTCTCTCTCTCTCTATGTCGCTGTCTCTCACTGTTCATGTCTCTCTCTTTTTCTCTTCTTTCCCCCTCTAAACCCCTCTCTGTCTGTCTCTCTCTGCCTCGGTCGCTGCCTCTATCTCTCTGTCTCTCTCTGTCTCTGTCTCTCTCTCTCTCTCTCTCTCTCTCTCTCTCTCTCTCTCTCTATCAAAGGGTAGATACTGATCATACGCTTGCTGTGGCCAATGTTTATATTTTCCGAATGAAAACAAATTGCTTTGTGATTTTTTTAAAAGTTTAAAAAAGAGCGTTGAAGTTTTAGAATAGATTGTTTGGAAATGCATGCGTATATGATTAAGATAATTTATCTGGGAAAGATACACATGAAAATTTTGATGTTCGCAATTAATTTGATAGATTTTGATGTAAATGAATATACCAAAGAATGTGCTGAGTGTATGAAGAAAC
>NC_134902.1:16323863-16326363 GCF_041734735.1 Babylonia areolata | reverse complement strand
TTATTATTATTATCATTGTTGTTATTATTATTATCTGTCTATATCTATTTATCTATCGATCTCCAGCACATAGGTCAATGCGTCGATTGGGCATCTGTTTCTTATCATAAAAAGTAGATGTAGGTTTAGCGTATATGGATCAGTCCGCACGCTTTGACGCCTTCTTGAAACCAGAAAGGGGAAAGAAAAAAAAACAACACCTGTGAATCTCAAACTTTGAAACACGACAAAGACATTGCATCAGAGTGAGGAGAAGGAGAGGAGGTCCAGTTCACCATGACCGACTGTACCCCCGTTCTATGGCGGTGTGTTGGACCTTTGCAGGCAACAGCGGGGTTGGTCCTTTGGAGTCTAGTGAGCTAGGAGTGAGCTACATGAGGCCAACTCAGCAGCGCTAAGTTTGCTCTTAGTTAAGCATGTTCTTAGCTCTCCATGGTTAAACACTGATGCATATAAACTTAGGAACTAAGTCTTAACTCGGTCTACTCAAACAAACTTAGCGCTGCAGCAAAGTAAAAAAAAAAGATCTCTTCGTGCAACCTGACCCAACTGTGCACGGTAAGAGAGGGTAGAGACAGAGAGAGAGAGAGAGAGAGACCCCCCGCTCTCCACGGGTCTTCCAGTCACAGGGGAAATAACCCCTGCTTCCTGGTGGGTGGAACTGGTGAAAGTCAAATGCTAAGGGAGTAACCGACCCCCACCTCCAAACCCCACCCCCAGCCCCCACCCACCCTCCCCCCACCCCAGGCTAAGGGAGCAACTTCCCCCCCAAAACCCCCACCCCAACCCCCAACCCCCAGACTAAGGGAGCAACCGCCCCCACCCCCACTCCCCACTCCCCTCCAAAAAGAAAGAAAAAAAAAAAAAGGTTCGGAGTGGATCTCCTAAGGCGGCTTTAATAACGAACCTCAGCACCATTCCGGAGCGACTGCCGTTCACTCGTGGTCAGTCAGGACCCTTTCGCCTTGCGTCCCCCCTCCCCCCCCCCCCCCCCCACCCCCCCCCCCCGTTCCCCCCCTCCCCTCCCTGCCTGCAACTGCTGAACCGTGAAGAGGGTGGTAGGTGGGTGGGGGGCTTGGGGGGGGGGTGGGGGGTACTGCGTGGGGATGGGGGAAGGAGGAGGGTCCCAGGATTCAACGAGTCCGTTCTTCTCCTCCACTCTTTCCTATCCATAGTGCGGCGGCCACTGCTCGTGTGTCTGCTGCCTTTGGGGCTGTTGTTTCTTCCTATCTCCGGAGTCACTACTGACGTCTTCTGCATCCGTCGATCGCGATGGACTAACATGACGATGACGTCCTCCTTTCCTGACGAACTCTTCGTTGAGTGTTTGATTATTGTGTGTCTCCCATTATACAGTTCCCGTTTCGCTTTATTGATTCAAAGGCACCATACACACAGTTACGGTAAGAGTGCTGTCGCAGAGCAACTTTTGATAATGTATTATGATTTTTTTTCTCAAGGCCTGACTAAGCGCGTTGGGTTACGCTGCTGGTCAGGCATCTGCTTGGCAGATGTGGTGTAGTGTATATGGATTTGACCGAACGCAGTGACGCCTCCTTGAGTTACTGATACTGATACTGACACTGTGAGATAGATACGAACTCTTGTAAAATTCTTTAACGAGAAAATATGAATTGTCGTGTGTTGTTTTCACTGCGATAAAACTGACCATAGTCTTTACCAGCGGATTCAAGACTCGTGATAGTCTGTTCATATCTAGGACAAGGGCCCGGGCCTTGTGAAGGAGTATGTAAAGCTGACCATAGTCTTTACCAGCGGATTCAAGACTCGCGATAGTCTGTTCATATCTAGGACAAGGGCCCGGGCCTTGTGAAGGGGTATGTAAAACTGACCATAGTCTTTACCAGCGGATTCAAGACTCGCGATAGTCTGTTCATATCTAGGACAAGGGCCCGGGCCTTGTGAAGGGGTATGTAAAACTGACCATAGTCTTTACCAGCGGATTCAAGACTCGTGATAGTCTGTTCATATCTAGGACATGGGCCCGGGCCTTGTGAAGGGGTATGTAAAACTGACCATAGTCTTTACCAGCGGATTCAAGACTCGCGATAGTCTGTTCATATCTAGGACAAGGGCCCGGGCCTTGTGAAGGGGTATGTAAAACTGACCATAGTCTTGAAAAGCGGATTCAAGACTCGTGATAGTCTGTTCATATCTAGGACAAGGGCCCGGGCCTTGTGAAGGGGTATGTAAAACTGACCATAGTCTTGACCAGCGGATTCAAGACTCGTGATAGTCTGTTCATATCTAGGACAAGGGCCCGGGCCTTGTAAAGGAGTATGTAAAACTGACCATAGTCTTGACCAGCGGATTCAAGACTCGCGATAGTCTGTTCATATCTAGGACAAGGGCCCGGGCCTTGTGAAGGGGTATGTAAAACTGACCATAGTCTTTACCAGCGGATTCGAGACTCGCGATAGTCTGTTCATATCTAGGACAAGGGCCCGGGCCTTGTGAAGGGGTATGTAAAACTGACCAT
>NC_134902.1:16313863-16321363 GCF_041734735.1 Babylonia areolata | reverse complement strand
TCCCTCCTATCCCTTCGAGCCCCTCTCCGCCCCCCCACCCCCCCCCCCCCACCCCCCGCCACTCTTCCTCTGCCCTTCATGCCTAGCTGGTTATACCTACCCTCCCCAAGTGTTGTGTTCGTTAGCCAATTCATCGCCAGGAGAGTACAAAACTGCTTTGTGCTATAAACACATAAACGACAGTGGCTAAGAATAGCTGGGGATTCCCCCTGCGATGTATAGAAAAAATTACCAATCCTACCGCTGAACATAAGTAGCAGTAGGTTTATGGATAACAGACCAATGAATGATCGTCTTTCAGTGACATGGGTCCTCTACCACGCCTGAGCATAAATGCGAGCTTGGCGGTGAAAGGGTTAATAACGAACGAACAGTTCGCCGTAACAAGCACCACATGCGTGGCGTGTGGCAGTAGGACTGAAGAATATGTCACTCTCTCCCCTACAAAAAAAACAAAACAACCTCTTCCCCACTTTCCCCAAATCAGTGCAAGGGGAGGGTCAGGCTGATAGCGAACATTTCTGTACACTCCACCTCATCCTCTCTCCCCCACCAGCCCCCCCCCCCCCCTCCCCTAACCTCCCCTACCCCCCACCCCACCCCAACACCCATGCCCTCAAAACTCCAACCACCACCCCTCTCGCTCCCTTTCTTAACCCCGATTTTCACCTTTGAACGTCCCAACCCACATAGCACACACACTCTCCCTCTCTCTCTCTCTCTCTCTCTCTCTCTCTCTCTCTAACAAGGGTATCTACCCATCAGATTAGGCCAAAAGCAGTCATCGTGCCTGTGTGTTAAAAAAAAAAAAAAAAAAAAAGCGACGTTATCGATCCGGGACAATTATAGAGGAATTTCACTTTGATGTATGGTTTCCAAATGTAACACCACTGTGCTAAACATAAGATTGTGGGCTGTAAGTGGCTTGATGACAACAACGTGATATCAGATATAGTCAGGCCGGTTTCTGTAGAGGACACGCCGCTGTAGACCACACATTTACCTTGTGTGCTATTACTGAAAATGTATGACACTCACACAAAAAAAAAAAAAAAAAAAAAAAAAAAAAAAAAAAAAAACGGGCGGGGAAATGCATTTGGCTTTCGTTAACTTCAAGAAAGCTTTTGATCCTATGAAGAATGACAGATTACTCGAACGTTAGCAAATTCCATTGGTTTTCTTTTTCTTTTCTTTTTTTTTTGATATTCAAGAATAAAGTATAATTCACTTATTTCCTGTATTATAACCACCGGTCAACAGTTGAATTTTCTTTTATTTTGTTGAACAGTTGGCGTCCGCCAAGGGTATGTTTTTAATTCCACATTGTTCCTAATTTCCGTAAATCAGTTGGCTTAACACTTCTCTCTCTGTTTCTCTGCTTTTCGGTCTGTCTTTCTGTCTCTGTCTCTGTCTCTCTCTGTCGCTCTCTCTTTCTTTCTTTCTTTCTCTTTTCTCCTCCGATTTCTTTCTCTCTCACCTTATTTTAAAATATGGTGTAAAGAAGCTTTCGAGCTGACTATTAAGCAGACCTTTCAGAAAACAATTGTATTCGCATTCTTTCTCTCATTCAATGGACAGATTGTGAGCACGTCACGCGCATGCATACACATTTGCGCAAAAGCGAACACACACACACACACACACACACACACACACACACACACACACACACACACACACACATACACACAGATTCACTCCTCACGTGCACGCATATACCAACACACACGTGCGCACACGCGTGCAAAGACATACAAATACACACGTATGCGCGTGGCACACACACACACACACACACACACACACACACACACACACACACACACACACACACACACACACACACACACACACAGAACACGCATTGTCAAATCGTGTAGTTTTAGTACAGTATGTTGATGATATATGTATGTGGATGGGTGTCAATCTAAAAAAAAGTCAACCCCACAAAGAGCACAGAATTACATACGTCGTTTGTATCAATCTGATCTTGATAACCTTGGTAACTATATGTTTGAAAATTGTCTAGCTTTGTCGAATGAAAAAACATGTATGATGTTGTTTAATTCAGGTGGTAACCCATCTAGCATACCCATTTTTAAATTACTTGGTGACGTCATTGATCATAAGCAGGTGGTGAAGTTTTTAGGTGTTTATCTTACTTCAAAGCTGACATGGAACATTTACTTTGATTACATCTTAACAAAGGCAAGGAAAGGTATCAATTTTATGAAAATTATAAGCCGCTTACCCTGGCGAATGGATACAAAAACGTTGATTCATCTTGCCATGGCCCTTGTAAGATCTAAGATAGCCTATGCACAAGAAACATTTTTCAGTGCACTTAAATATCTATGACAAAAGATTCAAAGTGCAGACTGTAAGGCTATCAAAATTGCCCTCGGAGTGCCCTCTCATGCATCCAATCAGGAAACATACAAAACAGCTGGAATTCTTCCCTTAAATGAACATCGTGAGTTAGCAACAGCAAAATTCGTTGTGAGATGCACTTCAATGACAAAAAATTTCATTGCTGATGAACTGACAGTAAGATCTGACATTGATTTTCCTAAAAGAGCTAAAGCCATTTCATCACAAGAAACAGTTGCAACTTACGTTTCAAATTTGTTAAAAGAATCTGATGTTAACATGAAAGAGTTAGCTGCAAAACCACATCATTCTCCTGTTCCTTTTTGGGAAATGTTGAAAGCAGATTTTGATATCACTTATTCTGAAACAAAAAAGGAAGAAAACATCAATATCACAAGTACTGCCAGAATTCATATAGCAGAAAAATATCAGAATTATCTCCATATATTTAAAGATAGATCTGTTATTGATGACAAAAATGCTGGTGCGGCTTTCTATATTCCTGCCTTTAAAGTTGAAAAATCTTACTTTATTGGAAAACATCATTCCATATTCACAGCTGAGCTAATTGCTATTATACAAGCTCTGAACTACTTAGTTAGCCATCAAATAGTTTTCTCGAAAATAGCATTCTTTGTTGATTCCAAATCAGTACTATATGCTCTAGAATTATTTAGCCTTGAAACAAGACCTTACTTAGTAATTGAGGCAGATCATTTGGTACATTGTTTAGGGATTAAAGGGACTGAGGTCAGTTTTTGTTGGGTGCCTTCTCATGTGGGCATTCATGGCAATAAAGCTGCTGATAAAGCAGCTAAAAGAGGAGCACAAGATTCAGAAAAATCGACAAAAATACATGTCCGTCTTTCCGTAAAAGAGGCATACACTTTGTTAGAAAAATCAGCATGGGGTCGATTTCATAACCGACGGAAGGAAAAGTTTTTAAAACATAAAGGAGCATTATTCCCCAAGAATATTATTAAAAGAAAAGATACCGAATCCATCAGCTTGCTATACAAGATTAATAACCTCTATTTATTTCCGTATAAAACTTGATGCGCTGAAGACAAAGTATAGTAAAAATGTTACATGCATCTATGGTAAGCAGTTCAGCTTGCATTATTGTTTGTTTCAGTGTCAGCAGTTACGTACCTTCTTGCCCAAGTATTTCAAAGAGAATAATTATTCTGCAGATGATTTTTGTAAAGTTATTTCTGACGAGGTTCTTTTGGTCGAACTTTCACTGGCATTAGTTCATAGCCCTGTTTCTACATTCCTTTAATATACTTCGGAATTGTGTTAATGGTTTCTGATTATTATCATTATTATTATTATTGAATTGTTACTGTTAAATGTAATTGCACGTTAGTTATGATGCATTTTTTGGTAGTTTTCTAGTTTTCTACCTTTTCTGTTTTCCTCTTCCCTGCCCCCCCCCCCCCCCCCCCCCTTTTTTTTTTCTTCTTTTTCTTTTTTTTATAACGTCTAATATCACTGATAGTGAAAAGACGCTAGACTAAACTTTTTTTCTTTTTTTTTTCATCATAATTATTATTTATTCATTTATGTATGTACGCTTATATGTTTTTTTGTTGTTTTTTTCTCAAGGCCTGACTAAGCGCGTTGGGTTACGCTGCTGGTCAGGCATCTGCTTGGCAGATGTGGTGTAGCGTATATGGATTTGTCCGAACGCAGTGACGCCTCCTTGAGCTACTGATACTGATACTGATACTAAAGAACGAACGAACGATAAACACGTGAGGGCTCTGATATACTCGTAAAAGATAGTCAGACAGACAGACAGAGCAAGATACAGAGACAGCTTGACAGACAAAGACTGAGAGACAGACAGACAAAGACACGGAGAGAGAGAGAGAGAGAGAGAGAGAGAGAGAGAGAGAGAGAGAGAGAGAGAGAGAGAGAGAGAGAGATGAAGGACAGCGTAGGAGGCGTGGAAAAAAAAAATTAAAAATCAGAATCTTCTTCCTTGTCCATTTTTGTACGTGTGTGTGTGTGTGTGTGTGTGTGTGTGTGTGTGTGTGTGTGTGTGTGTGTGTGTGTGTGTGTGTGTGTGTGTGTGTTCTTTCATTCTTTCTATAATTCTGTATCTGATGTCTCAAACTAAAAATGAAAAAAAAAAAAAAAAAAAAAAGACATCACTTTAGAAACTTTTCCTAGCTTCGTTTCATTACCACATCCCCCCCCCGCCCCCCCCCCCCCTTCCCCACCTCCACCCTTATTTTCAGCAACATCAAACCGGCCTGGCATGAGGAGTTGAAACTGGAACACTCAATAAAGATACACATCTTTCAATTAGAAGAGCACATTCCAGACGCTAACAAACCACTTAGGTTTGGTGGTGGTGGTGGTGGTGGTGGTGGGTTTTTGTTGTTTTTGATTATTGTTTTTGTTTTTTGTTGTTGTTGTTGTTTTTGTGAGGCTTTTTGTTGTGTTGTTGTTGTTGTTCTTCTTCTTCTTCTTTATATGTTGTTGTTGTTTGTTTTTTTCTGACGTCAATCCTTTTTGACACGCGCAGTTCTAAGGCTGAAGTTAATGAGCATTAGATTGTCGAAAGAAGAAATGATGCGTTTGGATGGATGTAATGATATTTGTAAGGCTGCCTTTGTGTGTGAACGTTGTTAGCGTGCGAACATGAAAGTTCAGAAAAAGATTTTTTAAAAAGTTGAAATCAACACCGTGGGTGAGTGAGTTGTTTGTGTGTTTGTTTGCTTGTTTTTGTGTGGTGCTATTTTATGGTGTAGGAAGGGGTATTTGTGTTGGGAGGGTGTGGGGGTGGTGGGGGGATGGGGGGGGGGGGGGGGGGGGGGGGGGGGTATGCGCGCGCTTGCGAATGCACAAGTTTCCACAAAAGATAATAGTAATATGTTTTGAGAAACGAACTCCATGATTATTTTGACAAGAAATACTTCAGTCATTAAAAAGTATATATATATATATATATATATATATACATACACACACACACACACACACATATACACACACACACACACACATACACACACACACACACACATAATATATATATATATATATATATATATATATATATACATATATATATATAAACAACAGTAGACTCTTCATGTCTTAAAACTTGTATTCTATTAAGACATGAAGAGTCTACTGTTGTTTATATTAATTTTTTTTTTTTTTTTTTACCGGTCTTGGTATTTACCTCAGTGCTTTCTGCAAGTAGCGGTGCCCAAGGTGGTTTTGTGATAGTTTCGGCAGAGCTAGATGCATTTTTTCAACATATACAGAGTTCTATCTATCACACTAGACATACATGGACATATATATATATATATATATATATATATATATATATATATATATATATATATATATAAGTGGAGTGATGGCCTAGAGGTAACGCGTCCGCCTAGGAAGCGAGAGAGAATCTGAGCACGCTGGTTCGAATCACGGTTCAGCCGCCGATATTTTCTCCCCCTCCACTAGACCTTGAGTGGTGGTCTGGACGCTAGTCATTCGGATGAGACGATAAACCGAGATCCCGTGTGCAGCATGTACTTAGCGCACGTAAAAGAACCCACGACAACAAAAAGGGTTGTTCCTGGCAAAATTCGGTAGAAAAATCCACTTCGATAGGAAAAACAAATAAAACTGCACGCAGGAAAAAAAAATTTTTAAAAAAGGGTGGCGCTGTAGTATAGCGACGCGCTCTCCCTGAGGAGAGCAGCCCGAATTTCACACAGAGAAATCTGTTGTGATAAAAAGAAATATAAATACAAATACACTGTACTTTTGAAACAGAATGACCTTGCAGGAGACAGGTCTTGCAGACAGACGAGAGATGCAACGTGGCAATGTTGGTTGAAAAGATTCCGAACAGTCCGTTAGAATTGAAATTGTCTGATAAAAAAAAAAATAATAATAATAATAATAATAATAATGATAAGATATAAACAAATAAACAACCCAAAAGTTGCGGTTCAACTCTGGGAAAGCTGTGTTCATGGCAACAAAAAAACCCAAAAAAAACCACCATAGGCCTACTCCACAAAACACACAGCCAACTTAATTAAACACATTTAGGTCGGGTGCACTTCATGGAACGATGAAGAAGCCAGATTCCTCAGGTGCTGCTGCATGATACCTGTTTGTGGAATATATCTGTACATCGCTATTTATCAAGCCTATTCGGACGTTAACGAAGTGTTACAAAGCGAAAACTATAGACATTTATAGACTTTAAAAAAAAATTTTTTTAAATTTAAAAACTGGAGGCCATACCTTTCATCATTCGTTTGGCAGTTCTTATTGCTTGGGTGAGAAACGGCTAGACTAATGCGAATAGCTTGCTCTTTAAATTCTAGTTATGTGTGATAGAGTGACTGTATTAATTAAAGCAGAGAGAGGAATGCAGAGTGAGAGAAATGTAGAGAATGAAAGAGGGGGGGTTGGGGGCAGGGCGAGAGAGAATGAGGGAGGGTGGAGAGAGATATACAGAGATACACAGAGAGAGAAGGAGACAGAGTTACAGAGAAAGAGAGAGAGGGGGGGAGAGAGAGATACACACACAGAGAGGGAGACAGAGATACAGAGAGAGAGAGGGGGAGACAGAGATAGAGAGGGAGAGAGAGAAAGAGATACAGAGAGAGAGAGAGAGATACAGAGAGAGAGCGGGAGACAGAGATACAGAGAGAGAGAAAGAGAGAGAGACAGAGATACACAGAGAGAGGGGGAGACAGAGATACATACAGAGAGAGGGAGACAGAGATACAGAGAGAGAGGAGGGAGACAGAGATACAGAGAGAGAGGAGGGAGACAGAGATACAGAGAGAGAGGGGGAGACAGAGATACAGAGAGAGAGAGGGAGACAGAGATACAGAGAGAGAGAGATATATACAGAGAGAGAGCGGGAGACAGAGATACATACAGAGAGAGGGAGGCAGAGATACACAGAGAGAGGGGGGAGACAGAGATACAGAGAGAGAGAGGGAGACAGAGATACAGAGAGAGAGGGGGAGACAGAGATACAGAGAGAGAGAGGGGGGGGAGACAGATATACAGAGAGAGAGAGAGAGAGAGAGAGAGAGAGAGATTAATTCAATTCAACTCAATTCAATAGAATAAATCTTATTT
>NC_134902.1:16303863-16306363 GCF_041734735.1 Babylonia areolata | reverse complement strand
TCCGCGAGGGTCTGGGTTCGAAGCCCGGTTCTTTCTGACGGGCGTGAATAGTCGAGTGGTTAAAAAAAAAAAAAAGCGTTGGATTTTCAATATGAGGGTTCAGGGTTCGAATCTCGGTAACGGCGGCTGGTGGGTGAGTAAAGGGTGGAGATTTTTTTTCCCCCATCTCCCAGTTCTATATATGTGCTGACCTGCTAAGTGCCTGATGAACCCCCCTTCCTGTGTATACGTACGAAGAAGATCACATACGCACGTTAAAGATCCTGTATTCCATGTCAACGTTCGGTGGGTTATGGAAACAAGAATATACCCAGCATGCACACGCCTGAAAACGTAGTATGGCTGCCTACATGTCGGGGTGGATAAACGAGGCGGTCATACACGTAAAATGTTACATGTCTGTGTGAGTGTGTATGTGTGCAAGACTGAAACCTGATTGAATGACACAGGAAACTAATGATGAGCGCCCAGTGGCAGCTGTCAGTCGGTCGGTTCAACTCAGGTAGGCAGCCTGTTGTGTAAATGACTGCGTGTTTGTAAAGCGCTCAGAGCTTGGTCTCCGACCGAGAATATGCGCTATTCAAGTATACAGATCATCATGATCATCATCATCAGCAGCAGCAGCAGCAGCAGCAGCATCGCACTTTCTCCCAAGTTTAACTCACTCAGTACGGCCAGTCCTCTCTTCTCCTCTACACAGACCCCTCGGATGTCCAGTGGGTGTCTGAATGACCCAACCTTTAGCTTCCGTCGTCAGAATTGTGGTATTCTTTGTCAACATTCACCTCTTCAGTATAAGAGCCTTCCGCTTGCAATATTTCGATGGTGGTAATTGGGGTGAAACGCTGTTAACGTCGTCTCTTTCGCCGTTCGTATGGAGAGAGTTAATTAACGAGAAAAATCAAACTGAGCGTCTGGTCATTAAGATGAGATGATAAACCGAGGTCCTGTGTTCAGCAGGCACTTGGCGCATTGTAAAAGAATTCATGGCAACATAATAAGTGTTCTCATCTGGCAAAATTCTGTAGAAGAAATCCACTGTGATAGGTGCGCGCGCGCGCACACACACACACACACAGACACAGACACACACGCACACGCACACACACACACACACACACACACACACACACACACACACACACAGACACACACACACACACACACACACACACACACACACACACACACACACACACACACACACACACACACACACACACACACACACACACACACACACACACACACACACACACACACACACACACACACACACACAACCTCCTCTACCACCATCACTACCAACGACAACCAGTGATGGTGTGTATATCTAAAAGAGCGAAATAATCTTCTCTCTAAAAAGTACAGTCTACGGTCTCACCCCTACCCCCCATCCCCCTCACTCTCCTTCTACTTCCCCCACTACAGCATAATGTTGTGATGTTGTGGGCACAATCTCTGGAACGTAAACTCTGATGGTACATACAGTAAGCGTCCTCCCCCCCCCCTTCCCCTTCCCCTTCCTCTGCCCCCCACTCTCTCTCCACACCCATCCACCTTACCCTCCCAGCTTTCGTCATAATATAACTGATGATGTGATGATTTGGTATTGAGTATGTGGGGGAGCGGGGGAGGGGGGGGGGTGGCGGGTGGCGCGTGGGGTGGCGGGGCGGGGCGGGAGCTTGGAGGAATCACCTACGGATTTTTCTCTTCTTTTCAAAGCCGTTTGGTCTTGTTTACGCGTTCAATGGCCTTGCTAAAAAAAAAACATAAAAATAAATTTTAAAAAAACAATCCTCCAATGAACTGTTATGTGAGGGAGGAGGAAGATGGAGGGAAAGACCAATGAAAAATAAGATAATATAATGAAATAAGGTAAAATAGAATATTTTTTTTTAAATTAGACAATACAAAATAAACTAAAACAGATTAAACTAATAAAATAAAATGAAATAAGATAAAATGATGCACTGACAACATTGCATAATGGAGAGGAAAACCTTTATTTTATTTTATTTTGGGAAGGGGGTACACGCGCGCGCGCGCACACACACACACACACACACACACACACACACACACACACACACACACACCTTCCTCCTACAAGACAACAGGTAATGGTAATGTACCCTTATAGACGATGACCCGCCACCCACCCTCCCCCCTACCCCACTCCGCCCCCTACCTTCCCATCGCCCCCTCACCTCCTATTCTCCCCCCCCCCCACCCCCGCCCTCCTCCTCCCCCTCCTCCTCCCCCATACAAGGCCACAGTTAACGGTACCAAAAGAAAGCATCACCGTACCCTGAGAGAAAATTACCCCCTCCCTACCAACCAACCCACCTCCGATTCTCCTTCATAACTCCCCCGCCCCTCGCCCCCCCCCCCCTTCCCCCCTATCCCCCCCCCTCCCCCAAACTCTCTTTCTTCATCCACCCAGTGATGCTGTTGGTGCATCAGAATAATATCGTCATTTTTCTTTATCTTTGCGTTC
>NC_134902.1:16286363-16288863 GCF_041734735.1 Babylonia areolata | reverse complement strand
TCAACCGTCTCGTTCTCTCCACCACCACCACCCCTACAACCCCCACACACCCCCCCCCCCCCCCCCCCCACACACACACACACCCATTCCCATCCCTACCCCCTCTCTGACCCCACCCACCCAAATCCAACACTGGTGAAATAAAGAAGAGGGTGGGGGGGGGGGGAAGGGAGGGTTAGGGGTGTGGTGCGAGAGTGTTATGATGTGTGTGTGTGTGTGTGTGTGTGTGTGTGTGTGTGTTTGTGGTGTGTGTGGTGTATTGTAGTGTGTGTGTGTGTGTGTGTGTGTGTGTGTGTGTGTGTGTGGTGTAGTGTGTGTGTGCCGATTTGTGTCTGTGTGTCTGTCTGTCTGTTCGTCTGTGTGTGTGTGTGTGTGTGTGTGTGTGTGTGTGTTTGTGTGTTTGTGGTGTGTGTGTATGTGTTTTGTGTATGTGTGTGTGTGTTATGTATGTGTGTGTGGTGTGGTGTGTGTGTGTGTGTGTGTGTGTGTGTGTGTGTGGTGTATGCGTGTAGTGTGTGTGTGTGTGTCTGTGCCTGTGCCTGTACCTGTGTCTGTGTAGTATATGTGTGTGTGTGTTTTGCAGAGGCGGGTTATTTTTCAATGAACCTCTCTTGTTAATCAAATGTGACTGGACAGGACTGCTGGGTAGATGGAGAGGGGCGAAGTGGGCGGTGGAGGGTAAGGGGGCGGAGGAGGATTCAGGTCAGGGGGGGGGGGGGTGTGAGGGGCGGGGACTTGGGTGTGGGGGGGGGGGTTACGTTTCCAAGAAAAGACAACAGGGAAGCAAGCAAACAAACAAGCGCTGGCATGCACGCAAGCATGTATTGTCTAAGCGCGCGCGCGCTCACGCACAAACACATACGCGCCAGCGCGAGAACAAGACTGTATCAGTATCAGTATCAGTAGCTCAAGGAGGCGTCACTGCGTTCGGTCAAATCCATATACGCACCACCACATCTGCCAAGCAGATGCCTGACCAGCAGCGTAATCCAACGCGCTTAGTCAGGCCTTGAGAAGAGAAAAAAATAATAATAACAAGAATGAGAAAGAGCAATTAATGATACGAAGAAGAACGACAAGAAGAAGTAGTGGTAGTGTTTTTTTCATTGTTATCATGTTAATCATGTTGATAGATAACACCTATAGTTGTTACTTGTCAGTATTATGATCATTATTAAGTGCAGTGTTGGCCTAGAGGTAACGCGTCCGCCTAGGAAGCGAGAGAATCTGAGCGCGCTGGTTCCAATCACACCGGCAGTCGCCAGTATTTTTCTCCATTTAACGCACGTAAAAGAACCCACGGCAACAAAAGGGTTGTCCCTGGGAGAAAATTATGTTGAAAAATCCACTTCGATATGAAAAACAAATAAAACTACACGCAGGAAAAAAATATTTTTTAAAAAATGGGTGGCGCTGTAATGTAGCGACGCGCTCTCCCTGGGGAGAGCAGCCCGAATTTCACACAGATAAATCTGATGTGATAAAAAGAAATACAAATACAAATAGTAGTGGTTGTAGTAGTAATAGTAGTAGTAGTGTTATTATCATTGTTATCATGTTAATCATGTTGATAGATAACACCTATCATTAGGAAGCGAGAGAATCTGAGCACACTGGTTCGAATCACACCGGCAGTCGCCAGTATTTTTCTCCATTTAACGCACGTAAAAGAACCCACGGCAACAAAAGGGTGGAAAATTCTGTTGAAAAATCCAATTCGATAGGAAAACAAATTAAAAAAAAATTGCATGCAGAAAAAGACAAAAAGGAAATGGGTGGCGCTGTCAGTGTAGCGACGCGCTCTCCCTGAGGAGAGCTGCCCGAATTTCACAAAATCTGTTGTGACAACAAAAAAAAGAGCAATACAATTATCATCCTTTTTGTTTTATTGTTGTTGTGGGTAGTATGAGGGAAGGGGTGGGTTGTCGGGTAACTTTAACAATAAAGTGGAGTGATGGCCTAGAGGTAACACGTCCGCGTAGGAAGCGAGAGAATCTGAGCGCGCTCGTTCGAATCACGGCTCAGCCGCCGATATTTTCTCCCCCTCCACTAGACCTTGAGTGGTGGTCTGGACGCTAGTCATTCGGATGAGACGATAAACCGAGGTCCCGTGTGCTAGCATGCATTTAGCGCACGTTAAAGAACCCACGGCAACAAAAGGGTTGTTTCTAGCGAAAAAAATATGTAGAAAAATCCACTTCGATAGGAAAAAAAAAAACAAATAAAACTGCACGCAGGAAAAAAAATACCCCAAAAATGGGTGGCGCTGTAGTGTAGCGACACTATCTGTTGTGATAAAAAGAAATACAAAAAAAAACAAAAAAAGCAGCAACAACAAACAAACAGCCCCCCACCTCCACCCTACCACCCCACCCACCCCCACCCCCCCAAAAAAAATTTTTAAGTTTAGAGTTGCATGTGACAAGTGGAAACGGTAGATATATTAACATAAGTGACATTGGTTGTTAAGATCAAAAACCCCCGAAAGCGGAGTATGGCT
>NC_134902.1:16243863-16261363 GCF_041734735.1 Babylonia areolata | reverse complement strand
TTTTTATTCATATATTAGACTTTTTATATTTTAGTTTTTTTTGAATTTTTTTTTAGTAATTTTTCAATTTTTTTTATATTTTTGTATACTAAAAAAATTTTTTTTATATTTTTTAAATTAACAAAGTTAAAATTTTCATATTTAATTCATTGTTGTAATGCTTTTTTTAAATTGTAAAGTAAATTTTTATATTTTTAACTAAAATTTAGATTTTTTTATTGAAATTTTGTGTTAGGTATTTTTATTATTTTTTCAATTTAAATTGTTTTATTTATTTTATGTGTGCAGTTTGTGTTAATTTTTTTTGGTTTGGTTATATTTAAATATTTGTAAACTAAAAATATAAATTAAAATTTAATATCAGTAAAAAATTTTAAATATAAGATTTTAGGTTTAACATTTAAAAAATAAAATAAAAAAAAAAATTATTTTCATTTTTATTTAATATGTTAATATTTTGAATTTTTTTTTTATTAGAATTTATTAATATATATTTAATAAATTTAAATTTTATTTTTGGGATTTATAAGAAAATTACATAATATTATTTTTGTTTTTTATGTAAAATAATCATTATATTGTTTCATGAGAAATTTTGTTTTTTATAAAATTATTTAGTTTATTAAATATATTTTTTTAACTTCTTATTATAATGGATTAATATTTTTATATATATTTTGATATTTTATTATATAATTATACAAATATGATGATTTTTGTATTATTTGTAATTTTTTATTAATGTTTTTTTAAATTTTGTCATGTAAGTGATTATTTATTATTAATTTTTATTTTTTTTTAATTAATTTTAATGTAAATAAATAATATAAAGAAAAATTGTTAAATTATTTTATAAACAATTTCATGATTTAAATTATTTTTTATAGAATTATTTCATTAAATTTCTTTTATTATATTTTTCATATTAACGATTTAATAAATGTGAATAAATTTTTTATTTTTTTAAAACATATTTTTTTTTAAATTTAGAGTAAAAAAAATAGTTATAATAAAAGTGCAAAAGATTATAAATTTTTTTTTTTTTTTTAACAATTAATTTAATGTTTTTTTAATTATAAATTAATTTTTAATTTGAATAAGAAAATTTTTTTTTATCATAATTTTTTACAAAAAAATTTTTTAATAGTAAAGTTTTTTATTTTGTTATTAATTATGTAATTAAAAGATTAGTTAAATTGGAATGTTTATATTTTAAATTATAATTTAATATTTATATAAATAAAATTTAATGATTAAATGGGTTTTAAAATTTTATAAAATATAAATTTATTTAAAATTTATTTAATTTGTTATTTTTTAATTTTTTTTTGATAAAATTGTTTTTTTAAACGATTAATATCAATTTAATTAATTATATAACATTAATTGTAATTTTTATGAATTATTTATTTTAAATTTAACAATTTTTTCATTTTACATTTAAATAAGAAATTAAAGTTATTAAATGAAATTTTTTTAAAATTAAAGATTTTCCCAAAATTTTTTTTAATTAAAAATTATTTTCGATTATAAAAAAATATATTTAATTTTTTCAAATTTCCAAAACCACATAAATAACACAACATAAACAGCAGCTCACACTTAGCACAATATACCAATAACCCCAACCTACAATACCAAAATCCCAACACAGAAAAACAACCACCAAAAAGCCCAACCCACACAAAACGCACCCCACCCCCCCAAAAAAAAACAACACAAAAAGCAACAAGCCATCATCCCCTCCTAAATGACCCCCACCCCCCACCCCCCCCCCAACCCACCCACCCCCTGAACACCCTGACCAAACCAAAAACAAAACCAACCTAAAAACCAGCCAAACCTCCACAAAGGAAAAAGAAAACAAGCAATAATCCCCAAAGCAAAAACAACCCTACTAAAAGCTAAAAATAATCCTCGAAAATAAACAAAAACAACAACGAAAACAAAAAACACCAACAAAACAAACATTCAAAACTACCACCCCACATAAACCACGACCCCAAAAAACCCCAAAAAAACAAAAAAGTTCAATCACAACCAAAACAAAACAACAAAAAAAACACCTCCAACCAACCAAAAACCTAAAAATAACCCCCCATCAAAAAAATCCCCCAAACAAAAAAAAACCCACAAAAAAAAAATACTCCAAAAAAATTCAAAACCCAATCAAAAAAAACGAACAAACACAACAAAAAACACCATAAAAAGAAAACAACCACAACAAAACCAAAGAACCCCACAACACTCGCAACCCCCCACTAAAAAAAAACCCCTCACACCGCAACAAAACCATCAAAAACCTCAAACCACCTCCCAAACAAAACAACCCTGCAAAAAAAACCCCAAGCACCCGCACCCCCCCAACCCACCCCCAACTACACCCCCAAAAAAAACCATAAAAACCCACAACCAAAAGCACCCGTCCCCCCCACCAACCACACTCAAACCAGATCAGAAACACCCTCCCCAACCCTACACTCCAAAAAAAACAAACTAAACATACCAACAAAAAACTCAAACCTCACCAAAACCAACGCCCAAACAACCCTAAACAAACAAAACTAAAACAACAAAATATAATGATCCAAACCAAACTAACAAACAAACCCGCATAAAAAACAAAAAAAAAAACAACTCAAAGTCCACACAAATAGTAATATAATATATATATACCCCAAAAAAACCAAACCACACACCAACAAACATAAAAACCAAAAAATAAAAAACAACACACCAACCCCACAAAAAATAAAAAACCCAAACAAACAACAAAATAACTCAAAAAACCCAAACCCAAACCGCGCGCCTCTCCGCACCCCCAAAAAAACTCCACCACCAACCCACAAAAAAACATCCCCCTCCCCCGAACAATCAAAGAACCCAAAAAAACACCCAACCCCAAAATAACCGCACCACCCCCCCCTCCAATCACCAAAACAAAAAAATCCCAAAAACAAACCCCACCAGCCAAACAACCCCCCCACTCAAACAAACCAAAAAAAAACCCCACACAAACTTCCAACAATATCCCACAAACAAAACCCAAGCCCCCCGAAACCACTAAGAACCAAACCAACCAAACCAACAAAAAAAAATAAAAAACCCAAAACAAACCAAAAAAACACCCGCTCAAATTAAAAGTAAAACACAAAAAATCAATCAAAAAAAACCCCCCCACCCAACACCACTAAAAAAAAAACAAAACCCACAACACCGCCAATCCCGATCCCCCAAAAACCAACAACACCCCTACTACCTTCAACCCCCCTCATTTCAAGCCAAAAAAAACCCCCAAACAAACCAAAAGCCCCTAAAAAACCAGAGCACAAACAACAACCCCCGCCAACAAACACCCCCCGATCCCTAAAAAAAAACAAAAGGACAACCCCAACCAACCAATCAACTCCCCAAACCCCAAAAATAACCCAACCCCCCCCAAAAAAAAAACAAACACACCCCCCCCTAACAGCAATATGCAAAACAACCACGCAGAAAAACACCAAAAAAATAAAAAACAACACAAAACATCCAAAAGTCGCTCGGCAAAACACAACGCCCTCCACTAAACCTCCCAAAAAACAAAAAAAACAACTCCAAAAACCCAAAAACCAACCGAAAAAAACAAAAAACCTTCCCCAAAAACTCCCCCCCCCTAAAAACCGCTTAACGCCACAAAAAAATCCCACCCCAAGCAAAAGAAAAACAACCAAATCCCGCGAAAACGATCTAACCAATACACAAAAACCCACC
This sequence comes from Babylonia areolata, assembly GCF_041734735.1. Lineage (NCBI taxonomy): Eukaryota > Metazoa > Mollusca > Gastropoda > Neogastropoda > Buccinidae > Babylonia > Babylonia areolata. The sequence continues at coordinate 16,257,610 of NC_134902.1, read as the reverse complement.
CCCAAACCAAACAACGTTATAAAATCTAAAACCGCAATCAACCGACAATCCAACTAGCCCCCTCAAAACGCCCCCCCCCCAACCAAACAACAAAAAAACTCCCAAAATAACACCAAACATCAACAAACAAACAAAAAACCACAAACCCTAAAAAAAACCCAATCCAAACTTCCAACACGCCCACCCCCCAACTCCAAATAAAAAAACAGACACCCAAACCACCCCAACCAACACCTAAACAAACACCACAAAAAAAAACCCCTCCACAAATCGCCAAAAAAGCCAAAAAACAAACCTCCCCCTCCCTACAAACAAAAAACAACAAAAAACAAAGCCAATCAACAACAACCAACCTAACCCAAACAAAAAGCCAAAAAACCTACCCCAAAACAAAAACCACTAAACACCAACTCCCAGTCACCAATAAAAAAACAAAAAAAGATCAAAACACAAACTAAAACAAACCCACCAACATTGCAAAAATCAAAGCGCCAGAAAACCTCAAAAAACAACACCACAGTTAAAATCAACCAAACCAAATGCCATCGCCAAAACACCTCCAGACAAATCCCCCACCAAAAACAACGAACCCTAAACCCCAAGAAACTCCCAAAGAAAACTCATACAAAAGATCAAAAATCACATACGACAACCAAAACCCATAACGACCAGCTTCACACCCCAAACCACCCACCTCAATCCCCCCACAAAAAAAAAATCCAAAGACCGCCACCAACAAAGACCCACCCCTCCCCAAACAACCAAACCGCAACCCCTCCCAAATCAAAACCACAAAGAAGAAAAAACATCCTCCGCGACACCAAAAAAAAAATCAGAAAAATAGCCAAAGCACCCACAACATAAACCTAAACCTACAAAAAACCACACAACCCGCCAAGCCCTCTCAGAAACAAAGAAACCCCGCAAACCCACCCACCCCAAACCATGCCAGAAGACAAACAAAACAAAAAAAAAAACACCACCCCCCTAAACAAAAATCAAATCACCAACAACCCAGACCAAACCAAAAATAAAATAAGACACCAAACACTAAACATCCAAACAAGAAACCAAAAAAAATGCAAAAAACAACCGCACCGCCCACAAAAACACCCCAAAAAAAAAATAACCAACAACACAAGCCCCCAATCAAGCCCAAACCACCAAAACCACAAAAACTCATACATAACAGCACTCCCAGATCAACCGCCGCACCCAAACACCACAAAAACCCTCCCAAGCACAAAAAAAAACCAACCCCAAAAAAAAAAAATCCCAAACCAACAAAAAACCATTACAAATCGAAACCAAAAAAAACCCACACAAAACCCATCCAAAAAGACTACAAACGCATCTCAACCAAAAAACGTCCCCACTCAACTCCTCCCACCCCAAAACGAGCCTCTTGAACCAGATCCCGCCAAAAAAACAAACCCCCCCCCCAAAACCATACCGCGAATCCAAAATCGACCCACCGCACAACCCCAATCCACCCCCCAGCAAAAAAAAACCCCCAAAACTCTCACAAAAGAACAAAAAAAACCCATCAAAAACAAAAAAACCCGCAACAAAAAAATAAAAAACCAAAATCCCAACCCACAAATAACAAAAAAAGTCAAAAAAAACGTCCCCCCCCACAAACGAACCCAACAAGAACACCACAACCAAAATTACAAAAAAATCAAAAACTCCAACTACCTAGATCAAGGCCGCGCCTAAACCCCCGCATCAACACCAAAACAAATCCAAGACAAGAAGCAAAAAAAAAAAAATCAAAAACCAATAAAAAAAAAATGCAACAAACCAAATACAACCCCCCCCCACCCGCCCACTCCACCAAACCACACCCCCCAACGAAAAAACACGAAATGCCAAACCCACCAAAAAGGCAACACCAACCCCTAAAAATAAACCCCCCCAAATCACCAAGACACACCCACCATCAAACTCACCCAAAAACAAAACAACCCCCCAAAAAATCAAAAACCAAACCGAAAAAAAAAACCCCTTCCCTCCCAAACTCCCATCAATCTGCAAAACTAACAACACAATCCAAAAACAAGAACAAACAAAAACACCACAACCAACCCTTGCCCGCACGAAAAACAAATCACAGCAAACAAAAAAAACCACTCCCAAAACCCAAAATAAACCCCACCTCAATCCCACGCTACCTACGCCCAAGCAAACAACCTCCCCCGCCCCCCCAAAAAAACGCACCGATAAACAAAAAAACCACCAAGAACCCCATCCTGATGCTCCGGCCAAAAAGAAACCACAAAATCAAAAACACCCCAAACAAAACCAAGAAACCAAAAGACCCACCAAAAACACAACCCCCACAAACAACCCCTGCAAAATCCCAAACCGCAAAAACCAGCAAAAATGCCCAAAAGCAAAAAAAACCAAAAAAACGACAAAACCAAAAAACCTAAAAATCAAGCAGCCAACCCCACAAAAAACACCCACACAAGACAACCACTATCCAACCCTCCCAACCACACAACTAAAAAAAAACCAAAAAAAAAAACCCCCCGTAAAAACCAAAAAAAAACAAAAGAATCCACCAAAAACATACCCCCCATCCCAAACCAACTCAACCCAACAAAAAACAACCAACAACCCAAAACAACGAAAAAAAAAAAAACCGGAAAAACCACAAACCCAACCCCACACCAGAACAAACAAACCATAAACCAAATAACCCACCAAAAACCCCCCACCCCCAACCAAAAAAGATTCACAACACACCCAAAAAAGCAACAAAACCACCCAACCCCCATTTACAACAACAAAAATACAAACAACAATCCACCACAAAACACACCCCTTCAACAAAAAAATAAAAAAACCAACAAAAACACATCAAAATAAAACCCCAAAAACCCCCAACAAACCCCACACACACTCCAAAATTAAACCCCACCACAAAAACCACCACAACCTAAACCAAACAACAGACCAACCAACACAAAACCCCCACACAAAAAACCCCCAAATCCACAAAAAAAAACCAAACCTTAAACCAAAAAAAACACAAAAAAAAAAACCTCACATCAACAATCCAAGGTCCCAAAAAAAAACCCCGAAAAAAACAAACCCCCCCAACATAAACACACAAAATCACCCAAACCCCCACCAAACCCCCCAAAACCCCAACCCCCTCTCCCCCACAACCAACAGCCAACGTGGTCAAACCCAGACCGATTAAAACAACCACAAAGCAAACAAACACGATAACATAAAACCCGCCTCACTAACAACCAACCCGCCTACAAAAAAACGTCCAAAACAAAACACAGCCCCACACCATAGACCTAAGCCCCCCACAAAGGCCACCCCCAACGTCCCCCAACCTACCTTAATCCAGTCATCATATGATATACCCCCCTACTGCCCAACCCATGGGCTGGCCCAAAAAATTAAATTATAACAAGACGCCAAAAAATAGCAAACTGCATTTGGCAGTATATCATTACTCAATTTTTGATACACTACACTTGGCACTTTGATCTGATATTCTGACACAACAACAAGAGCAGTCATTATTATCATTTTTTGTTCAAACAGGAACTTCTTTTGCTAAGCATGGAAGTTTTATTTATTTTGCAAACGTTTTGGTGCAGATAGTAAAAAAGGGAAGTTACTCTGTAATTAATGCTAGGGGACTTAATTTATCACAAGTGAGTCTTGAAGGCCTTGCCTCTCTTGTTGTTGTTGTTGTTGTTGTTTTAACTGATTCTTTTTGACCAAACTAATCGTTTGAATCTTATTAATTGTCTGCTATACAAATACATTGCAGATTTCCCCCCTGTTGTAATGCTTGTGCTTGACTTTTTACATAAAATTAATGGCCGCATTGTATTCAGTCTTCACAGACTTTATATAAAAATGTATAGACCGCTTCATAAAAGCGAATATGTTTTGATTTGTGTGTGTGTGTGTGTGTGTTGTGTGTGTGTGGTTGTTGTTTGTTTGGGGTTTTTTTGGGGGGGGTTGTGTTTTTTGTTTTTGTTTTTGTTTTTAGATAGAGATGTGATTCAAATTATGAAGGTTCTATATATATTCTATATTTCTAATTATTTGTTTTTTGACAATGATGAATGTGATTTGCTTTGTTTTGCTGGTTTATTTTTGCGCCTGTGTGATTTGAGACTGTGATGGTGCCTCTGTTGATTTACATATTTCTATGTCACTTACCCTTTATATGTGTATATTTTTAGCCAGTGTCGTGTGACTCTATGCTGACTCTGTAATATATTTTATTTCAGTTAGTTTTAACTCACTCAGTACGGCCAGCCCTCTCTTCTCCTCTACACAGACCCCTCAGATGTCCAGTGGGTGTCTCAATGACCCAACCTTTAGCTTCCGTCGTCAGAATTGTGGTATTCTTTGTCAACATTCACCTCTTCAGTATAAGAGCCTTCCGCCTGCAATATTTTGATGGTGGTAATTGGGGTGAAACGCTGTTAACGTCGTCTCTTTCGCCGTTCGTATGGAGAGAGTTAAATCTGTATATTTTATTGTAAAGCGCGATGAGCCCCATCTGAGGTGGGAGTAATGCGCTATCTAAGCATGCATTTATTTCATTATTATTATTATTATTATATCATTATTATATCATCATCATATAGTTCACCAGTACCCTCTCACTGAAAACACAAACGGTTAGTTTCAAGCACACGTGCACTATGAAGAAAAAAATAAATGCGTTTGCAAAATACATGTTTTAGACAAAAATTTCAGTTTTCTGTTGTTCAGTTTATGTAAGTGATAGCTGTAAGAAAAACAGTAAGAATAAATAAAAGCACCAGTACTGATTTACGAGTTGTGTTTATAACATTGGCTGCATACAATGCAACGCCGTTTGCCGAAAACTCGACTGATTCAGCATTATTTCACCAATGAGAACAACTCTGCAACTGATTCCCATGTGGTTCTTAACTCTGTCTGTGTGTGTGTGTGTGTGTGTGTGTGTGTGTGTGTGTGTGTGTGTGTGTGTGTGTGTGTGTGTTTTTAAGTGTGCGTGTGCGAGAGAGAGAGAGAGAGTGTGTGTGTGTGTGTGTGTTTTGTTGTTTGCTTTTAATTTTTTTTTATGTCGATTATTAATACCATGCTTGTGCCTCTGTGTGTGTGTGTGTGTGTGTGTGTTATTTTTACCATGCTTATGCCTTTATGTAGTATAGTATTCGCATTCTATAACTTGAAGTAGCATTGTGCAGTACATGCGACGACACATATAATGTAGTTTTGTGTAGTGTAGACCCTGTTTCAGGGCGGGGACTGGATGGAAAAAAAAGCGCGCCAGTGCTTATCTATTATCCTCGATAATAAAGAATTTGTCTTGTCCTCTCTCTCTCTCTCTCTCTCTCTCTCTCTCTGTCTGAGTCTGTGTCTGTCTGTGTGTATGAAGCCTGTAGTTTTGAAATGCATATTGCGTGGATCCCAGCTTCTTATGACGACCAGCACCACCTACATTTTCTTACCAGACGCAAAGACAGACAATATACAGTTTCTGTCTGCCCTTTTTTTTATGTTATCTTATTTTTCCCTCTGTGTGTGTGTGCGCGCGCGCGCGCGCGTGTGTGTGTGTGTGTGTGTGTTTCTTCCCCCCCCCAACCCCCTTTTGTCCAAGTGTGTGTGTATGTATGTGCGTGTGTGTGTGTGTGTGTGTGTGTGTCTGTGTGTCTGTGTGTCTGTGTGTGCGCGCGCGTGTGTGTGTGTGTGTTTCTTCCCCCAACCCCCTTTTGTCCGAGTGTGTGTGTGTGTATGTGCGTGTGTGTGTGTGTGTGTGTGTGTGTGTGTGTGTGTGTCTGTGTGTGTCTGTGTGTGTCTGTGTGTATGAGTGTGTGTGTGTGTGTGTGTGTGTGTGTGTGTGTGTGTGTGTATGAGTGTGTGTGTGTGTGTGTTTGTGTGTGCGTGTGTCTGTGTCTGAGGGCAAGTACCAACACCCGGTCGAAACAAAACGAAAGCACCAAAAATGAAATAAGTGAGAGAAAAAAAAAATGAAAACAAATGAAATGGAAATATGAAATACAACAACAACAACAACAACAACAAAAGCGAATCGATTAGACTAAATCACATTGAATCAAAATGAACTGAACTAACATTACATTAAATCATAAGTTTTCTGCATTTAATATTTCCATTTTGGAGATTCGGGCGTGGTGGGGGGTGGGGTAGGTGGGGGCTGGGGGGGGGTGGAGGGTGGGAGAGAAGCGATTTACAGTACATGGCACCTTTTTTTTTTCTCTCTTCTTCTTTTTTTTCTTTTTCAAAGTTAAAAAGTTAACGTCCTTCTCATTTTTTTTTCTTTTTCTCTTTTGTATATTTTTCTCTTCTTTTTTTTTCTTCTTTTTTTGTTGTTGTTGTTGTTGTTGTTGTTGTCTTGATTGACATGGGAAGGGAGCTGGGGGGGCAACAAAGACAACAAAACAAAACAAAAACAAATACAAAAAAACAATAAATAAATAAATAAAAGGAAGATTAAATAAGTACAAGCAATTTATTCTAGCATGCACACACTCCATGCATTCTTTCTGTGTGTGTGTGTGTGTGTGTGTGTGTAGGTTCCCGAAGGACAGAAACTACATGGTAAATCCATTAGAAGAGTAACAGCTTACAAGGTGAAAGCATTCACACTGCACACACACACACACACACAGAGAGAGAGAGAGAGAGAGAGAGAGAGAGAGAGTGAGAGACGTACATCAATGCGACTTCGTTGAACCCTGTGCACAAGTATGCGGGGGTGTCGTGGATTCCGCAGAGACCAACTTCTCTCTCTCTCTCTCTCTCTCTCTCTCTCTCTCTCTCTCTCTCTCTGTCTGTGTGGTGGTGACAATGTAGATTTGTTCCCTACCATTAGATATACCCTAGCGTTGTTGCTGTTGGTTTTTGGCGATGGTTGTTTTTGTTTGTTTGTTTTGTTTGTGTTCGTGTGTGTGCCAATGGGCGGCACCAGAGTTTTATTTGGTCCGATTGTCAAATTTGGTTTTAATTTCATTTTCAGATTGTTGTCAAATTCATTTCGAACAAATCACTGAGTATCCTAAACCCCAGTCCAATTGTTTGGGCCGCGCGATACTTCTGTTCAGTATTGAAAAAAAAAATCATTTTTGGTTGTGAAGCTTTACTTACATGAAAGTGTTTCATCTACAGTCACTAAGTTAATTTCCATGTGGATTATTAAAAGTGTTTTTGAATTTGAATTGAATTGAATTGATGTTTTGGACTGACTCGGTTTTTACTGTCATTATTAGTTGTTTCTCTTGTTAAATTCGGTAACGATCCTCCTTTTAAGAAGTTCATTAACTGGTCACGTTGTCTTTAATTCAATATTATACTTCTCTTTATTTCAAAATGTTCATCGAGTCTTTGATTCCTCCATCCTCCATCAGTCCTGTTTCCCTTCACACACACACACACACACACACACACACACACACACACACACACACACACACACACACATGCACACACACACACACACACACACACACACGCACGCACGCACGCACGCACGCACACACACACACACTCTCTCTCTCTCTCTCTCTCTCTCTCTCTCCTACCTTTTCACCAGTTTATTTTTTAAATAACACTTCAAACATGAGTAAGTAATACTTCAAAATTAATACTTGAACTAGATGTCTACAATCGCCAAAGTGTGTGACAGGACATTTAACAAAATTCCTCTCTTAGATAGAATTAATAATAATAATAATAATAATAATAATAACAATAATAATGATAATAATCATCATCATCATCATCATTATAATCATAATCATATAATAATAATTCATAAACTTGTCCGGGGAGTATTTTTGACAAGGGACTACAACAAAAGAAAAAAAAAAAGATGCAACTGGGAGGAGAATGATCGGCGGCGGGAAGGGGGAAGGGGGCCGTGGGGAGGGGAGTGGTGGTGGTGGGGTTGGGATGGGGTTGGCGGGGGGGGGGGGAGTGGTCGGCCGGGCGCGCCCCCCCGGGGGACACTAGTACTAGCTCTCATGAGGATGCTCATCATTGGAAACGATTGCCGACGGACAGCGTGGCAGGGACATGACAGCCAACTTTTGTTCGGTAGCACGCGTGTCGGGACAAGCGACAGAAATCCGCCCTGAAACAAAACGTCTCTTGTGGGTGTGGGGGCGGCGGTTTGTTGTTCAGTGCCGGCGTGTACGTACGTGTCTGTGCACGTCAGCCATGTTGTGGCCCTTCATGTCAACGTGATTGGCGGAGGGCGACCACTCTGATCCCTTTGGCTGACTTGCGCTATCTTTAGATCACTGTCGATTAGCCTCCCTTGGGAGAGAGACTAAGCGGACATGGCGGCACTTGAAGCTTCCGATTGGCTATAGGGGAGGTCGAACGCGCTGTGTATAATTATGGTACTACAGGGAGGTGGGGGGGGGTGGAGGGGGGTTAGGCTGGGTGCGTCATTGATTGATTTGATTGATTGGTTGATTGATTGATCTTATTACGGATGGATACGTGGGCGTGAGTGTGGGTGGTTGACCTTTCTTCTTTTTTTCTGTTTTTTTCTTTCTTTTCTTTTCTTTTTTTTTTAAAGCCTTGTTGCTGGATAACTGAATTACTCCAGTTGTGGAGGTTAATAGACAGATTAACCATCCTCGTCTCGCAAAGGGTTGGTGGGCGGCAGGGGGTGGGGGTGGGGGGGGAGTGTGGGGATTGGGGCGGCGGTGTGACTGAGGGCAGCCGGCTATAACGCCAGAGCTACTACTTGTAAAGAATCTTTGTCACTCATGGACATGACAGTAATCATAGTATAAATTAGAGCCATGGTAACGAAACAAGACAGGTAATTAGACACTCAGTGACATCCAGTTACACAGATCATACTGCAGTTAAAATTTATACTGTAACATCCAACTGACGAGGAAATCAGTTCGGCAAATTCGTGCGATATAATTCATACGGTATCAAGCAAGAAGAATTAAATCATTGATTGCCGTACTAGGACGTTACTAATGACATCATCAAAAGTAGGGAAACTATGATGATTCCGGATGGCTGAAAATTGATCCAGATTGGAATAATTATATCCAGACCATTTTCTAAGCTTCTCAGTGGCTGATTGTTCCGGATATTGAATTAGGACCTAAGCGAAACATCAATCACTCCCTACTTTTTCTTTTCCTGGCACTGAAGGGATTAAAACGGATTAAAAGGGATTAAAGGGATTAAGGAATTAAATCAGAGAAATTTGCGCTACTGTCCCCGGGGAGAGTACGCATTCATAGTGCAGCACCACCCATGTTTTTTTTTTTCCGTCTTTAAGTGTATTATTGGTTATACTGTCAATGTGGATTTTTCAGTGCAGAATTAGACAAGGGACAACCCCGGCTTTTGTTTCCATGAGTTCTTTTGCTTGCGCAAAGTGCATGCTGCATACGGAACATCGGTTTATCGTCTCATCTCACTAGGATAGACAAAGCATGGCATGAAAGGTCAGTCGCAGATTTTGGGACTATTTTTCAATACATTTAAATGATGATAAAATGATGACGATGACCATGCAATGGTCATTCATTTAGCTTGGATCTGTATGGCATTTCTTCACTTCCATTCGTAACACAGCCCATCACCAATCATCTCTTGAGAGACGCATACATTTGATGTTGTTGTTAGATGAAGTAGGAATACGATTGGAGGCCATTACATCCGAAAAAAATATTGACTTGACTGTGTTATCCAAGTCTTCCTATAGCGACACAGCACCGGGTAAAGGACCAGCCAAAGGCGGAAAAATCCCCCCATCCCCACCCCACCCACTTTTTTTTTCAAGCCCTTTGCAAGATGTTCTTCTGTAAATTGCGCAGCTGGTCATTTACATTTTCTAAGCTGTGATATTTCATTCGATTAAAGTAGATTGCATTTGATTACAGTACTATTTCAATACTGGTTGCAAACAAAATAAATTCACATGCAGATATAAATATATATACATGCTTTTGAAGTGTTTTTGTTTTTTAATTGTTTTATTTTGTTTTATTTTTACTTAAGGCATCCAAGTAAGTACGTTTTCTGCCTAGCTGAACAATGTCAATGTCCGAATCAGTTGTTTTGTTGTGTTCGGTGTTTTGTTGTTCGTGGTGGTGGTGGTGGTGATAATGATGATGATGATGATGATGATGCTTGTCGCTTTTTTCTCTGTCACTCATTTTACACAAGATGAACACAAGCTTGGAATATCTTTGTTTTAATTTCAATTTCAAATCACATTGGACGGAACACCTCAATGCCAATTTTCATGGAATGCAATTCAAAATGGGCAAAAACAAAAACGCATGTAAACACTGACAAGTATTCGTTCAATGAAAATGCAGACAGGAATGCGGGAATCAAACATCTCTTCCATCCACCTCCCAATCGTTAGCGTTCTAAAAGTAAACTCACCATGTTGGACCGAAAGCATCAGTTGTTGTTGTTTTTTGGGTTTTTTTTTTTTTTGTTGTTGTTGTTGTTGTTGTTTTTTGGGGGGAGGCCTGGGGGGTGTGGGGGGCTCTTCTTCTTTTTGCCGCCATAAAATACACATAACATTCTAAAGTTCACAAATCGTCAATAGCTCATGTCTTTCTATCACACACACACACACACACACACACACACACACACACACACACAGTCTCTCTCTCTCTCTCTCTCTCTCTCTCTCTCTCACACACACACACACACACATGCTCTCTCTCTCTCTCTCTCTCTCTCTCTCTCACACACACACACACACACACACACACAAACAAACAAACACACACACACAGTCCTGTACCACAAACAAACAAACAAACATCTTCCTTTTCATCTTGGTACATCATTTTGTCCAGCGTTGTTGTCTGTCCCTCATGAAGGCCGCTGGACCCCATCCCCACAGGGACGTGACAGGAGGAGGACACGGAAGGTCCGGCGACCGCACTGACAAATTTCAAGCAGAGGGCTGACGATGGAAACGACGCGGACAAGAAAACCAGCCGTGCGGTGCTGGTCACTCTTCACCTTTTCCCCTTCTGGTCATCGTTCAAAGTAGGTCTTGATCACTGTGTCCTGCTCCCAGTCACATTTCTCCAGCTCCTGCAATAACAGGATGGATGGTGGCAGAGTGGTTAAAAACGCGTATCTACCTGTGCGGTGTCTGTGAGGGTCTGGGTTCCATTCCCGCTCTCTGCCCTTTCTCCCAAGTTTGACTGGATTTAAAAAATTTTAAAAAAATCAAACTGAGTGTCTGTCGATTCATTCGGATGAGACGATAACCCGAGGTCCTGTGTGCAGCACGCACTTGGCGCAGTGCAAAAGAACCCATGGCAACAAAAGTGTTGTCCTTCTGGCAAAATTCTGTAAAAGAAATCCACTCTGATAGGTACACATATATATATATATATGCGTGCACTCAAGGCCTGACAAGCGCGTTGGGTTATGCAGCTTAGCCGTGGTGTAGCGTATGTGGATTTGTCCGAACGCAGTGACGACTCCTTGAGAAACTGATACAAACTGAAACTCCTGCAATAACAGATGAGTGAATAGCAGCAGCATCAGCTGCTGTTGCTTTTGTTACTGTTGCGGGACCTTATTTGGGTCCAGTCTGAAGTGTGAATTAATGTATCATTTTATGTTGATTGTTCAGAGCCAGTCAGCAAAATGGGAATTCATCACATTCACATCTACTTGGTATTCTCTAAAGTATCTGCCCTTTTCTTAGAATGAAACAGTTTCCTAAAGCACGTGCAGCGGGACAGTACGACATTAGCTCAGCTCCAGCTGACCAAGCTTGTTCCTGAAATAATCCACTTCACTTGTTGCCACTGGTGCTGGACAAGTCGGGAGCATCCTTGCTTTGCTTCTACTCTTGTATCTCGTGTGCCCTTTCACTGAGACTGTTATCTATAATTATTCGTTTAACCAAAAGCTGTGAACAGAATATTTTCCATTCTTAATAATCCCCCTCAAAACAACTAAGGCATATCGAACGTGTTTGTAGTTTTCATGAATAATGGTTACGTCGCATATTGATAAGAGAAATGATTATTGTACTCAGCGCTTAACTTAATGGTTATTGTACACAGATGCTAATAACACGTTTGCAAAGGCGTTCCTGTTGGTGTTGGTGTCGGAACCTGCGTGATCCGCAGTACCTGTACAGACTCACAAATCCCCCTTTCCCTGCCTTGCACTCCCCTCTCCTCTATCCTCCTTCCCTTACCTTCTCCTTCCTTCCAACTGCCCTACCAGTCATTCAGTTTGGCAAACATAAACTGGTTGAACGGCATGGCTGTGGTTGTATCTTTTGTGTCCCGGCCTTCCTTCCACCTCAAGAATTCAGAATCCATGTACTCAACGAGTACCTCCCCCCCCCCCACCCCCACTCCCCTCCCCACCTCCCACTCCCCTACAACCTTAATTCATTTAACTGGTTCATTCAAACGATTCACATGTCCTTTCATTGATGTACATACTTATATAGCGCCTATCCTCCGTCAGATACTAAGCCCCAAGCGCTTTACAAACATGGAGTCATTTGCACAACAGACTGCCTACCTGAGTACCGCCGACTGAGAGCTAGCTGCCTACAGGTGCGCAATCATCATTCATTTGCTGTGTCATTCAGTCACTTCAGACCGCACACACACACACACACACACACACACACACACACACACACATACACACACACATACACACAGGCACACACACGCGTGCGCATATTTTTAGAGTGGAATTGATCTTACCTTACAACCAGCAGCTTTGGTCATACTGACGACCTTCTCAACATATTTCTCCACGTGTTCCTTCTTTATCTCCACCATCAGCCTGCCCAACACACATATGTGAACGCAGGCACGCACACATGCACACATGCATGCGTGCACACACACACACACACACACACACACACGAAAACAAACACACACGTACACACATGCACACACACACACACACACACACACATTCCACAACATGGATTTGTTTTCTTCTTCTTTCTTATTGCTTTTTGTTTTGGGGGGGGGGTTGTCACTGTTGCTTTGTTGTTGTTGTTGTTTTTCTTGTTTTTTGGTTGTTATTGATTTGTTTGTTTTGTCTACACTAGTGACACTTTGCAAAACGAAAATGAGGGGATGTGGAGCCAACTCATGAAGTATTTAAATCACTGCTTTATATAGCTCACTGCTTCTAGTAACACAAAGAATCTGTAGTGAAAAACATAAAACAATAAAATACATTGAAACAGTAACATCAACCTTTTTTTTTTTTTCCTGTCCCTACGTGTGTTTTTTTGTTTGTTTGTTTGTTTTCCTCTGCACGCTTGCTTCTATTTTAGTGGGACGGGGGAAAAAGTTTTTGTCTCCCTTGAAAATTAACAACTAGGTCAATCACCAGTTCCTGTGTTCGTTCATTTCGTCCAACAATCCTCCGCCCTGGCTGAGAGGAAAGTAAATCTCATCAAAGACACATCACTGGGTTTGTTTGTTTTGCTGTTGTTGGTGGTGGTGGTGGTGCTGGTCGTGGTGGTGGTATTTTTTTGCCTGTGATTCACTCCTGCCCAGAAGTGAGTATGCCATGGACTCGAATCAGATCTCAGGGACTACACAGTTGAGTGTTATCAACTTTATGAACGCTTTTTCCAAGGTGCTGCAAAAACAAAACAAAACAAACAAACAAAAAAACCACCTTACCAACACCACAGGTGTCTGTATCTCTTAGGTCTAGTTCATGCCTGGATATT